>NC_044601.1:63771048-64123548 GCF_901933205.1 Camarhynchus parvulus
TGTATGTTCAGTCTATTAAAATGGACTTTAGGATGTTCCTCCTCCACCAAGAGTAAATCTTCCTTCCTCAGACTTTTCCACTGCTCCTGTGGTTGCCTCAAGAGCCTTGGAATTCCTGATGTTAAATCTCACCATTAAAAACCAAACCAAATAAAGTGTTGAGCACCTCAGCTTTCACCATATTGCAAATCCTCTACTCCAGTCAGAAGCAAACTTAAACTTTCATTAAATTCTCCTTTTTTCTCTTTTTGTCCTTCATGTCTCTTGCCAGAGTCAACTCCACTGAGTGTCCTTTCCTAGCATCATTCATATGAAATCAGTCTCTGTATTCTTCCAAGGTCACCAGGTCATTAATCAACTTTTTCTATGCTTACTTTCATGTCTTGAGTTTTGTCAGGTTAATGTCCACCCATGCAGGCTTTTTGAAGTCTTTTCTTGGTTTCCTGTTAGTTGAGATGAACTATTTTAATACTTGGCCTTTGGAAAATCAACCAGCTGTACTGGATCTATTTTCACTTCAGGTCTGTGTTTCATGGGATTCCTTCAAGCAGATCCCCAAACAGATCAAATTTTGCTGCCTCGAAATCCAGGCTTGTGATCCTGATGTTATTTTTTTTTTTACTTTCTCTCATGGTCCCAGACTCCACCATCTCACAGTCAGTCTCTGATTGAAGAGTCAGTCTTAGAAACAATGAATGAGAAGTATTGAGCTTTCTGTTGTATGCTAGTGCTGGACCTCTTCTGAGATACTCTAGCAGATATTATTATGAGCCCGATACAAAGGACATGGAGGTCAATAAGAAGATTTTCAGACTTTATGCTCTACAGATTACATTTGATGACCTTTTTTTCAACACAGAAAATAGAGGACATCAAATTCATTCATTAAAAAGCAAACACAAATCTAACAAATCAAGAGTGTTCTGATTGTAAAGACTAAAAGCTTGATGAGTTGTTGAACTCCCTGCTGCAGGAACATTTGAAGATTAAATATCTATATAGGTTCATAAAAAGCCCTTCATGAAAGAAAAAGCCATCAAGGCTAACATAAAAAGGCCATCCCTTATCTTAGAAATCTCTGCACTGCAAATTGCAGTTAGCATTGGAGACTGAAAAAGTATTCTGATAAAGTGCCACTATATGTTTATCTTACCTGGGCATCCACCAATTGCCAGTATTAAAGAGGCTACTTAGTTTGATGAATTAGAATATTTCAAAATATTGTCACAGAGTCCTGGTGGTGTAAACTTCTAAGCTGCTTAGGGCAAAGCATTTGAAATGACTGGGACATTTGCCACTGTTTTCAGCTGAGCTGAGATTCAGCTCTCAACAATTCATTTTAGCAAATCTCTCATATTTTGATCTTAGCAAAAGACTTGATTATCTCAATCCATTATGGCACTGTGGGCCAAATTTGCAAAGTGTTTTATAATTATTAAAAGGACCTGCTTTTCTAAAAGAATCAAATTTGTGATGCTTTTGGGATACATGTCTCTTAACTAAAATCTGAATTTCTAAACAGAATGGGAAGAGAAATAGTGCTACTCCTTACAACATGTGTTGTAAGTAAATATAATGCAAGTTCTTTAAAGAGTAAATATATTGCAAGTAAATATAATGCGAGTTCTTTAATCCTTGTATTTATGTATGTATAAAATGAAGAAATAATCCCATTCTGAAGTGGTTGGCTGCTTTTCTTTTTAGTGCTTCTTTTATACAAGTAATTTTGTTGGTCCAGATTAATTTCTGGTGCAAGTCTACAAAAAGCTCTGCATCAACAGAAGGGATAGATTTGTTAGGTAATCTTTTTCCATTCCAGTCAATGATAAGCCCAGCACTTTACTCACTGTTTCTCTTTGTGAGTTAATACAGAGTATTGAATTTCGTCTTTGTATTTATTCTCATTCTTCCTTTGTGTAGGCATTTGTTTTTTTTTTTTTCTTTTTTTTTTTGTTCGTTTCCTTGGGGGCTTAGGCAAAGGCATCATTACCAAGAATGCCTTCAAAAACCTGCTAAAAAAAAAAAAAGAAAAAAAGAGACAATCTGTTTGTCCTTGTTTTGAGCAACATTTTATAGCTAATAATTACTGTTTTATGGTTGGATAGGATATTGGAATTATTAGTAGGTAGAAGACAACATATAATTATAATGTAGTAAATCACAAATGGATTGAAGAAAAGAAAGGGGAGACAGAAAGGACAGAACAGAGTAGGAAAGAGAGAGTAAGGACAAAGAAAAAGTGAGCAATGGACTATATCTTTCACTGTTGTGAATCACACATATGCTTTTATTAACAGACACAGGCTAGTTTCTGGTCCTACTTGCCGTTGTGTGAACCCAAAACCGTTACAGGACTTATTTTGTTTAATTGTTGTTTTATTGTTGTTTTGTTACAACTGGGGTCAGGATCAGGATCATGTGGGAGGAGTGAATGCCACGTCCTGTTGCACACAGAGACACCGTCCTGCTCTCTCTGCTCTGTTGGCTGAGGACAGCACTGGCATTTTCAGTTTTGTTTAACATGTGCTAAAAGCTAATACTAAATCTAGCTGAGGTTTCTCAAACTGACCTGAGAATTCACACAGTTGTCGCCTAGCATTGTATGTTTTAGGGACAGGGTAAGAGCAGTCAGACTTCTGTTATATTGCACCAAGCAGGGCGTGGGGTCTGGTCCAGAACAACAGAACTAAGTCCTAAGGAATACAAATAACATAAACATTCTTGAGTTTTGAGACAAATTATAGCAAGAAAAAGACCAAAATAAGACACCCAGATTGCTTTCTGTCCTGTGTTCTTATTAAAACATTCTCACTATAATTCTCTGCATTTATTTGCTGAAGAAATAGAATTTATAACTATGACTATATATCTGGCATGAGTACTTCACACCATTCTAACATGCATGAGATCAATCCTGTGGTGACACCTGTTTTTGTCCATGGATCCCAGAGATAGTCTAGATACTTAGAACTATTCACACCTAACAGTAGATGACATAAAACCCACTTCATGCATCGACAAAATTGCTCACTCATGGTTTGACCAATTTATTTTTAAAAGTAGAACCTGGCTGAAAATGTATTTTCTGTTTCACAGAAAATTACATTATTCCCATAATTTTCACTCTTTTCAGCTGGATAATAATAATAGGAGAAATGTGAAATTTACTCAGGAATGTGAGCCTGAAATAAAATAATAATGTTTTTTATTTGAAACCTACTTTTTCAAAGAAAGTGAAATGGTTCATTGTAATGCTCATGTTTGATTTTATACACTATGAACAGCTTTAAAATTATATATAGAAAAGGCTGTACTGAAATGGAAACATCTGAACATTCTGTTCCATTACAAGCTCATCAGAACAATCTTCTCAGATTTCTTCATAATGGAATTTTATTAGAATTGATAGATTTTCACACAAGCATGCAGTTTTGATAAGCATTTTCTGCTAGGAAGGTTGGTAGAGGACATTCTGCCAGTTTTATTTTAAAATCTCTGTATTATATTAAAAGAAAAAAAAAGGAACCCCCACCAAAAAAAAAAAGCTAGTCAGTTCTCTCTAGACACTTACCTACCATGGTTCTTCTACAGAAAGATTTAATTACTTTGTACCTAAAAATATTTTTCAATTCAAGGAACTTCACCTCATATACATTTTATTCTCAAAAAAGCTCCAAAGGACTGGAGTCTAATATATTTGCACTTATCTTCTCACTAACATGCTAAGATATGAAGATTATAAATTATTTGGAAAAATGAAATTAGTTTGATACAGAATCTGGACTGAGGCATCAAATAAGGCACTATTGTACAGCCTTGTCTCCTTTTTTTCAAAATGAAAGAAAATTCATCTTTTTTGGATAAATGTTACAGCTCAAACATGTGCGCTATAAAGGGAAAGCTATCATGACGAAGAATTGAAGAAACACTTATGAGGAAAAAAAAAATAGTGGAACATCCCATTTTTGCTTCTCCTGCATAAATAATGCAACCCAAGGGCAATTAGCATCTGGAGAGTGGTTTCTTGTCATATCAAGCACCACTTCAACAACGAAATGATACAGACAAGTCCCCATTACAATGGAAAACGCAGTGGGACAAAAGAAAATATTTCACTTCACTAAGTAAAATCCTTGATATAAAGGCCAGCTACAAAAGAGACAATGATCTTTGCTCCTGGACACCTACTAGCCATTAATGGAAAAGTTCTTCTGAAAACATACACATGCACTTACAACTCGGGCTCTAATGAGGACTTTGCTGTTTGATGACGACACATCTGGCATGCTTTCAGAACTCTGCAGTCCCAATTATAAATCTGTCCAGCAGGAAGACCCGTTACAGATCTGAGCTGTCAGACCTCCAAAATGAGGTTGAAGAAAAAAAAACTAAAGAAAGAGGCAAAGGAAAGGGCTTAAAGATGACGAAAAAAAAAAAAAAAGAAAGAAAGGAAGAAAAAGGAAGAAAAGAAAGGAAGTTAAGGCTTAATTTCCTTGGCAAAAAAAAAAAAAAAAAAAAAAAAATGGAAAATAGTGGTGAGTAAAATGCCTTTAAAGAAAAGTTGTTCCTATAGCCCCCATAATGTGACAGAGCTAATTTGTGCTTTTAAAGATCTAAAGAGCCTGCTAGCTGCAGGTGTAAAAAAGAGGTTACTTGTGGCCTGGACTGTGGGCATCAGATAACATAACACAGAAAACTTCTTTCCCCCATGGAAAAGTTAATGAGATCAACTCTTTTAGGATCCCCTAAAAGAGTTCCTTCAAGCACACCCCATCCACATCTCATTCTTGCAAGCAAACAAAGAGTGTCTGGTTGAGTTTAATTGGCCAGCCCATACTTTGATATCCCGGGATTTTTCCTTGTCCTTGGGGTTGCGAAGTGTAGCAGAATTAGACCAACCTGCTGACATGTGAAAAACAGTTTTCATCCATTTTTTATTTGTTTGTTTGTGTGACTTTTCACTGCTGCTGAAAAATCTAGATTTGGTAGTGAATTTTAATTAATACCAAATATTTTAAACCTCTTAGTCTTTTCAGTGTGAGGTCTTATAATTTCATCATTCCTTGTGAGGTCTCCAGGGCATGTCTAAGCAAGGTAGACATAAGAAGAAAGAGCACACATGTTTCATGATGTGGTATAAATTTAATTTATGCTTGTAAGAGAGACAATATTATGGAACTCAGCTATTATGTCCAAAATGCATTAAACATGCACACCTTGGAGTCACAGCTTGGGATGACTCCATCACATGGAGCTGTTCCAAGACATCCTGTTTGTTGTACATCCATCGAACAAAATTCACAGCACGGAAAAACTGAACAAAACAACTCAGCAAAGTTATTCCACATTCCAGAGGCCACCATATTAGTCTCTATCACAGAACAAATAGAGATCAGGTACCTGAAGCAAGAAGTCTATGTAGCCTTAAAGAGTGGCTTCACAGAGGACTGCTGTCTCAGTAGTGTCCTTCAGCACCCTGATCACTGGGATGGTTGGTCTTCCCACCTCCACTTTATCTCAGTAACTCAAAGCACATAAACCCATTGAACAGGTGTGAACTCGGGACATGCACAAAAATGATGGACTGCAGGGCATTGAGTCCTGACTGGATATTTTCTGTTCAACCAGTGTGTTTTCGAAGAGCTTGGTTGGAGAGAACAAAACATTCTTGGATGTTCCCCAGCAGGGGAGCTGCAGATCTTGGCCCCCATCCATGCCTGCCTGGAATATGTGTATAAAGCAGAAAGTCTGGGTTAGAAGCCATCCTTTCCCAGCAGAGGACCATAGGTATCTTTGTGTTAGTCTCAGGGAGCGTAACAAGTTCTTTGATGCACCAGTCTCACAATGATGTTATTTTCAACTTAGCTTGTCCAAGTAATCACTCCAGCTCAGCTGTCTAGTTTCTATGAAGCTGCCTTCACAAACTCTGCTCTCCTCTGGCCTTCAAGCACCATGTTCTGCACATCTTCCAGACAGAGAGGAGAATGGTACCCTCTTACTCACCCCTATTGTCATTTATCCAGGCCATTCTCCTGTCTGTCAGAGGTGCTAAGGGAACTCACCCCTCAATGTAAGAGGCCTGGCAGTTTAATCTCTTATTTTTCACCTCTTAGGATAATGTGAAAACATTTTCCTTCAGAAAACATGTTTATGCAGCATCAGCATCAAAAAGCCATTTTCTTGTTTTCCCTAATGACTTTATCAGACACACAGAAACACAATGAAAGATGTTGTTATTCCTTTTCCTTTCCTTGATCTTTATGTTTTCAAGGAAGCATCATTAGTGAGGATGAAATTTGTGCCAGAATATATTCAACACATGGGCCTGACACTCTCACTCTAATGTATCACCAAGATTTGAGTTTTTTTCTTGACTAAGCTCCCCACCATTCATCAAAAGCCATTTCAGAAACAAACCCTGTGTTAACCTTCTGCCCTCATTTGGAGGAGAGAATGAGAGGATTTATAGAGAACTTATAGGGTCCATACAGTGGGATTGGTATATGCAGAGGCTGGTAGCATCTGAATTATCAGACTCAAACTCAGACTTGAACTTTCTCCCTGGAGAAGAAGGGAAGTTGGTCTTTGCCATTATACTGACCACCAGTAAGATGACATATGATCTTATTCCAAATGCTGGCAGAAACCTCTACATAAATACATAAACAAACATAAATTAGAAAATAAATCAACTCCCACAAAACCTAAACTCCACCCTGTTTTTTTTTGGTGTGTTTTTTTTTTTGTCCTTTTTGGCCTGGCACTTTTATTAGCAAAGCTTTTTACAGTCAGGGGTGGCTATTACAGGATGCCACTCTAAGTCCCAGCTTTTTTAAAGTGTCAAAATCTATCACTAGGTTGACTTTGCTGAAGGGTGCCACTGCCTTTCCTATGCTACTTAGCAGCTGCTGGATAAAGCATGAATTTAGTCTCACTGAGCAGTCATTTTTTTTCTGGGAATTACATACCAGTTTTAACCTTTTGTATCTCCATTTCTCTGTGAGATATTAGCAAAAATCAATGTCTAAAGAAGACAACAGTGCTCAGTTATGAGGCAGAGACATGTCCTCAAGAGTTTAGAGACCTGTTAGACAATGGAGACAGTGTAAATAAGGACAAAGCGTTACACACAGAGCAGTCCCAGGGAGAATTCACTTCCCTGACTCCCAGTGCAATGCTGGTTTTGTGCAGGACATGTCTTTGGAGAACAAATTTCCAGGAGTTTATATTCAGAAACTGCATATACCTACACTTTGTATGGAAGAGTCCAAATAGATGAGCTTTACTTTTCAGGGCTTGTAATCTTGCAGTCAGTGGGTTTATTCCTTTTTGGATTGTCACACATGGAGCAAGTAGGTCCAAGTCTCTGCCATCAACTGCTTTATCATCTTCCCATCCACAGGCTTCCTCTGATCTCTGACAGCACCCACTCAACCATAATCCTTGGTTGTATGCTGGTGAGTGTGTATATATGGAATGGGAATGGCTGGCTGCCATTTGAGTTTGCTGCAGGAGGTCTCCGTTTCCTTAACTTTGTGGGCTAGTTTGCAGAGAATTATAGTGGGGGTTTGTTTTAGGGGGTGTTATTTGCTCAAAGGAAAAGGCTAGAAATGCACATTTTATTTTTTGAGCACTTTCTTGGCTGGTCTCTTAAGAAGAGGCTCCTTCAAGTCTTCCCCTCAGCAGTGAGCTTTTCTCTCTGTATATCACTGAGTCCCCTGCTCACAGTTCATCTAGCAGAGAGTGAACTGCTCAGCCTCACTTCATAGCTCTCAGGTCCCAGCTGAGATCTATTCATGAGAAACTCTACAGTACAAATCAAGGGACCCTTAGGGCGCTGTATAAATTCATAACAAGGAATAATCCATTCTCAGCATTGCATGCAATAACACTTTAAACAAACCCCAACAAAACACTGTAGAAAACATTGGGGGAAGGCAGAGCAGCAGGGGAATTGCAGAATGGTGTTGCAGAAACACCAAATCATCCTACCCCCAGTGTTGTCAGGGTCCCTGAGCACCAGGCAGCACAGGCAGGAGCTGGGCTGTCTCTTCAGAGAGGGGGATGCAGGCACTGTGGAGCAGCAGGTTGGGTACATCTGCTTTGAGGGGGTGCCCACACAAGGAGTGGGATTTTCCCTAGTTTTCTTCAGAGATAAGGCTGGGATTTGGGAGTCCAGTCCAGATCTGGGCAATGTTCCTGAGACTTCCCTCTGTCTGTTTATTAGGTTTTCTAGGGGGGAGAAATAGGGTAGCTATTCACCTAAGGAAGATAAATCTAAAAAATTAAAATCATTACATGGGCCCAAGACCATTACCCAAAATTAAAAGGAAAAATTATTATAGCCCTCAAATTATGCCACAGTTTACCAGGCTCCAGAGTAGACTGCAATTAATTTCTCAGTTAAAGCCATTTGCCTCCTCCTGCCTTTCTTGTCCTCTCTGTCGTAACGCAGAAATAAAACCTGGTAATGCGACAGGATCTGGGGACATAACTAGGTGATTGGAAAGTTCTATTGTGTAAAGGAATCCTGGAGCAGCTTAAAGCCTATGCCTTTTACAGAGACCTGTTTTTGGTATGGGAAGCAGCTCATTTTCATTGATGAGTAGTTAAGAAATGCTGTTTCTTCCACTGTGGGCCTTGTTAAACAGTCCTTGCATGCTGAGTCTCCCTAGAATAAACAGGAGTATCTCAGAGGGGCTTCTAGCCTGGCACTACAGCCAAAACACTTTTGTGATGGCCCACACAGCTGCTGAATCTCCCTGAGACAGAAAGCCTAGAGGGCCTTGCTCTTTCACTAATACTTAGTGTAGCACTTTCAATGTGTGCACTGTTAATTTGTGCATCTCTGACCACAGCAGGCAGGAAAGCTGCTCATGGATAAGACTGTGTACTGCCAAGTGCTAGTCAGTATTTCAAAATATGGGAGATTTTTGTGTGTGTGCTTAAAATATCTCCCATCTTGGGTTTATTAAGCAGCCTATATTCAAACTTGCTCAACTGTCTCTACCCAGACTCAATACAGACTGTTTAATGACAGCAGCACCTCAAGACATTTCCAAGAGTTTTAAAATTTATCTGGGAATGTGAACACTAATAATTATTTCTTCTCTGTATTTCCATAATTTATCTTTCCAGAAGAAGTTTTGGGGGGAAAAAATGAAAATTTGACCCAACATTTTTAAACCACTCAAAAATCCCTGAACTAACTGGATTCATACGACAAAAATAAAAAAAAAAACCCTCAAGTAAATATTGCCGCTCACTAATCTTAAAATTTTGAAGCTGAATTAAAAACAACGCCCTTTTTGTTCTTGTTTAACAAGACAAATCCATAGAGCTTTTACTTTTTGGACAAGTTAATAATAAAAACATAAGATATTTTGCCCAGCATACATGAGTTGTAGATTCCTCAAGTACCTGAAAACAGGTGACAACTGGGAACAGCAATGAGGAACAGGCTTCATTACCACTCTAAAAGGTGCTGTAGCTCCTAGGAATTAAGGAATTCCAAGTATAAGAAAAGAGTTATAGGGATTTCTGGGAAATAGTAGGTGGCATCACAGAAACATAGACTGGCCTGGGTTGGAAGGCACATTAAAGATTACTAGTCCCAACTTCCCTGCTATTGACAGGGTCACCTTGCACTGGACCAGGTTTCTCAGAGCTCCTCCCCTCTGGCCTTAAACACTTTCAGAGCTGGGGTATCCACAACTTCTCTGGTCAGGCTGTGATAGTGCCTCACCATCCTCATAGTAAAAAATTTCTTCCTAATATCTAATCTAGACCTGTCTTTTTTTTTTTAATGTTAATCCATTTCTCCTTGTCCTGTCACTGCATGCCCTTGTATGTAGTCCCTCTCCATCTTTCCTGTAGGCTTCCTTCAGGTACTGGAAAGAGTTCTCTTTTCCAGACTGAACAATCCCAATTATCTCAGAATTTCCACATGGGAGAGTTTCTCTATCCCTTTGATCATCTTAGTGGCTTGCTCTGGACCTTCCCCAGCAGGTCCCTGTCCCTCCTGTGCTGGGAGCCCAGGGCTGGATGCAGTGCTCCAGGTGGGTCTCAGCAGAGCAGAGCAGAGGGGCAGAATCCCCTCCCTGCCCTGCTGCCCACGGGGCTCTGGATGCAGCCCAGGACATGTTTGGCTCTCTGGGCTGTGAGTGCCATGGCTGGGCCATGTGCAGCCTCTCACCCACAGCACCCCCAAGCCCTTCTGGGCAGGGCTGCTCTGGGGCTGGCCATGCCCAGCCTGTGCTGACACCGAGCACATCCCAGCTCAGGTTCATCACCTTGCACTTGGTCCTGTCAAACCTGATGATTTTCCCACGGGCCCACTCCTCAAGCTGGTCCCCATTCCCCTGAACCACTGAAGACCTCATCAAAGTCCCCTTGAGTCAATGGGAAAACTGCTCTTAGCTTTACTAGGCTTCAGTTGGCTTTGAATTAGGCTTTGAGTTCAACTGCTTTGACAGGGCTGAAGGGAAAGGATGAAAAAGAGCAGAATAATAAAGAATGGAGCAGTAGCAGGGTGAAAGATGTAGTCTGCAATAGCAAGAAGCAGAAAGGAAGCTGGGCTGTAGCTGGCAGTGGGGTGGTGAGGGGACTGCAGAGCTGTGTGTGTGAATTCACACAATTTCTCAGACACTCACTTTTCCAAGCAGTAAATTCAGTCAGCATTTTTTTTAAGATATATTAATTTATTTCTAGGAAAAGAAAAGCGTGCTGTTGAATATTGGTGACTCCAGGATGCTGAGTGGGAAGGTAATGATTTATAATACATTATAGGATTGGGCATGATAAAAGTCTGAAAAAAGATTCTATTGCTCTGCAGCCTCTGGTCTCTGCATAACTTAAGCAACAAGGTACCTCTTGCAGACTGCATGGTTTTAACCTGAAGCTATTGCCAGCATTTGAGATAACATATTGTTTAATCCTTCTAACTTCAACATGAATCACTCAGAGGAATGAGGGGAGGAGGGGAAAACTGAGGGGAGGGAAAGAGAAGAGCTCTTGTAGGAATTATTAGAAGTGTGAGGTGCAGGATCTGATGATAAGGCAGCCAGGGCTGCTGAGCTATCTGAGTAGGGAGGGTAGAATGCTACATGACAGCTCTTGGGGATCTGTGAGCACATCTACTAGGCTGGGAAATGAGGAGCACACAGAGGCTTTCCCCTAGGCTTTGCTCTCTGTCAAGGGCTGTTTGAATCCCCGGCCAGTGGTGTCTCTTTTAAAGCCACCTCTTTTCATTCAGCAGTGGCCACTGCTGGGGTCACTGGAGCACTGGAGCTTTTCCCCATGTGGGTCTGTCTCCCATGGTGAGTCTCTCAGCCCTGCCAGGCAGGGCCACAGCAGAGCTGAGCGTGCACCTCACATCTCACACCCTTCCCCTGGGCTTAGGCAGCCTTTGGGCTGTCCAAGGCCAAGCTGACATCTCAGGGGTCATGTCCAGGTAAAATCTTGGAGAAGACTATTTGGATACAATTACCAACAGGCAAAGCATTTTGGACTGAAAATAAAGTCAGTTGCCTTAGTCAAGTCTATATGTCCATCTCACTGGGACAGTCTCTGTGCTAATGGCCCTGTCCCTCTGTCTTTTCTTTAGATCACTCTCCCAGCCCCTTGGCTCATTCTCTCAGCCCCTTGGCTCACTCTCAAAGCCCCTTAGCTTATTCATTTCTGTTTTAAGAGGATTATAGAGTGCAACTCCTGGTACTTTCTTTACCTATGGGAAGCCTCCATTTTACTTGTCCCCAGCCTGTCAAGTACTTTACTTTCAGATCTTTGACACAATCCAGCTGTTATACTGCAAAGAACAGCTTGTTTCCTATTTTTGCTGAGCCTGAAGGATATTTTTTGGCCAAAACATTAGCTTTACTACATCAATACATTTAATGAGATTTGTATCTGCATCCAAAATTCACCCATGGTGGCCTTTCAGCCTTTCAGTCAGCTGTTGGCAGCCTTGTGGTCTTGACTATTTGTTTGAAATTCAAGCTTGCAAAGAGTGTTCCTACCCATTAAGGTGACATGAATTAAATATTCCCTTGGAGTTTACTTATGCATAACCAAGAAAATGCATTTTTTTCCTCAATAGAGGAGAAAAAAGCTACAGCAAGTAGCTGGGTATCAGTCACATAGACTGTCTTAGTCCTATCTATTGCTTCAGAACAGAAAAAGACCAGTATTTTTATCTTTCACCCCGAATCAAGGTGATTTTACTAAATTGACTCATTGTTTTTAAGTTGTAGTGAAGAAGAATCCTTAAAACCAAGAGATCTCTATTTTCTAAGTGACTTATATATGGTGTTTCTGTTCATTTTGTAATACCTAAATCCATGTATCTGAATACTAACTGGCACCTTTCTTGTGCTGAACAAAATATTACTTTGGGTAGCCAATCTCATGCAGATCTATTTTTTATATTTTTTTGCATTAGTAGAATGAAGTACATCTTCCTTTCCGTCATTATTTCCCCTTCCATTTCAGTAATGATATTTTCAAGGAATAAAAAAAAAGAACCATCAAAGTTTGGAACACAGGCTTATTTTAGCTCCATCATGATTGTTATTATTACTACCAGTAGTACTACTTAGCTCTTTACAGCTTTTTCTTATATACATATCTTAGAGAACTTCATAAAACAAGGAAATGTTCTTATCCTTGCTTTCCTGAGGCACTGAAATAATGAAATAATTTGCTAACAGCTAAAATGGAGGTTAGTGGAATGATTGGAAATAAACCATAGCTCAGACAAAGTTCAATGGTCAACAGGTTAGAATAGCAGTTTCCAGTGAAAGTTTGTCAAATGTCTGGCGAAGTGCCCTGGTTCATATTGGGATTTGTTTTTTGTGACAGAAAACTCTGTTTGAAATGAGAATAAAGAATATGGGGCAATGGGTGAGGGGAAAGTGTCATAAGAACAGGTAAGAAAAGACTGTACTTAAGAGCGAGACAAATGTGGTTGGAGAAAGTAAGTCAGATATAAGAAAAAAATATGGGCAGACCCATTCTAGATGATGTTACATCTCAGCAGAGAGGGGATTTTAGTCCCTTTTCATGGAGGATGGAAAAATATTCACACATTACTCTTCTACAGCTTTATAAACATATAAACACTGCAATTACGCTGAACCCAGGATTTCCTCTTGGCATATTTTGATCCTTGAATCTCTGGTTCCTTTCTCAATCCCAGATATATGTAAAAAAAAAAAAAAAAAAAAAAAGAAAAAAAAAAAAGCCCTCTACACACTGCCAGCTCCACTGGTATCAGTCACAAATGCTTACAAGGATTACAGCACGGTAATGAGCTTTGGTACTAATGGTACATCTTTTAATAACTGCTATCTGCACTTCCAGTTGTAAGTGATAAGTGAGGCTATATTGTTAATGACAAAATGCCTCACCTTTCTCCCACCCCCCTCCTGATACTTCACTTTTCTCTGAATTCCTTGGCTGGAGGTTGGGGAGAAATTAGAGTTGATCCTGAAGCAGTTCTATGTGGCTGGGGTAGTTCCTGAGCTCCTGCTCTGCTGCTTCACCTGGGCTGAGGCACCAGGTACCTGCACAGGAGCCTGGGGAGGATGGCCAAGTGGAAAACAGTGAAGTGTTTCCAACCATTGCAGGGACTGAAAAAGAAGGGTAGAAGAAAGAGTAAGAATAATAGTCATGTTTCAGAGGCAGAGAGAGCTGTGGAAGAACAGCAGGAACAGAGTGTGGCACTCAGGCAGTGGCTTCAAGCTTTATGCTCTGTCTTCCTTTGTGATGTTGTCCAAAACATTTATTTTTTTCACTGTCTCCTCCAAAGCAAGGCTAACAGCATTTCCCCATCTCACATGAAGGATTGGAAAGGAGAGGGAATGGGATACAATCATTCAGTGAATGTCAGGTCATTACTTCTTGTGATGGAGATGCAATGTTGTGAAACTTTGTTGCTTGGGAGGTTTTTAAGAAGAGATTAGACAGTGTCAGTGCCAGACTGCATTGCTCATCCTCCCTTGGGTGCAGATAGGCCTGTGTCCTGTGATTCTGTAGCTGCAGCCACATCTTTGTTTAAGCTTTGCCTTCCCTGTCTCTGCTCATGTGAAGCATCCCTCTCAGTGCTAAGCCAGGCTCTCTGGGGCCTCAGCAGCTCACTGCATCCCCTCTCCCAGCCCAATTTACAGTCTGTACCCATATAATCTGTGATACCCTTGTTGCCAAATAAATTTGTATTTCTTTAGGAAGGAGTCTATGCAGCAGTGGGGGAAGATGTTGGAAAATTCTTTCAACTTTAGCACATACTGAATGATCCCTATATTCGTGGTTAATACTTAGGTTTGTACATGGAGTGCTTAGTACAAATGCCAGAGATTAATGTGGCCTTGCATTAACTTCCTACATCATGACTAATAAGTCTTGAGCCAGCTAATGTTTCCTTATTTACTTATATCAGTGACTAATATGTACTAGTAGATGTCTTAGTTTTGAGAACAAGGATTGTGTGTCAGAACAAAGAATGATAAGGCAAGTACGTTATGACCTGACCTCCCATTTGAAATACTCTCAAGGAGAAAAAGATTAATCAGAAGATCCAGAGCTATATCCAAATAAGTCCACTGAAATCATTAGCATATATGAATGTATTGAGAAAATGTACTGAATACATATTAATTTCAGGAATATAACCTGGTCTCTTAGGTTACTGGGCATGCATGTTTTGATGAGAATTCTCCATGCATCTGACGCTGCCAATGAAGTAATTTTTGGCTTTCTAACCTAGCAAATTGTTTAGAGAGTTTATTTCCCAGTATTTTGGTGACCCTGGTTGGTGTTTTTTTTCATGGTCTCTCTTGAGTGCATGAATATTTCTATTCAAGGCACAGAGGTCAAAGAGATGCTTGACTGCTGTCTGGGAACCTGTTTGAGCAATATCCTCTAGCCTGGGTCTCTGGTCTGGCTCATCAGTTCCAGCAAACCTGGTCCACACCACAGCAAAATGTCTGAGAGGCAAAGCTGGGACAGACTAGCTTTGAAAGAATAAGAAAAAAACTAATAAATACAAATGAGAAAGGATTTGGCATCTTTACAGAGTTGATAATGAAGGAGAATGAAAGCTTTCACAAATCATTTTTCTTGGGTGGAATTGCCCCCCATACTTGTAACAACTGAGAAGCTCATCTTCTCATCATGGTTCACTATAAAAGAAGAGGAAAGCATTAGTAAATGTACTTTGTTCTTTAAGTGATTCATAGAACTCACCTGAAAATGTAATTTTCAGAAAGATTTCAACTCCTAAACACTTTTAATTTTATTTTTTTAAATTTTATTTTAATTTAGAACAAAATGTAGTCTGGAATTTCATGTGAAAGAGAATATTTACTGAGGGAAATGTCAGAAGCACAGCAAACACAGATATCACTACCACCTGGAACTATTTAAAAAAGTTTCCATGGAGAATTTTATCAAAATTAGCACATTCCAGAAACATTTTGGTTTTGCTTAAATGGCATTTTCAAGGGGGAAAAGAAAAGTTATATAAAAAAATAGTTTGAGCAGTTTTGTGTGTCATTTTTTTCCCAGTAAACTCATTTGCTTGGATTTTTAAAACTAGAGATAGAAGAAAATCACTAGACAATGTAAGTGCAGATAATAATCCTACCCTGGGAGAGAAATGGAATATTTTAATAAAGTGAGGTCCTTATGATCTCTGCCTGCTAAGATTATATGGTAATAATATTTTTTTGATGCAGAAACAAGTGTAAATTCTTTACCGTACAAAATGTCATTGCTGAGAAACAGTGTCATATAATTCCAATACAAATCTGAAAGAAACTTTTTAAGAATTCTCCACTAGAAATATATGTAAATCTACTTGCTTCGAATTGTCAAAACATTTTTTAAAATATATGTAATTCTGATTATCTGTGCATTTATGTATTCCATATAAAATAAGGTAATTTTCTTTGTTCAACTGTATTTTGAGATATTAAATTTAAATATCCCATTAAGATGTTCGAACAGAAAATATACTACTCAAAGTTTCTCCTAAGACACTTGAAGCAAAAATATTCATCAGTATTTCATTTCACGATGTACATGCATACACACATGAACACACAAAGAATAATCCTACTGAAATAACATTTCTGATGGAATTCAATTTTAAAAATCTTTTTCTGACCAATTTTTTTCTCCACTGAAGAGCTATATGGTGAGAAATGTTCTGTGAGAAGAGGGGAGCGATTCCTTTTTTCCTAAATATCCTCAATCCTATTGCTTCAGAAACATTTCTTACTCCTGTTCCAAGGGCAGTACCTTTGAGAATAATAGCTATCAACAAATTTTCTACTCATTCTATCTGTTTTTCAAAGCCATAAGAGTTTTAGCATACCCAACAACCTGCTGTAAGGAATTCCAAGAAGTGCTTCCTTTTGTTAATTTCTAAATTCCCATCTGCTATTTTCATTTCATGCTTTAGCTTGTCTTTTGAAAGATCCTATAAACATTGTTTTCACAGACCCTTATCATATAATCTGTCAGTCATTTCTTTATTTAGGCCTCAGAGTTTCATGGATGGATGCTATTTTATACCTGTGGTGTCTCTTGTTGCCTTTTTTCTGTATCTTCTCTAGTCCTCTTACTTGCTCTAAGAGATGAGGAAAAGTAGAATTGCACACAGCATTGTGTTAAGGGACTCTGCAGACTTGCAGCGATTTTCTCTCTCTTACATTCTTAAATTTAACCATTGGTGAGATGATAGTTTCTTAGCGCTATATTTTATCATCCCAAGACCTCATTTCCAAATAGCTCTGAGCCCATCATGGCATAAATAAAGTGAAGATTTCTGTTCCCAGGTTCATCAGCAAAACCTGGGACTGAGTCCTTTGTGTGAGGAAAAGGAAAGTAAGGGACAAGAAGTTCTAGATACACTAATACCTTTAGATAATGATCCTAGGCAAGATGTTTGGAGTGAGAACGCTCACAGAAAGCTGTTATCTACAAGAAAGGCTGAGTGAGCTGAAAGATGATGAAGAGCCTGATGCCAAGGGTATAATTTGTCAGAGAATAAAAGATGGAGAGAGGTTAAAAAAAGGAATTAAAGAAAGATTAGCATTGTTTGGAAGCTCTGTATATAAAGCAGTCTGCTAAAGGAGAGCACTGTGGTAAAAAAGCATTCAACATAAAGTCTGCTTATCCAGGAAACTGAGGAATAAAGTGCCCAGAGCTAGACACTATCATCTCTGCTGCAGTACTGGCAGTTCATTTAATAACTTTCAATCCTGTGTGTTCATATTACAAGATTTAAAAGCTCCAGCTGAAAACAATTGCTATTAATAACCCCCCTGCTTTGCAATATGAAAGCAGCAGGTACAACAGAGAGACACCTCTAATCCCCCCATGTTAGACAGCAGCAGAACAGCACTCAGCCAACCATGGAGGAGAATCCTATAAAAATACCCAAATCCATCTCTCCATGATGGATGGTCTTTGTACAAGCACTAAAGTGTATTCCCTTTAGTACCACTGTCTATTGATGCTGAGCTACTAAGTAATCTGAGGGAAACTAGGAAGCGATCGCCATGATAAAAAATAAAATGGATTGGGGATAAAGATGGAATTTCGTCAAAACCATCATGATCAGAACAATATTGCCTGAGAAATGGGGAGCTTTATATCTGTCAACATGTCAGTGTTTGGACAGGAAACCAAAGCCTTGGAGATTGGTGTCAGAAGAGCGATCTTTTTCTTCGATAAGCACCATGCATGTACCAACATGAAATACAAGTGCAATCTTGCTGACTGGAATTCATGACAAGTAGCTCCTGCGAGAACAGTCTGAAACCATAAGACTGCTCACATATTCCTGGATGACTTCTCATATTCACTAAGCATTTACTCAGACTTTACTCATGAAATACATCCTTTTAATTCATAGGACTTTTCTGAACCATTCAGGATTTATTTCTGATTTTTGAATTGTGCCAGGTCTTGCACACTTTATATGGACTAATGAGAAGAAATAGTGAATGCTGACAAAATGACTCACAGGATTAAAGGTAACAGGTAGGATCAAGTTCTACAAAAGCACTAAGATTGAAATGCTGATAGCATTAGTGGGATTGAAAGCTGACTTAAAGAATTAACAAAAAAATTAGGAAAGATGTGTTGACACTATGATTTGAGAAAGAAAAACTGTAAGAAAAGTCACACAGAAAAAAGTTAACTAGTTAGGATTTGACACCTGGGGGCCACCGTATTTCTGAACATATGGGCACAGAGGAGAATATCCAATGACAGAAGCAACTCTTCAGAGGGAATAATAACATGGTGCCAGGAAAGAAAAGCAGACTGCAACCTGTTTCTTCTCTGCATGTGTTATGTGTTCACAGCAGCAAGCAACCATAAAGTCACAAAATAGATGAGAATGGGAGGTGCCTCTGCAGTTCCTCTGGTCTTACCCCCAGGTGATTAGGGTCCCCTCAACAGATTACTCAGGACCACATCCATTTGTGATTCCAGAATTTTCAAGAGTGGAGATTCTCTAACCTCTCTTTAGGTTAGAGATGATGACTTGCTGCAGTGTTTGACCACCCTTAGAGTTAGAAATTTTCTTCTTGTGTTTGTTTGAATAGATTTTCCTGTGTTTTAATTTATGCCCACTGCCTCTTGTCCTGTTTACTGTGACCTCTTTACTGTCTCCCCTGAAGTATTTATGCAGATTGACATAAGATCCCCCTGAGCCTTCCTTCCTCTAGGATGAACTGTTCCAACCCTCTCAGATTCTCTTCATATTCCAAATGCTCCATGTACCCCATCATAATTATGGCCCTTTGCTGGACATGCTCTGGTATATTCATGTGTCTGTTTCAGGGAGCCCAGAAATTGACCCAGAAAACCAAATGGGAGCCTGATTCCTTTTTGTGAACTAGAACCACTTTATGTCTCTGAACAAGGGGAAAAGAAATAAGCAACAACCAACCTGTGGAGTGAGCTTTCATAGCCTTTTATCAGGAGGATTTAAAATAATTCAATAGAACCACAGGAAAGAGATTGACAAGAGAAGAAGAAAGTGAAAACAGTGTAAGTAACTCTTGCACCAACAAGGGAAAATAGTGTCCAATTTATCTTAAAATGTTTTTGGAAAGAAATTGATTGAAAACACAAGGTTTCTGAGACTTCCAGGCTTTTGAAGTCTGCAGAGGGACATTAGTGAGTAGCAGGGCTAGAAATGTTCAGCTGCTCTGAACTTGATCATTTGCTGCAGAGTTCCAGTGCCTCTCATGAGAGTATTGTCTGGTTTAACTCCAACTAAGACCCTTATGGGATAGCCTTAGCACCTTTACCAGTTTGAAAAAATCTTTTGGCATGGGACAAATTTCTCTAGGCTCAAACACTTCTCACTTTCTGAGCTGAATAATTTGGGGCTTTTTTTTTTTTGGTTCATAAAATGTTTTCAAATCTCATGGTTTGAGTTATCTGGGAATTGAAAGCACTTTTCGTGCCTGAAGACCATTTCAGATGCTTTGCTTGCTCACAAATAATTCAACATTTGGGAAAACGAAACATTGGCATGGAGATCATCTGCAGCAGATAACAAGATAGTAGCTTCTTAAACAAGGAATAAGAGGACCAGAAATAAAAAAGAAAATTGGAATTATTAAGGCCATGGGGCTGGATAGCCTGTTTCTCCAAGGAGATGTCATGACTCAAAGGCTGAGACAGATACTCATATAGGATGAATACAAAGAATTATAATAAGTATTTAACAACTATCATCTTTCAGGCTTTAAGAAAGAATTTTCCTGGGGACAGGTTATTCAGTAATCCATAACAGCCTTTTTAAATTTGGTTGTTTGTTTATTTGTTTGTTTGTCTTTTTTATTCACTATTATTTTCTGTCTGGTGTTGATGCCTGTGATTTTTCTTTGAGTCAGGCAAGTCTCTTTTCATGGAACACTCTTTTCATTAGCTCTTGTTCTGAGACAGCAGAATGGGGCCTGTGTTCCTCTATTATATATTACCTGCTTTTGTTCACACGGATCATCCAAATAATGCCAAAGCATGGAATAGGATCCAGAATCACTTATGGGTTGCAGGGAAATCAGGGCAGATTTTTCACTTAGGCTTTTCACTCTTAAATGCTACATCTAAGATGGCTCACCTGGGTTCTCACAGGATTCCAGAGAGGGATGTGTGCTGTGATCTGCAGGTCTTATCTTGGACAATGATGTCAATCTCTGTTGTATCTGCTGCTCTTGATGTTTCTTCCATTGATAACATCGCTGCTTGAGGAACTTGCACAGATTAAATCACTAGTGATACAAAATCCATCCCAAAATTGCATAAGTGTATAACCAACACTGATGTCATATTAGAGGATGAATAAGAAATGTGGATGCTTTTTGGAATGCCTGCAAATCAAGGGAAAGGGAAATAAACATGAGGGAGCCAGAAGAAACTATTATGCCAAAAAGCATTGTTGGCACAAGGGTATATGGAGATAAACTGGCAATGCATAAATGTAGGATGGAAAGAGAAAGAAAATTCCTGGTCAAAAAAAAAGTTAGTTTTAAAATTTATCTTTAATTTATTTATAACATGGATGTCCCAGCCTTGTAATATGAGGATCAGGAAATGAAAACCTAATTCTCTTTTAATTCAATAAATAATAAAAGCAATTTTCAGATGTAGTATCTGAATTTTGTGAACAGAAAGTCTCTACATTCCTGTGATACTGATTGTATAAGAAAAATTTAGTTCACATACATTTGTTTCAAAATATTTTACAAATTTTATGGGTATTAATAATTTTACTTCATTAATGTGAATATTCATTGCATATTTATTTTATTCCTCTGCTTAAATGTTAATATAATTGCAAAAAACTCAGGCAGAGTACCACATTATGTTAATGGAAGTAAAAATTTTGACTGAATTTTTAAAGTGTTTAAATTAAGTTAGTGAGAAGTTTAAAATTCAAATTCAGGAGCCAGAGTATGCAGAAGCCATCAAGGCTGTCAAGGCAATTGGAAGCTCCAGCTTTCCCAGAGAAAGGATCTGGATAACTGTCACCTCTATGGCATTTGTCCATTTCCCCTCAGGGTCTCCAGGCATGCAGGGAGAAGAGCTAATGAAAATAAGAAAATTGTACTTCAGATTAATTTCTAAGAAATATTTGGGTTTTTAACACTCAGAGGATTATGGGTTGTGTTTTAATGACACTCTTGAGAAATAAGTTCTGTCAGCAAATCTTTGCATTGAGCTGTGAGGTACGATGAAGATAAGGTGAGGAGCTTCATATGCCTCAAATTGGTTAAGAATAAATTTAGGCTTGGTTCTACATATCAGCATAGAGATATTACAAGATACAATCTGAAGAAATGAGATCAGCACAGTAAACCTGAGCAAACAATTTTGCTTTGTGATATGCATGTAAAAGTCACTGAGAAAAGCAAAATTCTTAATTCCCCGACTTTTATGCATATCAATTTTTCAGCTCTATAGCTTTATTGCTCTGAATTTATTACATTTTGGAGGTTGATTTTTATAATGTTTTCAACAGCTCTTGTTTTTTGAACTGAGTTTGGATGCTCAGTACACAATCCCTTTTCACTGCGGAAACCATAGCAAGATCAATCTGTGTAACTAACGTACAGGAAATTAGGATAGAGTTTTCATAATTCGTGGGCTTGCATACAAATCTCCAATTTCTGAGACACAGACAGCACTTCCCTCCCTCAGAGCTGAGGATAAAAACCTGTGAGTGATTCTGAGGTGCTAAAATATGATGGAGACAAGGAGCAGATAAGAATCTTGGTAGATAGGATAGACAGATATAAACACTAACCCTGGATAAGATTTCAAGCATAAATCTAATCAATAAACATATGGGCAAATGAAAATGCAAATGAGCCACATAGGTATAAATGTTCAGGAGGAAAGAAAGATTTCTGTAATACTTACCCGTATTGCATTGACTTCAAGTAGCCCTTAAGTGGAACTGACGGTATTACAAACACAATAAGCACTTCTAGACAAACTGGAATAACAATCACTTCAGGAGCCTGGAAGCATTCACAATTCTGCTGTTGTCAACTCTTTCAGTGGCTTTAATTTTCAATGGTAAGCACAACTCCTATATAGTGTTGTCAAAACTGCAATGAAGTTATGTCATTGAATATTAAAGCGCTGGCCTGTGGAATGCCAAACACAGAGATTTGAATTTCATGCTCTCTACTAAACATCAAGACAAATATGTCTAATTTCATAAAACACCTCACCAGCCCAGAAAGGCTGACAATCAGGCCCAGTGTTGCCTCTTTTCCAACTGAAAACAGTTTCTACTGTAAAAAGACCTCTTCCTATGAGGCCAGAGGAAGGAAGAAGCGGCATGGGGTTAGGATTAATGGATGTAGCATGAGATCAAGAACAAAGAGGCTGGGGTACTAAAGGGCACTGCTCATCACTGGACAGAAAAATCACATTTGTGTATGAAAATCCTTTTCTTGGGTTGTTCAGAAGAGTTTGGGAGGCAATTCAAGAATTGCATATGGAAATTGAATTATATAACCAAAAAAGATAGGAGATTCATTTCCTGTGGAGTTTTCCCAATTCCAGCCTTGATTTGTAAGCCTTGGTGGTGGTTTGTTGGACAGGGTGAGTAAGACACTTGTGCTCCTCACCAAAATCCAGTAGGTTGCTGCCTCCTTTGTCCTTCCTGCCAATGCTGCTTGAATGTCCCAAGACATTCTCAGGGTTTCTGTCTTTCCCTGTCTCTCCATGTCTTCATAACACTCCAGGGGACCAGTGGTAATCCTCTGAGAGCTTGTAGTCTCTCTGTTAAATCTACTCAGGCCTGAAATGAGCTTTTTTCTCTGGGGTAGGTTTATTCTGTCTTACGAACAGTAGTGAAGGGCGCTGACCACTGGAAAGACCTGTGAAGCCATATGAACATGAAATTCTTGCTAAACTTCGGCCTATAAAGGCAGTTTTCTTCTGGGATATTTTCCAAAAGTTCTTGGTTTGACCTTGAAAGTAAAATTTTGTACCTGCATTTATTGGATGAAATAGGTCTATTCATGGAATAGATACCCAAAGCTTACCAGTTATATTCAGATGCTCAAAATAGTCTGGACACTGATATTCTGGACAGAATGAGTTTCATGCTGAAGTATTCCTGGCAGGCAACAAAAAGGAGAAAATTAATTGCTCAGTTTTATTTGGCCTACAGTTTATAGATAGCACTGTGAAAAGAAGCGTTCACTATTCTGTGTTTGTGCTCTGTGACCTCCCCAGTATGAGACTGACTGAAATCCACCAAAGTCTTTTCACTTAGGTATCCTAAAGCCTTGAAAATTAAAAATCATTCATTACCCTGACTGTATTTTTAGTGCCTAACAAATAATCAACAATTATAATAATTAATGGGGATTTTTTTGTTGTTGTTGTTGCTCCATAGAGAACCAGAAGCATATTAGAAACAACACATTTCTCCCAAAGTTACATTGTTTTCAAAATATTTCCTTCTGATTACTTTATTTCCTTGGGGGGGCATTTCTGTGCTCACAGAAATCTTTTGGATGCTCTGTTTTACCAGTGCTTATGCCCTCTGAAATCCTGCATTATTAATAACACTAATTATTGCAATTATTTATTATTAGATGAAGAATGAGAGAGTTTCCAGCAATTCAAAAAGCACAGAAGAGGATGTAAGCCTTATCCTGTAGAGGCTGTGGTTGAACTTTTAGACCTATGTGCCATGAGGAGCCCCTGAGAATGAGGAATTGTACTTAGCAAGAGCATCTGCTAAATGGACATGGAAAATAAATAAAAGCCTCACATGTCACTGGACTTCTTACTCAAAAGGTCCCACTGGGGGCAGCTGATAAAAAAGGTATCCAAGATTTTGTAATAATCCAGTGTACAGGTCACTATCTGAAGAGGTCGATTAACATATGATAATTTCATGAGGTACACTTTAAATTTCTATATGTGACCTTTATCGGTTCTGGAGGACAGAGAAATGCCTGGTCACGAAGAGGACGGTGTTCTGAATGTTTAACCATAGCTCACAGCTTGCAGTGTTATGCAAGTTTTCTGAGCTGAAGTGAAGATAAGAGAGATGCTTTATCTGCAGATGCAGAACCAGAGCTCCCAAGCCAGTCGGAGAGGCCAAGCTCAGACACCGAACAGCTCAGAGCAATGACCCAGCATGGCACAAGGTCATCACACACTCTGACCATCACAGCACTGTCCTAGTCAAAAAGAAAATTTCACATCTTGAACTTGCAACAAGGACTTTTGTTGTTATGTATAGACTGTAGCGAGGGTTTGGAGCGCTGTGTCCAGTTCTGGGCCCCTCAAGACAGGAGAGATGTGCAGCCCCTGGGGCAGATCCAGTGGAGGGCTACAAGGATGATAAGGGGCCTAGAGCGCCTCTCTTATGAGGAAAGGATGAGGGAGCTGTGCCTGTTCATCCTGGAGAGGAGAGGGAACCTCACCAAGGTCTGTCAGTATCTGCAGCAACGTGTCTGAGGATGGACCAGGCTCTGCACAGTGGTGAGACAAGAGCTTAAGCAGATCTAGACAAACTTTATATTTAGTCTTCTAATCTTCCCTTCTATGTGCTAGGCAGATATTTGTTCATCACTGCATAATTCTGATTCGATAAATTGAAAGAAAATGGATTGCTCTTCACACAGAACTGCAAAGCAAAAGGTAGCTGTAGATCAAATATTCTGTCTTCAGCTTGGTCTAAAGATGGAGGAATGCTGCCTGCAGTATCCCTGAGCAAAGCACATGGAGAAACTAATGGCAAAACACAGGCAAAATCATCTTTGCAACTATGGCTACAGAAGCTTTTAGGTATTGCTTTTCCCTTCAAAAGATGGGCATGCTTCCCCTTTCTGACAGATGCCTTTCTCCTCAAGCTCACAGCAAGCGATTTTTATATCTGAAACACATTCAATAGAATAAAGAACAATAGATGTACAGCTGGAAACATATCCAACCCAGCAATCCGAAAGGCTGCTTCTGAACAACATCTGACTTAGGAACTTAAAAAAAAAAAATTATTAAACTAATTCAGAAACAAAAATTTGTTTTGTTTTAGTTTGCTTTGTTTTTCAGATGGACTTACTCCCACTTCCCTTTATGTAAAGGGAGGAGTCCCATTTTAGATTCCAAATGCCTTAATGGCTGTGAAGTATGTATTAGATGCAATCACAGAAAAACAGCATTGCAAAGGGTCTTAAGAGGGTGTATAATCCATGTAGCTCTTTCCCCAAGGCAGGATCAACTACTCTAAGCCATTTGCAGGAGAAGATTGTCTATCTCATGTTCTCAGTAATGACCAGTGATGTACTGCAAACCATGTACTTACATACATTACACCAGAATTTGGAGAATACAAGCCAGATTAAAGTCTTACCACCTGATACTGTGCAAACCTGTAGAAAGAAGCAATTCCAGTTCCAAACAGCCTTTGGTCTCAGCAGAAAAAAACAGCTAAGGGAGAGAGAAATAATGAGTCATCATGGTTATTTTGTGTGGAATTTATAAGTTTTAGTATTAGCCTAATTCATCCTGGGTGTTTTACAGCTAATAGCAAACCTCCAGCTGATCACAACTTGTGTTAACAGAAACCACCACACACTGTACAAATAATATGCAGAAAAGAAAAAAAAAATCTGTATGGGACTCCTGTACAACCCACCTCTCCCACATCCTCAAAATGGAAACAAAGACTTCTATACCTAGAAGGACGTTTTGGGTTTTTTTTGGTTTTGTTTGTTTGTTTGTTTTTGTTTTTTTTTTGTTGTTGTTATTTTGTTTTGTTTTGTTGGGTTTTTGTTTGTTTGTTTGTTTGTTTTTGTTTTTAGTTTTTTTTTTTTACTGTACATTTGCAGAGGAAAATGCTGCCTTTGAAAATAAATAATAATTAGAAAAGCATAGCACATAATGGAGTTTTCCCAACACAGCAAGCAGCTGTGGAGCCAAACAAGCTTATCCACATTCCCTGAGTGATGGTTTATGTTTTGACATTGACTAACTCATCCATGCTCAGGGCACAAGCACTCAGACAATCTCCATCACCAGTTTCCCATTAGAAATCTTGATCTCTGCTGAAACAAGCTCAATTCCCTTCATTATTTCCCAGCTGACAGACGGCTTGAGAGGGAGGATATTACAAGTGTCAGTCTCTTTGCCTCCGGACAGGCCACGGATGACACAAGAAGGAGAGAAACAAACAAATAAAAAATATCTCTCTTTGTGTGGTAACTTTTAATGTGTTTGCTGTACCACTATGCTTCATTCATTCTCCCAAAACTAGTTTAGCGGGATTATTTTCTTGGAAATCCTTCAGAGAAGGTGCTCTCTATCCCCTTTTTCTCTGAATTTTTGTCAGGCTCTTGCTATTTCACAGAAAGAAGGAGGTAATGGCAATCCATCTTGAAGAGCTATTTTGTTATTAGAAGGAGTTATAAAGCTCTTCAAATTAGTTGTTTAATAAAATATAGCGAATATTTTTTGAGAAGGATGGTGTTTTCTTATTAAACAAGACAAAGAAGGAGAAGACGAACATTAATGTAGGCTTTTCCATAAAAATCTTCAGAAGGATTGTTTTATTTGTATTAATAATTGCATTGTTTTGGCAATGAGAGTTGAAAATCAAGATCTGTAGGTTAATAACAATTGTCATAACTCCTTTAGCTATGACAGAGGTATGATGTTTTGTGCTAAGAATTTGTCATAAACATAGTGAAAAATAGCCCCTGACCTGAAAATCCTACTGTTTGAAGGCAGAAAATAGACAAAATTGAGAAGGAGCATGGAGAACAAAATGAAAGTGTGTTTTTCACTCAGTACATGTCATTTGAGAGTACAAACTGGTTCTAAACGTGCACACAACTCTTCCCTCATTCTCTGCCCTCACCTTAGTGTGTTTGTGGGTATATCCTATGGTTTTCTGTGTGCAGGTACTGCAGAACTGTCCTTAGATAATATAATTAGGTGAAAATTAAGCATTTGTTGATCCATTCTTTGATGACTGAATGTTGTGAGATGACTCTCATCCACAGTTGCAACAATTTCTTAGCTTTTAAAGCATGACTTTCACTGCCTGCTAAGAACAGTCCTTAACCCACACTGGTTGCTTGCCAAGGAATATCTTGTGAGGTTGATAATTGTCATAATCCAAACCCACATCCAGAGCTTTTCTTCTTAGTGGTGTCATATTCCAGTGTCCGTGAATGTTCCCAGGAAGTGTTTTTCTCATTAAGATAACCATTCCCTATCTGTCCCCCCCGGTGAGTTCTGTGATGGCCAGAGAAAGAGCATCACAACTTCTGAGTTCCATTACATGCACATGAGTAATACCATCTGAGAGGAAAGATAAAATAAGATGGGCAATGTAGGGATGTCACAAGGGTAGTTGTTGCCAAAGAGGATCTGTAGCCTCTGGAATATGAAAATATAGGTACGGACCACATCAAAAATTAAAACACTTCCTCTTAGATGTTAACACACAATTTTGAGGAAAATTCTCATTAAAAAGCTAGGGTTTTTTGTTTGGTTGATTGTTTCTTTTCTTTTTTTTTTTTTTTTTTATATAGAAGAAAAGGCTCTAATCAAATGAAACAGAAGCAAAACATCAATATTCTGGCATTAAAAGACAAGAAAAAAAAAAAAAATGCAAAAAATAAGGTAAATGATGCAAAATAAAATAAGTCATGGAAAAATGAGGGAGGACGGGTATAATGTCCAGAGAAATCTAGTAATGACCTGCTAGAGGATGGAGGAGAAGGAGGTGCACTTTGCTTTATTGTGTATTTCTGTAGAGTGCAGTAAAAGAAAATTCTACCATCTGTCATCTTCAAGAATTTGGCATGCTATGACATTGGGCAGGTTTGTTCATACTTCCAATCTGCTGCTCGCTCATTTCTGCTGAACAGTTTTGTTCTCCACTTCTCCCACATAGTTTTTATTTTTATCATTATTGTTATTATTTGGAAGTTGGATTATGTTTCATTATTCTTCTATTGCTTGAATTCTGTGAGCTAAAATAAAATAAAATTATAGTAATAAAAAAGAAAAAGCTACCAAAGAAAAAAAGAAAAAAGCTGTTCTGCCTCCATCACCTGGCTCAGTTTTCCTTTTTGATTTTTCCAGATGTCATTTATGTATATTTTTTATGGTGATTAGGCTCTTCCAACTCAGTGTTTGGGATAAAATATTAAATGAAATGTATCATAATGAACATTAATATAACACTAATTTTTACTGATATTAAAATCCATAAGTAATATATAAGAAATTATTGTAAGTAGGTTATATTTCATATTAGGGAGAGTATATTTCTTCAGGATACAGCAGGGAAATGTCTCTGTCAGAAGTTAAAATTGCAAATTCAAAAGATGGAATTTCCTTGCTGTATGTCACTGAAAGTCCTAGATGTGGGATTTGTTTAACCCATCTGACCCATCTGGGTGATAATGTGGATGTCAATTCTCAACTGATCTCCCATCTGGAGAGATCCCTGACACCTCTGTATGCTCCAAACAGAGGCCACCAAAAGAGAAGGGCTTATTGTTTCTCACTGACAACCAGGAGGACCTAGACAACAATTTCATGGTACAGACTGACATTTTCTGTAAATTCTAGACAAATAAATCTATTGCTAAAACACACCAGGAGAGCCGCGTTCCTAAATTGGCTGCATTAGAGCTTTGAAAAGATAAAACCTGTGGCCTTGTAGTCCAGGATACAGATTAAGTTTCCTTGATTTCATAATGTCCTGAAAAAAAGAAAAAAAAAAAGCTTTTAATTTGTGCAGCCACTTAAGATTTTTAAGATTTTGTTAGACTCTATCTCCTGTTTCATATTCCAGATATCCAAGATTGATAAATCTTCCTATTTCAGTCACAATTTAACTAAAAAGCAGACTTAAGGATTATCCACATGGCTTTCAGGAGAAATTTTAGAATCAATAAGTAGCTTCAAGAGGGAAGAGGTTGTTTTGTAGGGAAAAACACATAGGAGTAGAAAAAGATCCAAATTGTGAGTTGTAGAATAAGAGTGTCAAAATACAATGCATTTGAAGCAGATTACTGAAAGACTATTTCACAGGTTTTCAGCACAATATGTTTTCAATATTTTAAAATTTATTTATGTGTAAGATTTCTTATTGGTATAAATTAGGACAGTTAAAGCAACTTTGGTGAAATGAAATTAGTATAATTATGTAATTAGGTGAGACCTATGTTTGAGGGAAATGGGTATTTGTTCAGATTAAGGAATACTTTGTGTTGTTTGATTTTAACCTGAAGGGAAAGAATGAGGATTTGGGATTATCAGGAGAGGCAAAGAAAAGCTAGAAAATTATTCATTAGGCTAAGAAGCAGATAGACCTGCAGGGAAAAACTTGAGACTCGAAATATTGAGAGTGGTGATGACTCAGGGGAGTTATACTAGACTTGGAGCAGTGAGTTTCATAGCACAGTTTGGCCCATGGCCTGGAAAGAGTCTTCTTGCTGCCTGTCAATGTTCAAAGGAATATTCTTCAAATTTAGCACTCTCTTTATAGTGTCTTCCATCTGGGGATCTGTAACGTCAAGGTGTAAGAGGCATCAAAATTTGGTCAAGTAGTTTACAATTCAGGGGAAAGTGCTTCTAGCCGTGGTGACACATGCTACGTAATCAATAAATAACATTTACAACATCTGTGTGAAGAATTGCTTTGGTAATTAAGACATAAGTAGACGCCTTTCTCATAAGTCAGGTTTAACAGATCAATTGAGCAATAATGAAGGAATGTAGATTTTCTTTGGTTGGTTGGTCGGTTGCACTTTTTTATTTTTTGCTTTGTTGTGTGGCTTGGTTTTTTTTTTTTGTTTGTTTGTTTCCTTGTTTTTGTTTTGTTTTTGTTTGGTTTGGTGTTTTTATTTGGCTCTTTGTAGGGGCTTGGAGGGGGTGGGGAGACTTGAAATTGAAGTTAGAAAATGGGATTTGGGGAATTTCCAGGAAAAATAACTGACTTCTAGAAATTTGTTCCAGTGAGAATTGATACAAGCAAGCAGAGAAATTAAAACAAACAAACAAACAAACCACAGTCTAAGGAAAGATGAGGGAAAGCACCTTGATTTTCCACAATCTCCCCTGTAAAGAGTCTTTCTCAACATCCTTTTCACAACACAGCGCAATATTTGACACAGCCCTGGCAGTACAGAGGTCCTCCCTACCTAGTCTGTGTGAAATTTTATAAACTCCAATTATCTGATCCACAAGTCATTGTGTATGAGCCACTACTTCAAGGACTTCTACAACTCACCTCTCATTCTGTTCCCTTCCTCTAATTAGCCAAAAATCCAATAAAGACAAGTAGCATAAGAGAAAAAAAAAAAGAACAAAACAAGTAGGACTATTTTGTGCTGGGTAACCATGCTAGGGAAAGGTTCCTTTCTCCAGGTCTAGCACTGAGTGTGACACCTATTTCATAAGAGTAAACCAGTCCAGATGTACTTCAGCACCATTCTCAGGCTGTATACAAATGCTCTCACATGTGATTTGTAGATGAAGTTCAGAGAAGGTGAACAAACAAAATTCATTAAAAATAGGTGGAGAAAAAGATGAAGAGAAAAATCTTTCCTTGTCCATTCAGGTAGTGACAAGAAGCCATGAAGCGTAAGCTTAGTATATACCAGGAGACAACTGTCATACTTCATACTGGTATCATTTTTCTCATCAAAAAATCTTGTTGTTCTGACTGTGACAATACTTGGTTGGCCTTTTGTTATGTTCTCATCTGCTTCTGGTTATCTAGTCATTACCCATCAAACTCTGCTGTCATGAGCCACTACTATGCAATTTTTTGGTTCACTGTAGGTCAAGGATAACAAATATTTTTGATTGCATCTTATTTTCTTGGTGTCTTGGAGGGGGGAAAAACAAACAGTTAATCTATTTCATTTTACTGATCACCATCAGGAGTTCTGGATGGGTAATTTTGTGTTGTTACTCTGTCCCCATCTCATAAAGTTTCATTTACTGCCTTTTTAAACAAATGATGACTCCAAATCTATTTGTCACACAATAGCTCTCAAACATGCCAAACAATAACTATTACTATTCTTGGCTTGTTTGATCCAAATGGCATTTGCAGACATTATTCCTCCCCTCTCCTTGATACGACTTCAATAGAAACCTTTAAATAAATAAAACAAAACCCAGAGCAAACCTCAAAAACAATAAACCAACACACAAGACCTGGAAAATAATTACAAAACAGTGGCTGTTACCATTATAAGTGGGGAAATCCAATTATGAGTTGTCAATATTGTTCTCCTTTCAATTGCTTCAGAAAGATTCAGATGTGTATAATTTTTAGGGTGATTTCATTGGTTTTGTCAAAAAGAAACAGAAATTATGTAGCTGAAAGTGGAGTTGACCCCCAAAATTCTTCTTGTACATAAACATGCAAATACACACACATATATACAAAGACACAAACACAGAGTGGTCGATATCAATTTTCAAATGTTCTATTGATTTCAGTAGCCCTTAATTTGAAGACAAACAATAGTTTCTTTTGTAATTTCCATGCTGCTGATATAACTGCCATCATTGCTGACCTGTATGTTGTCAAATAATATTGATTGGGCATGAAAAAGAGAAAGGAGGGGTGATAGCAAGGTGTGTGGTGGGAGGAATGAAGACTATGGGTGCCTTCTCATTAATTAAAGGAATAAATGACAGGGATACAACAAATTTAAAGTGGAGTAGCTGAGGGGGCTGGGTCCTCAGGCTGAACTTGGATCTCCATTATGAATTTGGGACTCTTCTCTGTACCTTCATCCCCACCCTCTCCCATGCTGGATTCTTCTATCGGTTCAAACTACAGATTCATGGGAGGCTTTTTCTGCTTCAATTCTTTAAACTCATTTCTAAATAAAGTCAGGGAAGTATGCTTTTATGAGGAAACTGCTGGGGGCTCCAGAGCCACAGGTTTTCTCTCTGCTCTATCAGTGGCTGGTGAATCCAGAATCATGCTTCCAATTGCAAAGAGTTCTGCATGCTCCCTTTGAACCATCTTCATTCTCAAAAGTGTGGTTTCAATTTCTTTGTCTGCCTTGTCCTTTAAATTGTACAGTTCTTATGAAAAATGATTAAGTCACTTTACAAAGCTCTCACAGGGCCATGTCCTTGAGCTTCTGGAAGCTGCTGGGCTACAGATACATTTCTAGAAGTGCTGGAATTGTGTCAAGCGCCATAACTGAAGTTGCCCAACCAATGGACAAAGAGTACAGCTTCAAGACTAGAATTTAAAACTCATTCTGGTGACTAGAGCCTTTACTTGGATTGTCAGTCCTGAGATTTACTTTGCAGGACTCCATCCAGTATCTTATGCTCTCTAAATCAATATTAAATCTAAAGTATCCTCATAATCATGTCCAAACTTGGAGTTATGGATATTTGAAAGAAGCCTCTGGCTCTCATGCAGAAAGGAGAATATTCATTCACTTGCCTAGACAACATGCTGACTGGTGTAATTATATTCTACCAGCTCAGATTTCTCCTGCAGTATCTTCTGGCTTTGAAATCATTCTTAACTTCCTGTCCTGAGCTGCTTTGTAGTATGGCTGTGTGTTTTAAATCATCTGAATCAGCCATGTATCTGCAGTGATGATACCACAGCTGACTCATGCATTAGTGTACATACCTCAGCTCAATTAATCTTCCTCCGAGGAAACTGCATAAATAACATCTTATGACTATACATTACCCAGGATCTTTCATCCTAAAGCATTTTAGTATGTCTCACTAGGCTATATGTGCGTACACATATATACATGTATGTACATGTACTCACAGCAAGAAAGGGCAGTAATGCAGCGTCAGGATCCAAATTCAGATCATAGATGAAAGAAAAAAATCCAGCTTCAGGGTATTCTGGTAGTCTGTGCACTTATGTACACTAACATTTTGCTTAACTGACTTGATTAGGATTCAGGAGAATTTAGATGCAATATACCAGTTTAATCTATAGCATTGCTATGAGCCTATGGGTAAAATACTAGGCCCTTTTGGAATCATTATAGAAATTCCCAAAGGACTGAAAACTTCTTTTTGTCTAGGAATCATTCCCTCCAGCATGACAGTGCACCTCTCACTGGAGTGGGAAGCAGCTGCAAAGCTCTAATGAATGAAAAAGAATATAATATCCAGCTAAAACTAGAGTCGGAATTATAAGTAGGCAAATCAACCAACAGTTACTCAAATTTAAATCTATTGAGGATGCTGGGGTTAATGACTAGTTTATGCACTGCATTTCCTTCCTTTAATATTATTTTAATATTGTTGTATTTTATTTTAATTACATTCAATCTTAGCTTTTCTGTTACTTTGTAGAGGAAGAACATTGTGCTCGCTAGCTTGGAACAAAGCAAGAAGCAAATGTCAAACTTACACCATCACCATGGGATCTAAAGCTCAGTTTAATTCTGGTTAAGACAGATCTAAATTAAAAGTACTTTCCTTTCCCTGTGGACTCCTTATTTAAAGATGACAGGACCCCAAGTGTGTGTGTTTGTGAGACTAAATGTTGTACTGAAGGATCATGAGCAGAGCACAAGAGAAAGATAGATAAAAGAAACAAATAGAGTAATGGATTATTTCAGATACTAAGACTTGTTTGAATTTCCCACCTTCTTAAAATGCATCTGTTCATCTTGTTCTGTGTGAAGAGGTCTTTTACCTTTCAGTCTGAGGAGTGCAAACTAACTATAAGAATCACATGGTACATGGAGAATTGTGACATGCAGGGGGAGAATCTGTTGTGGAAGTAACTGGCCCCAAACCTTCAAACTCTGTATTCTGCTGTCTGAGAAGGAAATTCTTGCACAATCTCAAAAAAATCACTACCGTGTTCTCTAGGGATTTACATATTTAGTGATAGCGAAAGTTAAAAATATTTTTGATACCCACCAAGATAAAAGTCTCAAGTATTAGATGTTGGTAGCTAACTGCTGAAAACAACTGTTCAAATTTTGCTGCATTTACAGGAATGTGTGCCAGTAAGGACAAAATGGTTGAACAAATAAAGATAAAGTAGATGTGAACACAAATGTGAGCACAAGGCTGTTCAAATCTCCAGAAACATCTGACAGTTTGGGAAATAAATTTCTATGGAGAAATCTTCCCCAGTCCCTTAACTTCATGTGGTCAATGAGTGGCATTCCTTCACAGTTTTATCAACAAAATGGAATTCTGGCCAGATCAGTCTGTCAACAAGAAGCAACGTCAAACCATTTTGTCCATATAAATAAATCACCTGCTCTTTACTATTTTTTCTTTCTATGTGGATGAAATGGGGTTATTAAAATGCCCTCTGCATCCCAATATAAGAATGGGGGAAGATGCTTCAATGTAGACAAAGTACGTAGCGCAGGCAGAAATGCTGCCATACAAAGAACCTGAGGATGCAAAAGATGCAATAAAATTAATACAAAGGAACGTTTGATTGCCCAGTGCCTGATTTATAAAATGGATCTGTGGTAAAAATGATGTTTTGTGGTTCAGATGTTGAGGTCCCCAATATAAACACAGTAAACACACACAATAAAATCACAGCGGCTGTTTTACTCAAGGGCTTGAGAAACCATTGTCGCCCCTAACTAATACATAAGAAAGCTGTGAATGATCTCTTCTGTGGATATTACTTAAATGGTGTCTGCTTCTGATAGAAATGAGAAGTTTCTAATTTCTCATGAAAAAGATAATTATTGGGGAAATTCATAAGTATAGGAGAGTGTGTGGGGTTTAATCAAACATCTTTTCTGTATTGTTTCTTCAAAGTTAGCATTACAGAAAACACTCCATCCCACTCCAGTCCTTTCTCCCACTCAGAGGTTGCTAATTCCTTCCCCTTTCCACTATTTCTCAGCCACTCATGGCCCCATCAAGAGAATCACAGAGGTTGGAGAACTTCTGCTAGTATTAACTCCTTAACAGTATAAGCTCTGTGCCACAAAGAAAAGAAATGGGGTAGAAGATTAAGAATTGGGATTTCTCCAAGTGACATTTTTTCTATCCAGAACCTCCCCTACTTTAATTGATCCAAGTTTGTCTACTTTCATACAGCAATGGGAACATCTTTGTCATGATCTGGCATTTCACACAGAGAAATGGGTGACTATAGCTGTCTTTACATCTTTGCAGGTCCATGGATTTAGCCAGGACAACAAGCTCTGTCTTGTGTCAAACCAGGACAGGAATATTGGAGGCCCACTTTGCTAAACAATAAGCTATATATAATATAAAAAAAAAAAAAAAAAAAAAAAAAAACCAACCAAACAAAAACCAAACCAAAACAAAACAAAAAAAAAAACCCAAACCAAAACAAAAAAAAACCAAACCAAACAAAAAAACCCCAACAAAACAAAACAACCAAACAACAAAACAAAACCAAACCAAAACAAAACAAACAAACAAACAAACAAAACCCAAACAAAACTAAATCAAAACCATCCAGCAAATTCATAAAGACAATGACCTTCACATTATTAGATAAACCAGGATTAAAGACTCACCAGGATACATGGTAAATCATAGCAGAAAAAGAAATAGAGTTAGCTGTCTGTAAATCAGGGTGTTCACAGGTCTTTGGATGACACTTGTTCTCAGTATGAGGAGATCTCAGGCACTAGGACACTTTGAAAGGATTTTAACTCTCAACAGGACTGTAAAACTTCAATGGATACAATGGCTAGAGTAATGAACACAACAGAACCAGTTTTTACATCAAGCTGCAGCAGGAATTGAGAATAAGGGGCTTAATAGATGTAAATGAATACATTAAAAAAGATGAATACTTAAATTCATGTTCTCAGAGCAAAACACATGCAAACTAGTCAGTTGACTCAAAGCTGCCTTTCTCAGGAAAACAGATTCTTAATTCTGCATTGCTTGAATGACTGCCACCTTCTTCCATTCACGGCCACAAGTGCCCTTTCAAGTTTAGCTTAGTTGATAGTTGTAAGTTTGCTGTAATCTCAGTAGCCAGATCACAGTCTGGCTTCCCTCAGTGTTTATGGTGATTTAAATTCAAACCTTCTCAGTTGTGGATGACTGTACTAGCTTCAATACAGTACATTGTTTCACGCATGGAAATGTTATGTTTGTGACCAGAATTTTTCAGAGGTGTTCATAAATGAACTGAGAAAGTCCAAAGATCCAAGAAAGCTTCAGGCCAGGTTTTTCATTTCAGCCAGGCTCCCAAAGAAGAGGTTTTAATGACGTAAAGATAAAATAAGCTCATTGGTATCTTCTTAACCCCTTCAATATTTTAAAAAATCTGTACAAAATGAAACCATTTCTAGCAGAGGACTTGAGCTCAAGCCTGTCCAAGTGTCTGTGCTGTTGAGCTACCATACTAGGAGATTGGTGTAAGATAGGTTCTTTTGGGCCTAAATGTTGTACAATGGGGAATTTGGACCCATTCACTTCAGTCATAACTGGGCAAACACCAACCACAGACTACTTCTGTTAATCTAACTCTGCACCAAGGAGCTGACCACTGAACACTGGAGGCTCTTAACCTGAACCAGCTGCTGCCTTAGACAAGAGCAAATATATCAGTTGCCTGCAACCTGCTTGCTGCTCTGGAAAAGAGCCAGAGTAGGGTAGGGAAAGAGAAAATGATCCAGCCAGTAAGTCAGGCAGAGCACCTTTTGTTCTGGCTGATTGGAAGGCTGTGCTCTCAGGGCAAAGACCCTAGGGAAGGATAATGTTTCCCTGTACCCCAGTCTTCCTGCCTCTGTATTTCTTGGTTATATTCCCCTCATTTTCTACACTCCCCTATGTTTGTTGTCAGGTGTAGTTAATGTGAATACAAACTGTAAGTGCCTTAGAGTTTGGGTTTCTTTTTTTTTTTTCATTTTTGTTGTTGTTGTTTTGCTTTGTTTTGTTATAGCTTTTCTTCCTCACGTCCCCAAAGAAACATCAAAGTACAAAGGAAAGAAGGCAATGCTAAGAACAAGAGTGAAAGCCAAACAGAAAGGCAGAGAGAGAAAAAAATATATAGAGAGAGACGAATAAAAGAATCTAGTGGTGGCCCTGCGGAACTTTCTTCAAGGGGGTTAGGCTTCCTTCAGAGAAAGTTTAGATATATGTTTGTTTGTTTGCATTTTCGAATTGGGGCTGTTGGTGCACATTCAGAGGAGAACAAAAGCAATGCAAATTTCAGGGGAGGTGATCAGTGCAGCAGGCTGCTGACAAGGGCCACCTGGCTACTGCAAGCAGCCCATTGCCCGCTGTGCTCACCTGCTTAAATATTAACAACAAGGGGGAAGGCGGAAATGTATCAATTAAACATCAGGACTGTCTGAGCAGGAAGATGGATTGTTTTCAGGACACAATGCAGGCAGTTGCATCCCCTGACTTCTGATCTTGCCTGCCAAACCTTCTGAATGTTAACCTATGCTAACGTGTTTTATCTCCCTCCTCTCCCTTCCCTACCAGGACGTGATTGTGACACATAAAGGGAACAGCATTTATTTTCCAAAAGTGAGGAACAGAGATTCAATATTAGCTCAGAAGCAGATCTGCACTGACTGCAGCTCCAGACCAGAACCTGGCACCTTTCTTCTACACATATTCCTGTCACCACAAACACCTGGTTTTGAAACATCTGCTAACAGGAATTGTCTCCAAATTTTGGCTCATTTGGTGAATGGGTTTAAAAAAAAGTTAATCTGAAAAGTCTCAGGAAAAGGAATCTCATGAACAGTGACCTTGTTGGGTGATGGCTTGCAGTTGTGTACAGCACTACCCAGGCAGTGGGAGTTCACCTGCAAGCTTGGTAGGCATTATAGCAGATGGTCTGAAAGAAGCTGAAGCCTTTCAGCTCTTACCAGTACCTTAATTTCATACTGGTCTCATTTGGTTTGAATTTCAAGAGACTTAAAACATTTTTACCTCTTCAGCTGCACTATATAAAATACTTGCTGACAGTTCAAATCTGCAGATAATTTACTCTACTCGTATTTCTGAGAACTAATTACCTGTTTGTATAAAATGATGAAATCTCATTATATTAAAAAAAGCCCAAGACCACCATTCATTTCATTATGCTATCCAATTACTGCTGGGCTTGTACAGTATTATGTTGCTGCCTGATCACAGGCTATATACTGTACAGATGTGTTACTTTAATTAAACAAATGTAACTAGTCATACAAAGCAACGATAATTCAGAATGAAATTCTCAAGTACTAACCATTGATCCTGAGTTTAGTTTAACCAGTGGAGGGTGAATGCAGGGTTTTGTCTTGCAGAAAGATTGGTCTTTTGGTTTCCACAATCTTTTTAAATGCAGTGATTGCTTACAGTTCCTTCAAATCAAAGCTGACAGTCTAAAGCTGGACAAAAGGCTTTTGTCGTGAGTCAAAACCCAGAATAATGTATTTTAAATTATTGTGATTATTTTTTCTATTTGTTGTGGTGAAATCAGATAAAGAAAGGATGAATGAGAACATAAGCAGAGATATCTGAACAGAGATGATGAAAAACAACTGAAAAGGACAAGGGGAGCAAAGAATGACAAAATCACTTGGCCAAGTAACCTCACTGAATCAATTACACAGGAGATGAACCTCTGGTCTCAAGAGGCACAGAGTATTGTTGTATCCTCTTCACCCAGCTACGAACTTACAATCATCACATAGGATCTACACGTCAACAGGGAAAAAATACTGTTGACTTCCAAGAAGATTCTCTATTTTAAAACAGATCAGAAATTTGACAATAATAAACATTTGCAAATAAAACATAGAGGAGGTTTTTTTTAAGAGATTGAGTAACATTGAACAGCGCTACTTCTCGTTGCAGGCAGATATCCTGGTCTTGCACATGTCTTGGTCTTGCAGCTGAAGAGGAATTCATGGCTCTATATAAGGGTTCAGCTTGACAATGTATTGATATTATATATGTTACTTATTTAACAGAACTTATAAAATCAGAGTTTGGACCATCCGGCTTTCAGGGTCTTCAAACCACTTCCCAAAGTGCAATTCTGTGTTAAATCAGAAATGCTATGACAGGAAAAAAAAAACCCTTCCTGAGCTGTTTGCCACAGCTTCCCACAAAGGAACTGCAGCAAAGATCTAAGAATGATGCAGCATTTCTAAAAAGAGAAACTTGCCACTACTCCAGTGGCATTGGCACCTCCTGAGGCTGTGTGTGAGTGCCACCTGCTGACCCCTGCCATGGGGAAATGAGGCAGAGCTCACTGGTCACCTCAGTGCTCCTTTGGGTCTGCAGATGCTCCCCAGCCCATTGAGAGCAAACCTGTCACTCTCTTGTAACATAGATAAGGGAAGTGCTTTCCTGGCTTCTCCCACTTATTGCCATTTCCTGAAGATCTCACAACTCTACAATGACTCGCCCCTCTAAGATGCAATGATTTTGGAGCTAAAAGACTTTTCCAACATCCAACCTTTACTTCCAGTCTTGACATGAGCCCAAAGTTTTTCTTCGGTCCTATGAACACAATGTCTACTAGGGATTCCCACAGCTAGGGCATGTCTTCATAATATAATGCCTTCATAGTGCCACCTCTTTTTTCTTATGTCATATGGAAAAATTAGTACAGTGGGACCCCAAAATCTATGTGTCCTATAATTTTTTGCTTATGTAATCCATTAAAGATGTTGCAGCAATAAATCATCAACCTGAAGTTGAGTCTGACATTGGACTTGTCGCTGAATCATTCAGTGACTCAGGTCTCTGTCTGTGAAAAGGGGAATGGGACAATTTCCTCTGTTTTCCTGATCTGGGTGGGCTGTGAGCTTGTTAAGGCAGGCACTTTTTCTTTTAATGCATTTCTTACAGAATCTGCCACAGCATGTTCCCTCTGGCATTGTGAGGACTGCACAGCTGCAGTACATACAAAAATATGGTAACATTAATTTAAAACTCTTTGGAGGACTCACATAATGCTGTTTTTGGAATTTCTCCTTTTTAATTTTTTTAAAGTCCTCTTCACAAGGGAAATCTCGCTCAGAAAAAACAATAGATACTAAATTAAGCTATGAAACCATTGGGAGAGATTCAACCACTTCCAGTAACTGTATTGATATCTATAGCATGATCTAGCTACTGTGGTCAAGGACTGGCAAATCAGGAAAAAAAGAAAAATTTTCTCAACGTACAGAAGTGGCAGCATCTCACCTTGCTTACAGTCTTTACCTGTCAGAGTAAATATTCCTCATTCAGATTACCCTAATTTTTGGGTCATCCAGAGCCTTCCTCACACAGCACAGGGTCTAAACCAGAGCAGGGATTTGCTATCCTTGTCCCACATGCAGGAGTTAAAGGCCAGAGAGCTGAATGCACATGTCCAAGACTGCAAATACGGCCATGCTGCCAAGAACAGGAATTGAGCAGAGACCTTCCTGGGATTACACTGCAAAGAGACACGCATGCACCCTGAGCCAGCAGTATTTACATCTGTTGGTCCTCTAATACCGTGTGATTGTGTTTGCACAGAGCTGAGCCCAGGTGAGCAGGCTCTGCCTTTTGTCTGGGCTCAAAGTCTGGGGCATGATGGCACATGATGTGTATTTGTCCAGGTCTTAGCTGGCCCAGAGCACGTGCAGCAAGTGCGCTGGCTGCAGCCCTCAGTGTACAACATCACCACATCACAGCTGTCTAATTTTGGACTGAAAAGACCATTTTTTAACAATTTCCTTCTTTAAGGCAGCAGCGGAAGTCAAATAATAAACGTCTTCCTAAAAGCCACAGAACAAAGTGAGAAAGAGAAAAACTAACCCTCCCTCTCTCCCACCTCCAAACAGCAAGGAACTCCCGCCCCTGTAGGCACCACATCTTCAGCCTTTAAATAAATAACAACAGCAAGGCCAACCTTTCCATCTCCCCTATGTAAGAGGAGAAACATTCTGGCTTTGCCACATGTCCTGTAATTATGGGTCGAACCCCTGTTCACAGGGGTATCGATCTGCTGCTAGCTGAGTCTAACTCATTAGGTATTCCTTCATTGTTTCCTATGCAAATTAAGTTAATGAGAATTAGGAACATAATGGAGCCCATTCACCGTTCTAGTTGGTGGAAAATGGGTTTGACTACCAATTTTCCATTACAGCTGTTTTGTAATTACTCTGGAGCACTCTGCATTCTAATGGAGATCCTGAGCTGATCTGACAGTCGCTTAGCTTTTTTTTTTTTTACTCCTCCTCTCTCCCATCTTCTCCTTCTTCCCAGGAAAAAAAAAAAAAAAAAAAAAAAAGTGAGATTTCTTCCATTTAAGCCCTGGTGTTTGAGTTCTATTGCAGTTAAAAAGAAAAAAAAAAAAAACCAACAACAACAACAAAAAAACGTTTCCCTTATTTATCCTCCACTAGAATACCACTAGAATAGCTTGCCCCTTTCTTTTTCCCTTGACTCTGATGTCAAGGTTGTTCTGCATTTAGTGCTGGGGTTAGTTTGCCCTAGGAAAAGGAAAAAAAAAAAGAACACAATAAAAACAGAAAACGAAAATTAAACTGAAAACATCGTGGATTTTATTCTTTCACCTGGGTTTCTGAGGGAAATGAGGCTTATCATGGTCAAAGAGCACACACATCTCTTCCTATTTGTCTGTCTGTCTCACTTTACAGGCTGATTAGCTCATTTCAATCAAATTTAGCTGAGGGTTGAAGGTGTCAAGGATATTAAATTACTACAAGCTTCAGAAAAGAGGCATCTGAACAGCAGAGAAACACTCCTTGAGCATGGCCACTAAAGACAGGCTGCAGCATGAGCCCACTCTCATTAAGACTCCAAAGAGCCCACAGAGAAGGAATGTAGTTTTGAAGATCTCATCCCCTGGACTCGGCTTTGTGCCTTCCCACACGGTCTGGCCACCAGACAAAATGCCAATGAAAATCAGATGTCATTAGTTCTACTGGACACAGAACCAGTCGTTGTTAAGCCATCAAGTTTTAAAGCTACATTTAAAGCCACAGAAGAAGTTCAAGGCTTGGAAGATGCTCTCAGCTATTTCTCTGCAGAACATGTATTATTAATTGTCTTAATTACAACAGTGGGCAAATCAGGTGTGGGGTTCCAGTGTGCATTCGGGGACTGAACCAAAGAACAGCTGGTCCTGTCCCTATGAGACAAGTCACACATGAGTATGGGGAGGTTTTGGAAGGTGTGCCACATGATACCCCATCAAAGCTCTATCTCATCTCTGCTGAGGGTGTGAGCAGCTACATTCAACTCAGATCTTTCTCTTCATCATGCAGGTCATTGTCACACTGGAAACATTCTGAATACTAATGGTGGAGTTCCTTTTGTTTTTCTGCTTCAGAAGAGAACGGCTGTCATGTGATGCTGAAATAAAATTAATATAATTCTGAAGGATGATATAGTAAAGAGCAGTCCTGTAGTTTTCCCACTGAAAAGAGAAAATTGGTAACATCAAAAATATTTTTGCTATTAATAACAAATTTATATGGACAAAGATAATAAGAGACTCCAGCATGGTCTTGCACACTGCTGTGCTTAGAAAAAACAGAACTGGTTTCTCTACACAGTTCTTAAAAATTCTCTCTTTGTGCTTCACCTCAACTCTAGGGCTGTCCTGGTGATCAATAAGGAAACCTGAAGGAGTAACTGCTCCAGATCCAGGCCAGAACAAGCCCAGGTTGTTGTGAATGTTTACCAATCCTTGCTCCTTTTCGAAAGCTGGGCACATCTGATCCCACAAGGTTCCATTTCCAGCTAGCAAAAGACTGGTTTGAGTAAGCAGAAAAATCCCAATTTTTCTTTATGGGAACAAATTGAGAGTTGAGAAAGGATGAAAGCAACAGGGAAGGAGTCACCAGGAATACAGCTGGATGCCAGTCTTCAAGACCAAATAAGCACGAAGTATGTTTTACCATTTGGATTACAAGAGAGGTTTAATTGAAATGCACAAACCAAAAGGCCAAATTATGTAAAATTAAAAGTCCATTTTTATTATTTGACATGGAACAAATTGTAACTTTATATAGCCTTTAGATGCAATTTTGTTCAATGAAATTAGATTAAGCTAAAATAAAACACGCCCTTTAAAGTGTAAAGATGAAATATTAGGACTTATTATAGGTAGAAAGAGATTTTGATTTCTCTAATAAATACTGAGGAAAATATTTGGTGGAAAGTACAGCCACCTAATTTGCATTAATACAAATGAGAACTATTAAGTTTAGCTGATTAGCATATTCATATGTACTGTAGGCACCACATTTTCAAAATAGTCTCTGATTACTAACCTAAAGTACTACATTTAAAAGCAGAAGCTTTGAACCTCAGAATTCACCAGTCATGTTTGGAACATGATGCAAGAGCAAGAATATTACAATGAAAATAAAACTGAACACTTAAATTTAAAAATGTCAAAAAGAAACATAAATGAGACGAGGCTGATTCTTTTGGAAATATTTCACTTTAAATGGAATAACAAAATGAAAGAGAACATTGCCAATTGAAAAGAAAATACAATACAGATGTGATATCTTATCAACATGGCATCTGGATTTTAAGATATTTTATCCTGATAAATTTTAAGATTATAGGAAAATTATTATCCTTATTTTCACATGAGAGGCAGAGTAAATGGACACACACCACTTATTCTAGGAAACTAATGTGGTACATATTGTCAACTTTCTGAACTAGGAGGATTATCTTAAAAGTTCTATTGACCTCACTAAAATTAATTATGTTTTAGGATCTCAGACATTCTAAATTCTTTGATTTATCATCCTATAAAATACTGGTAATTTCAATCCTTCAGATACCATTCTAATCTACCCTTTTGGACATGTAATATACCTTGCAGTCTTTGGATATTTTGGCTCGGGTTGCTTGAATTTATTTCATTGTTTCATCTACTTTTCTTCTAGAAGCAGGAGGGTTTAAAGAACCCTTGTCCTGTCATGAAGAAATAGAGGGGGTGAGTTACTCCTGTGGTCTATCCAGACCCTTAAGGAAAAGAACAGAGAGAAAAAATACCTTTTTTATTTCTTTTTTTTTTTTCCCTCCAATCATATTTAATGACAGCACTGAGCTGGGGTGGCTATTTAAAAAACATTACATGAAAATTCCTTGAAAAGTGTGGGATGCTGATGCTCTGTTCTCTGCTTTATGTTTTCTTTGGAAAGAACTGAATAACTAGTGGACATTCATCAGTGAAAATATTTTATAAATTAGGAGGAAGCTTTAGGTTCCATGATGGACCTTATTAATTGAAGGTGTAGCATCTAAGAATAGCAAGTTCCCTTTAATTGTGAGCTTCTCACATTAGCACATCAGAGAAAAACTGGAATTTCATATCTGGTTGCCCTGATGAAATCCTAGCATTGTTTTAAACTTGTAAATTTAATAGGAGCTTGGAAAATTTTCCCCTTTCTTTTTTATTATTACTTTATAAGGCAATCATTTCAGCATTCAATTCTCCATCATCACTGATTTTTGTCTGTTTGTTTTTTGATTAACAAGGAAAGTGAAACAGGGCTACTACAGGTGCATTCAGCCACTGAGATAAGATTCACCATCAGAGATTTAACCCTCAGATTTGTTTTTTATCTCCCTCTTTACAATAGTTCTATTCAAATCTGGCAGTTTCTATCCAAAAGGTTATACGTCCAACTGTCAGAGCATATTTAATTCTAATAGAATCTTAGGCAAAAATAACAACAGCAACAGCAACAAATTGTCCACAAGGTAATTTTCATGGTTCCACTTCTCTGCCCAACATTTCTGGAAACTGGATAAACTGCTGATAGAGAATGTGAGAGTGAATCACTGAAAAGTACTTCAGAGAAGTTCTTCTTGGCAAATCCTATCCCAGATAAGGGAATAAGAATTCACAGTAAGAGAATTTCAATGAAATTCATAACACCAAGATGTATCCAACACTACAGCTGATGCTAAATCTCCCAATGGGGAAAAAAAACCAAAAACAGCCAAAACCAAAGCAATTGTTAAGGGCATATTAGATGTGGCTAAAAACCTACAAAGATGCATATGATAAACACGTAGAAAACCTAAAGGGATCTGAGTGTATACTGATCCTATTTTCATAACATTTTTACACCTTTACACTCATCCTCACACCTCACAGGTATTATCATCCTTGCTTTGCATGCACCAAGTCACAAAAAAAAACTTCTCTCACTCAGGCCTCAAGGTTTAAGCAGTACCTTCCTTCCTTTCAGCAGAATTCAAGCTGGCATGAGCAACAAAAATTTCTCTAAAATAGAAGGAAAGGTCCAAATCCTGGAAAGTAGAAGCTAAGCATTTAGTAGGATAACTTTTTTTGCTATGGAGACCTAAATGAGAGTTGTAGGTGTGCAGCATCTTTGAGGATTTAACCTGTCACTTCAAAACAGGCAGTGTGAAGCTTATTTTCTCCTGTCCTCACTCACCCAGACTCTGCTTTGTTAAGAACTCTATATTCAGAGCAAAGGATAGTTTTGGATTTTATAGTCAAAAGGTGTAGCTTGAATTCCTGAGTTAATTGAACCAGATGAATGGTTTTCCCCTTCACCTTACTGGACCTTACTGGGATCAAAACTAGTAATTTTTCATTTCCATTAATGAGATACCACAGATATACACTGGCAGAAATTCTGGCAAGAATGAAAGTGGAAAGGAGAGCAAATGGTCAGACTATCCTTTTTAAAATTAAACTCTGAAGGCTGTTAGGGAACTTTTTGTTCCCTGCCTTACTACTGTGGATTTTTTGACACTTTTTCTAAATAATCTACTGTTCATCAGAGAAGGAAAAGGCCAGATGGAAAAACACAGATCTATTAGAGCATCCCTTAAAAAAGCTTCTACACTTCCTGTTTTCCAATTTTTTTCTTTCACAGACTAAGACAGACCTGGGTGTGACCATATTTAACAAAACTGAACTTAGAATTCCTCATTAATTTTCAGCACTTCCCTAGCACAGCAGAAAATTTCCCAGGAGAATCTAAAGGGGGCTAAAGCTTCAAATCAAAGTCAATAAAACCTGTTTTTCTTGGGGGTGATGGGGAAGTAAAATAAAAGCTCCCCTGGGAAAGAAAACAGGTTGGGGAGTTTATGTGTTCATTTGCTTATTTGTTTGTGAGCTTTTGTGTTGTTTTTTGTTGTTGTTGTTTTTTTTTTTTTTTTGGTTTGGGTTTTTTTTGTGTTTTTATTTTTAATTGGTTTGTTTGTGGGTTCTTTTTTGTGGTTTTTGTGTATGGGGTCTTTGTTTGTTTGATTGGTGGCTTTTGTTTTTTTGCTTTTAAAATTTTAGGGTTTTTTAAAGGGAAAATTAATTATAATAGAGAACTTAGAATTATTTGGAGTATAACCCAAAGATATGCTGAAAGAACATATCTTGATTGTAAGAAATAAACTGACAGTTTGAAGTAAATTGACACTAGACCAAGGATCTAGGAGAGTTTTTGCCTAACATTTTGCACTAGCGCAGACTGATTAGAAGTATTTCGAATTGCCTTTAAAAGCCGTGTTTGGAAGAATGTAATTTCCTGTTGTAGCAGAAGTGATGCCAGTGGACAAATCACATGATTCTTCAACAGGAACCTCTTTAGTCTGAACCCATTGAAATATCTCAGTGGTTAAACATGGTCAGGCAGGGTTATAAGGGATTTGTCTTCCAAAGTTCTGTCCCACAGGAGGGAAAATTCAAGGTGAGGTTACTTGTCATTTCCACCAAGATCTTGCTGCTGTTTTCTAAGAGCATTGATTGTGAAGAACAACAGGGTATTTCAAGTATTGTTGAATGCTTTTCTTCCCCTTCTCTATTCAAATTGCAGAAAGTAAAGTACTCCTCTTGACACCATTAGAGCCTCCATTCCCTATTCCTCCAAGCTGAGAAAATGTTCCTCCAGCCATGATTAGTACTGCCTTGTGGTTAGAAATGTAAGACTGGTGCTTTGGTGGGAATTAGTCTTTGATTCAGAACTTAATCTAGTTGATAGCAATATTGCCCATTATTATCCCTTTAATGGGAACCACCTCTAGGACATGAGTTCTCCCTGTCTCTCTCACCCACTGTCAGGTATTCAACCATACCAAGTCAGGATGTGTATATCACCACTGGCATGACCCAATTCTGCTAGAGATTTTATTTTTTTCTGTGGCCAGAAGCTTTCAAAGAAATCTCAAGCATTAATTTGTTTGTGGAACACCCTTAAGCAATGATAATGTTTGGACTTTGGGCTGAAATGAGTAACCCTCTTTCTATAAAAAACACACTAGAGACAAGATTAAGAGTGGGACTGTAAAACCACAATGTGTAGCTACAGGGTAGGTTAGTGCCCCTCTTTTAGACTGAGGCTTATTCCCTGTCACATTCCAGAGTACAAGTATATATTACATGAAGTCAACCAGAAACTGGTGTAAATTGGTACTGTGTAGTCCTCTGTGTGCAGAAGTCAAATGACAGCTGGGGACTGAAAAGTCTGTCCCTAGGTCCATGAGATTCATGACTTTGAGAAATAACATGTAAAATATATCACACAATGCCCTCCAGGAAAACATTTAAGTGCCAAACTCTATTTTCTGCCCAGGGCTGCTTGGAAGCATTAAATAACATTCCTTCAGTTTTGGGGGCTTTGAAGAACTTCCAGTTTCTTATTTCTAAAACTCATCAAGACAGATGTACCAAACAGTTGTTTCATAACGATATCCAACTCTCTTAGTCCTTTGGCAAGAAAATTCCTTCTTTCCTTCATCTCAAGCTAGTATTAACTACAGTATCTCCCATCCATAATCTGCACTGTCTATCATCAGTAAGCTCTCCAATACAAGTTAGTGTTGGTTTTAGTATACTCAGTATGAGCCTGAGTATACTAAACAAGTAAGACAAGGTTTGGCAAAACAGGAAGAAAAATTATCTCATCCAATGGGAGGCTGCCACTTAGATTTGGATCTTGTCAGCAATTATAAGTGGAGGTGCATCAGCATAACTGTGGAAATATTGATTCGCTTTATATGTCTGTGAAACTTAAAAAAAGAACACATATAGCACAAACCAGGCCAAATCTTCAGTTAAGAGGAACTGTCACAAATGTGCAGAAGAAAATAGAATTACCCTTGTTCACATTAGTGAAGGCTATGGTTTATTATAAATGCAGCGAAAAATCAAAACAAACATTTTAAATATTTACATTGTTTACATACATATATATGTATACCTAGATGCTGCTTATGGAATTTATAAGTTCAAGCACTCAGGAGCTGGTGAACATCAGAAATAGGGCTGCTAGTGATATTTGCCTTTTCTCCAGTTTTGTCTGTCAATAATGAAGGCACTTTTAATTACATGAAGACATGTTGTTCTCTCCATGGGTGTCCTGCCTCATTCAACACTCAGGTTGAATGGGCCTCATTTTGTACATAATGATCCTATATGTGCTTTCCTACTGTTGATTACCAACCATGGGATTCACCTCCCCTCCTTGCAGAGATCCCACACATATATGTTTATATCTCAGCCAGCTGCTCCAGGCTTCCCCTCAAAACATGGGGAAGGAAGAGGTGCTTTAAGAGGTGACCCATTTTAAATGTGTGGTTTAGAGTGAAATGAATCACCCCCTAAGGAGAAGCACTTCTCTCCCTTGACTATAAAGAGACTTTGGCTGGTTCAGGCAGAGCCCTCTGCACTGTGGGTGCATCCCAGTGCCTGTGACCCCACTCCTATCTAGCACATAGTCTTAAACACTTCAAGCAGAGAGATATTATCAGCCCTGTGGGTAGTCTGGCGGTCCCTGTAACAAGAGCTGAATCATTCCTGTGGCACATCCACTCTGTAAGCAAGAGGGAGCCACTCACCCAGCTCCCTGCACTGGAGCTTGCTGCCAGAGCTATGCAGCCAGTGTATCCTCATCCCATCAAATCAATGGAAGGAGAAAATCTTCTCCAGAAAACATTTCCACACCAACTCATGAGAGGGTACAGGGGCGTATTTGGTGCTTAAAGTTGAACTGAATGAAACTTTCTCACCCAGGACTTTCCTTCCTCACATTTTTCATGCTGAGTGCATAGTCCCTCCCTCCTCACCTAAGCTGCTCTGATCCAGCACACCCCATCCCAAATCCTGAATCCAGGCACCAGAAAAAGAGGAAGAAAAAGAGGAAGAACCCATTACTGACCACACCTGAGAACTTCAAATCTTCATTGGCAGCACACACAAGGTAGAATCCTCATCTCCAAAACAAGACAGCATCTTGCCTTTAAGCTCCATATATCCTTTTAAAACAGTTAAGAACAAGATTTTATTTGAGTTTCACAATGCTGTCTAAACACCATTATATAGCCACCGTTTTGAACAAAATGAAGCAGAGAGTGTTAAGGCCTCGAACCATAGACAATTTCTCACCCTTTCCATTCTCATGACATCTATGTCAATATTTTAACCTGAAAAAAACTCAAAACCAACAGGAATAATGCCAACTTCCTTCTTTGTCAGGTGTGGCATGAGCATAAGTAGACAGCTGAGGGTGAGAAAAATATGTGAAGAATGGGCCCACAATGAATTCAGCAAAAATCAGACACAAGTAGAAATGGCAGTGTATTTATATGCTCCATGTCCTTGAAGCTTATATATATATATATCTATATATGTATATACATTTTTGGGGGGGGTGGGGGGGCAGGGATTAGGCTCTCTTTTCTTTCTTCTTCCTCCTTGTAACTTTTTACTGCTCAAAACCCCTATAATTTGTTTTCTTTATTCATGCTACTAAAACCCTAGTGGTCTTCATTTACCTCATTTCTGGTCTCTATCCATGCCAAGGGCTTCTGTGCCCTTTCAGTTCCAACTCTCTATCCACTTACTATTCAAAAGTTGGCTCAAGTTTATTTCACCCATTCTATTGGACAAAATCTATCACCCATTTCTGGGTCTTGTTCACCCAGAATTCAACCAGAGATTTTTTATTACTAATGCTTATCAGAAAAAGAAAATTATCAGGGTAGCAGCAGAAATATAATGTCACATAACCTGTACAAACAGATATTTTCGAAGATATTTGATTTTGCCATATTGGAGAAATCTTTGCTGTCTAGAAGAAGATACATCTCAGTGTGGGGACTGTTCTGTAATTACCAAATTTTAGCCATCGTTTTACCAATGCAGGAAGACATTTAATCTTTTCCAAAACAGATCAACTTTTCATTCAGGCAGAACAAACCAGAACAAAACAAAATAAAATAAAACAAAGTAAAACAAAACAAAACAAAAACCACAAAAACCAAACCAACAAAGCCAAAAACCCCAAACAAAACAAAAAAACCACAAAAAAACCCAAAAAGAAACCAACCCAAACATGGTGGTTTTGTTTCCTGTTTTTTCCATTGAATAATGACCCTTGTTCTCTAAGTTCAAAAATTAGAAGGATAAAAATTCAGATCTTACCCACACTTGTAGCTAGACTCAGTGCTAGGACAAATTCAGTTACAGAGGTTTAAGTTTACCTCTTATTGTTAGGTTTTAGGACAAAAGCTTATTTTCAGATCATCACACAGTAGCAGCTAGAGAACACAGCAGGTGGGGGAGCTCAGTGCACTGCCAGGTTACTTCATGCCTATCCCAGAGTCCATAAATCCATTAAATACCCATGTCCACCAGCCCACAGGAACACAAGGGTACAATGCCAGACTGGGAACCAAATCAAGGACTTCCTGTAAATAAAGTGCCTGACCCAAACTGTCCAATAAAGCCTTTGCCCCACCATGCATGTGTGACACCCATCACAACAAGGCATCAGGGGCAGCTCGTGGGATCACCTTCCAGACAAAGAGGCCAAAGGCATGGGATGTTATAAAGAGCACAGAGGAAAAGTGCTTTGGGATTGCACCAGACCTGTTATGAGATACTGAGGAATTAGGTGATTTGGGAAGGAAAAAAGGTCAGGAAGACAGAGGAGTTAAAGGCTAAGAAATGGTCAGTCTCATATAAATAATTTGCTGATCAACACACTTCTCTGACTGCTCCCCTTGCCTGAAGCACAATCTGTCCTGTCTTAGAATCACAGAACCGCAGAATCACTTAGGCTGGAAAAGACCATTAAGGTCACTGAGTCAAACCTTCAACCTAGCACTGTCAAGTCCAAAAAATCATTCCTGGATTAACTTAGGGCAGAATGCACCCCTGGAGAGACACTTTTCTGAAGGCAGAAGGCAGAAGGCAGAAGGAGTGATCAATATAAATTAAAAAAGAGCTATAAAACAACCATACAAACATAAGGAGATGACCTACACCAATTCTTCACCAATAATACCTCGACATCAAGCAGCATGTAGAAATCCAAGGATCAATAATTCATATTCTGTACACAACCTCCTATGAGCCACAACCAAGCTGTGACTTTGTGTGATAGCCAGGAGGGCATGCTGATAACCCCTGGGAACACACAGGCTGCCTCTGCAAGACCTTTGCTTATGCAATGTGGACCCTTATCTCTGAAGGGACCACTGATGCCTGCATTTACTCTTGTTAAATTCTTTTCTCTCTCCTGAGCAAGGTCTGCAATGCTGTGTGTCCACGTGTTGGCAAAGGTAGAGAGTAGTTTGTTTCATGTTTTGTTCTCACACAGTTCAGATATGATCGATCAAGCTTTTTTTTACTGATATCACTATTGAGTAAGCTAAGGAAGTCTTGGGATATTGTATTAAAATGGTACAAACCACTAGATTGAAGCTGGAGTAATCTAGAAATAAAAAAAATAAGAAGTATATCTATAAATTTGTCACTACTCATTCACAGGAAAGTGATTTTTATCCATGTTAAAGGGTTGTTTCTTTAAAGATAAAGTGATGCTGTTTTTCATCTGGAAGTGTCAGACTCTCCAACTGATCTGAGTTAGGAGGGAGATGAGAGAGATGATTAAATTATTAATAACATCTTAGCTAAATATACTTGGGAAGCTTTGGAAAGAAAACAATTTTTCATTATTTATCAAATCAGACAAATTGTTTTATTTAGCCTGTTGGTTTCCTCATGGACTGGCTTTGCACTGTGATATTTGCTAGGATTTCCCACTGTGCAGCAGGTATTCTGTAGCCCTCATCATATCAAGTAGACAGCTTGTTTTGCTGCAGCTGTTGAAGACACCTCCACCTCAGGTTGGATGGTACCTGGTTCAATCCATGATGCTGGAATCTGTAACAATCATCACACCCGACCCCATTTCTGACGTGTCTCTTGGAGTGCTAGAAGAGTTTAGTCACACCATGGTTTGGTATTCCTTAGGTCAACTGCATCCTGATGCTCTTCTGTTTGCAAGTACTTTTTTAGAGATGGATGGATAGTGAAAGCTCCCTTGTGTGCAGGAGGACGAGGATGAACCATAAGCAGAAAATATTGAGTCATACTCAGCATGGTAAATTAAGAGGAAAAAAGGAAAAAAAAAACCTGCAGGCCTTTCATATCAGGGCTGCAGCTTTAACCAGGACTGACTGATGGTCCCTGAGGTCATGTTGTTCTGCTCCATCTCAGATACCAACTGGGAATCAAGGAAATGAAAGCTTTCCAGGCAAGAGATGTCAAGTACCAGGGAAGAAGAGGACATGGAGAATGGTTCAAACTCTTCTCAACTGCTGTGCAGGAAGTATGGATTTAACTGACCCAGGAAATATGGATTTAACTGACCCAGGAAATCTGCAATGGGAAATTCAAGCCCACAATAATGAGCAGTTAATAAGGGCAAGAGAGAAAGAGGCAAAGACTTAACTTAAGTAAGTCATAGGTTCTACCTTATCATTGAACTGAATTTATTTAACAATAACTGCAGATTATACTTACATATGTTCTTGTAATTTGTAAGGACAGAACATTTTAGTGGTCTTTAGAAAACAAGATAATCCCATTTCTTTTCTCTTTCTACCAGTTGTGTATCAAAAGGCAAAGAGTAACTCAAAGAAACATAGCAAACATTTGAAGAATCTTCAAAAGACTTTAAAGTTCTCAATGAATTTCAGTTTTCTCTACTAACTCTTCATTGTCATCACCAACAAGAAGGTGGAGATTACATGAGCAATTTTCCCCTTACTGTGCACTTCACAGACGTTCATCATCATGAATGGCTTTCAGAAATGAATGGTTATCTCAAGAGACTTTATTCACCTATTTTTTCCCTGGTTAAGACCCTACTTACTCCATTTGTTATGCTGTCTGTGGTACAAATACAAAAACAGAGGAAACAGGAAGATTTCTAATGACACATTTCATAATTTGAAATAGCTAATCTTAAAAAACAATAAAAAAAAATCAGCATTCATTGTGGGGATCTGAGTACTTTCATTTAACATACAGACTTGTTTTCCCATCTGCTTTTCCACAAGTTGCAAACTTAATTTTTTCCTCCTCCTTTAAAACAATTTTTGAGATATTTGGGAATTCACTGTCATTTCATCCCTTTGGTTAATTCTGTATTCAATGGTGTGTTTGATCATTTAAGGGCCTACAGTCTAAGAAACTCATTATTGCTAATAGTGATTGGATGTTACTTCCTGATAAAGACATAGGCATTTTGATCTCTTAAACAGAATTAGTTTTGTTTGTCCAGGCATTTCTCAAGATCATGTATGTACCATGGGAAAGAGAGACAAAAGGATATAAAGTGACCAACCACTTCACTTAGTCTATCTGTCCACCACTGCTGACAAACATACACGTGACTATCACACCCCTGTACAATCATCAGATTTCCTTTTTAATCTCTTGGGCTTCTTGACCTTCCTGTTCGGGTTGAATAATGTTTGGATAAATAAATATATACATAAATAGACTGGCAGAGAGTTGAAAATACTCTGGGCTGATTTCCTTTGCTGATGATCTATTGAATATACCTGATGCATTCTATGTGTTCATTGACTTTTCTATTTGTTTCATACTTGTACTCATTTTTACTGATCACCATCCTGCCTTCTGTAATGTCAAGATATTATGAAAAATATTCCACCAACAAAGGTGTCCTTTGATATTTCTTATAGCTTATATATCTTTTCCCCTTTCCCTCTCCCCACCACCCCCCATCTGTGCCTGTTGCTTTTTGATGAAGTTTCAAATGCAGAGCACACAGTCATAGCTTGAGATTTGGTAGCAGCTGGGGTATTTTGTCCTTCCTTTCATTGTTTTTTTTTTCTTTCTCTTTTGCTATTTTATTCAGAACTGCCATCATTGTGTGGAATATTTATTAAGGTTATTCATAATATTGTTATTATCTAAGAGGAAACTAATAACTGTTCAGGTAACTGCACTAATAGAAAATATAAATCTGGGTATTGGTCAATTATTTTGTCACTCAAATGGTTGTCAGATGGGACAATATTGACCACAGCAATTTATCTACTTGAGAAAGGTGGGAAGTTTTCCGTTTAAAAGGTATCAGTGACTTTGCAGTGCATTTGTGTCAAAACAGCTTATCTGAAACAGAAGCTCGTTATCCAATTTAAAGGCTTTTTAGAAACTGTTTTCTAAGTGCATTGGTTTGTTTGTTTTGTTGGGTTTTTTTCTTATTCATCTTTGCTTTTCCTCCTTTTTTTTTTTCTCCTTCTGTGTTTTTATTGTTTGAACATGGAGGACAAAAGGACCCTGGAGGGCAGACTTAAAAGTGGTGTTTTGTCACCTTCACGCTGCTCTGTAGTGGAGGAAAAGACTTAGAGCAGCTCTCCAGGGAGGAGGAGGGGAAGAGTTTATAAATGGATTTTTACTAGTATTTTGCATCCTTCTTATCCACACACACACACACGCACAAAAAAAAAAGAGAGAGTGTGGTTCAATCATTTGCAAATTAACATGCACGATACATAAAACAGAGCTACCTTGCTGGGAAATTTCATCTTTAAAAGGCACACTAACATGAAAAGAAACTGCAAGTGTCTGTCCTTCTAGAGGGGATGGCATCCCAAAAGGAAACAAAAACTAACTTTTCTGGGCTGGCACCCTCAGTAAGAATTCCAGTAGCTGTGAAAAATGGCAGTGGTCTGGAAGGTCTGATACCCCCAGCATACATGGATGTGAATCAGGGCTGCAGGTTCCAGTGGATTTATCTGTGAGCAAACCTGCTGTTCAGTCAGGGTAAGACGTTTGTCTTAGCAGGCATGTTTATTGGGTGCTGTACATGAATTACTGGGTGAAGTTCCCATAGCTGTACTCTGCAAATTGATCGTGAACTCCCCATGATTTCATTTCATTTCTCATGGTAATTTTTTTCTCTTTAAATGCCTACTTTCCAGAGGTATGTGTTTTAGAAAGTGTCTGGTTATATGTCTGTCTTTTCCTAAGTAATTTGTAGTGTCTGTGGCTACAGAATTGAGTTTATGAACATGGCATGAGAAGATTCCTCGAGAAAAATAAGACTAAATCAACTAGAGAAAACCAGGAAAGTATTTGTCAACACATTCTCACAATTTTCAATGTGTTTCATGACTTGTAAGGGGAAAGGGCTGAATTTAGGTATTCACATTCCTGAATCTGGGAACAGGGTGGGTAAGTATAATAATATCTGGTGGCCTCAAAGTTTGTACATATTTAATATATATTAACACATAAACTTCTAAAAATAATGTCAATAACAAAGTGCACCTGGGTGAAAAAAAAGTCTTGCTTGCATGCTGCCTGTTCAATGAGTAGAGGAAGAATAACAGACTCTGTGGTATCAGTCTAGTAACTTTTTTTTTTTTTAGCTAGCACTAATTAATTTTGAACACAGAGGAAAAATGATTGAAGGAAAAAAAAAAGCAAGCCTGGGAGAGCCTGCCTAAATGTGATTAACTTTCTTTTGTAATTAAATTGCAAAGAACTGACCTTAAGTGCAGTTATGTAGGCATATACTTAATTAATACATGATAAATAAATATCCTGATTCAGAATCTGACTTCTTGGTAGAGGACTAGCAGATCTCAGTAGACAAAGTGGTTAAAACAGTGAGGGAAAGAGGAGCGTGTTCCTTGGCTCTATCTGCTTTTTACATTTGAACAGAAAAGAAAATCACAGGCCATAACTTCCCTATTTGTTGTTAAATTGATGTGATCACAGCATCTCTCTGCTGGCCAAGCAGAGCAAACTCCTAGTAATATGAGTTTATAGCACCTGGGTACACATCAGGGTGGGTCTGCGTCTCTTCTCAGGGAAGCTGTGGCAGTGGAGATCCACTGGTTTTGTTGTCTTCCTCACCTGTGGCTGATAGAATCTAAAGAAATGCATCCTTCAGGCACCTCCTGACACTGGGAGAGATGTTTCCACCAAGGTGATTACACACCAGGGCTACAAGATGGTGTGGTCACTCACCATCTGTCCTGGGTGCTCAGAACAAGCCAGGCTTGGTAGCCTCCAATGTAGTTTTGAAGAAAAAGACGGGCAAGATGCAAGGACAAAATGGTGATACATACTGTCATTAAGGGTGAAGCAATTTGCTTTAAATGGAGGGAAAAAAGGAGTCGAGTGGCCTACAGATTTTTTTTTTAATTATATTATTATTATTATAGGTTTTCAGAGGAGAAAATGAGCTTTTTTGATTTCAAAGCCACGTGCAGTCTTTTCTTGAACACTCCCAGGGATGGTGGCTGCACCACCTCCTTTGACATCATTCTCTAGTGCCTGACCACAATTTCAGTGCAGAAATCCTTCCTGATGTCCAACCTGAACCTCCCCTGGCATCTTGATGCTATGGCCTCTTGCCCTGAACAAACAAAATTTTTTGAAACTGAAAAAATTTGAATTGTGTCATATTCTAGGAAACAGACTGCAAGTACAGTTGCTAAAGCGCTGGGAAAATTCATATTCTTTAAGTCAGTGCAATGTTTTCATGAGTATGATTCTCATATGATCTTGATAGTTCAAAAAATGCTTGCTCAGGTTTTGTTGCTTTAACATCAGATTGATTAAATGTTTGAAGGGGTGTATCTCCTTTAGTTCCACAGGACTGAATTGGAAGTTGCCTTCACGTTTTGAATGAAGCTTTGAAGAAGGCAAAAGGCATTGTGAGTTCACTCCAGCCTGCAATTATACTGCTGATAAGATGTTAATGAAGAGAAACGCTGAATAGAGTCTGCAAAGCAGTTATAATCAAGTCTTGTTGTAATTAAAATTGTCAACAAATTGACGAAGACTCTTAGTGACTTGTACTAAAACCACTAGGAAAGTGGAGTTGGGAGCATCTGGGCATACACTGAGGTCACTGTTTGAAGCATGACTTCTTTTCAGGATGACCTTTTCCTTAGGAAATCTTCCATATACAGAGTCAAACAGAAAGTCCTGCTAGCCTAAAGCATCAAATCTACCTCAGGCCAACCACATCTGCTTTGAGAAAGTATATTAAAAAATCAGCCAAGCACAGAGTGATGCTTTGCCTCTTTGCCCCTCTTGGCAATGCACAATTTTAGGACTTGATAATCAAGACTCTGTGTATGTGCCCAAACTTCTAAAACTTCTATATTCTTCCACACCAACAAAGGAATTTTAGCCCACTTTCTGTTGGCTAAAATAGCTGCGTGCATGTTTGTGTACATATCTACACCTCTGTATTTCAGTCTACTGGGAAAAACATTGTTACGTACACCGCGCACTTCAACAAATGCAAGTTTTGGTGTGTAAATCAATGTTATGGGCACGTAAGATAAAAATCATATTAATGCCGAAGGGATCTCAAAATCTTTTTGACCCTCTGTAAAAAAGTGCAATTCAAGTAAAAAAAAGCCAAAAAAACCCAAAAAACCCCCCAAAAAAAACCCCTATGGTGATTTATTGGCAGCAAGGACCCAACTCAGGGAGAATGGAATTAGCAAATTAGAATATTTCACAAGGAATAGGACTGGATTGTTTAGTATGAATGGCCTGGCGACAGATGACTATAGATTTGGAGGTCTGGCTGCAGTTTGTGTGAACGAGGTCATCTCTTTTTAGTATAATACTATATTTTTTTTCCCTTCTATCATTGCATCAAAAAGTAATGGAAAATCATTAACAGCTCTTTCACAACCTTCAAAAGGTGTAACCACTTTTTTTCTGCTGTAGAGGAAAACACACTATAACTCTCTGCCTTTCATCTTCAAGTATTTGCCACGTAAAAACAAGTTTGAAAGCAGCTTAAATGTACAACACATCGTATAGTTATAAGCCAAGAGTAGAAATCCAACAGCCCGGGCTTGAGGGAAGGCTGGAAATAGCTCACATCTATTTCTATACATAGAACCTTTAGCATATGGCACATAACCTCTGAGTCAAAAAAGATTCTAGCAGGAGGTGTGAAACTCCTCACTTCTGAATAGGGCAAATGCAATGTGATGAGATTAAAAGGGTGATTGTAATATTATATGTCCCAAAGAATTAATAAGCTGGCATTACAAATACTCCCTTGTAAATGGTTTTGGCGCCAGCGCTATTAAGTCTTAATCAAGGAAGAGGAATCACTAGATAAACATTAGGCAATAGTGATCATGGATTGTTAGTAAACATGTGAATGAACAGCATGTTCATACACATGGCTAGAGGTGGAATCTATACTACATTTCCTTGTTATTGTTACCACTTCTCTGCCTTTTTGACTGGGCATTTTGGTTGTGGGAAGTGGAGGAGTGAATTCGTTTTTCTGCCTATATTTTGCTTTGTTTTTGAGTAAAATAAAAACCTGACTAGTTATATTTTGAAAAGCTTTGAAGTCTCTAATTACTGCTTGCAAAAATTTTAACACTTTCTTTAAAGGCATCACACATCAGTCTTCCTAGAAGTAAAAAATGAAAAGGGATGGAAGAAAGTCCTGAAAAAATATGTTCCCCTATTTTTTCATATATAGTTTCTGAAACTCAATCTGAACTTGCAAAGAATGTTTTCAAAGTCTGAACTGTGCAAAGTGAGTTATTAAAATAATCAACCAACCAAACAAAACCAGACCAAACAAACAAACAAATGAAAAAAAAATAAAAAACAAATCCAACCTTTTTCAAGCATCTAGTGAAAATGACATTGTGTTTTTTCAGCATTAAATGCAGCCAAGTGAAAGAAAAATAAAGGAAAAAGGAAAGACAAAAGTGGGATGGTTCCTCTAGACGTGAGGCTGATGGGTGACTTCACAGCAGAATTCCTTCCCTGATCTGCTGGTGGCTTGTCTGGGCTTAAACATTCTGAAGGCTGTGAAAGATCAGCCACACAGTTTCTCTAACATGCACTGATTGAACATTTCTGTCAGCCTGCACTCAGCTGAGAGGCATCGCAGTCCTGCTCACCTTCCTCCTCCTTTCTACACCACTGACATGGGGAGCCTTTGTGTCAGCTGTGGATCCTCCCCTGATCGGGAAATTCTTAGTGGTCAGTTTAAGGCAGTTGGAGCTGTCCTTTAAAACACTGTGGCAATTGGAAAAGAAAGGTTAATCAAGACGATCCTAAATTTTGCTTAGGAAACATGAATTGTGTTCTTGGACTTTAGGAACAGAAGAGACAAGGACTTTCTTCCAAACACGAACTGTGCTTTTTCATGGTGTTAGTTTTTCAAAAGTTTTTTTGACAATGAAATCACATCCTGCTTCTCTATTAGTGGGTAGTTATTTTGTGCATTTTTGCCAATAGCTGTCAGGACCCATAGGGCAGGTGTATTTTCCAACACTCCCTTAGATATACAGATAAAAGTATGTATTTCTGGTTGCCACTTTCCTCCATGCTGTGAGGTGCACAGCTTATAGTGTTACAGTGGAATGAGTGTTGAGTTCTCACAGACAAAAGCTTGAATGTACAGCAAACAAAACCAAAAAATATTTATTTTACATTTCAGAGTACATAACCGCATAATGCCAACCTATTCATTTTAGGATATATAATCTGGACCTCCTAAAGTAAAGGGATGGCCAACCCTTCCATGCACCATTCCCAATCCACTTTTCAGTGCTGCCTGCTTCTTGCATCCAGGCCCCTGGAGTTTTTGTCTGTCTCTTATTTAAAGCAGGTGACTCGGGTTCTGTACCTGAGCCCTCTGAGGCTGCACTCCAAGCAAGGACCATATCCATGCTTAGGCACGAGGGAAAAGTTATCTTGATGCAGTCAATGCCATGAACACAGGGAATTGATGACTTGGCATTCAAGTGCCGAGTCATCAATCATAAAGAATCAATCTTCTCTCCCTGAGGAGCTGGCCCCAGGCAAACATAATTCTCTCTCACTGCCACAGACCTGATAGCTCTTGTCCTATTTGTAGGGATTGTATTTGTTCTTATTTCAACATTGATTCACTTGGCATTCAGGAGTATTTTCCAGATTCCCAGAAAATGTCACCTAATTCATCCTCTCTAAAAAGCTTGTATATTAGAGGACCCTAATATTTGCTTTTTTTTTTTCCTGGTAATGCTTTACACTCTAAGAGCTGAATGGAAAACAAGATCCTGTTGGTTCCTCTATCGCCTTTTGTGCATGTGATTTGAGGGAGGGGAATGGTAGACTCACAAGGAGGGCTGTTAAAAGCTTTTGAGTGCTTTTAACCCAGTCAGGCTTTTCAGGTCTGTCAGCAGGTAGGTTAATCAGTAAGCCTTATTATTTGTATTCCAATGGCAACTCAGAGGCATTGGTCTGCACTACAACACTATTGTAAGCCAGGACCTATGCTTTCATTCCTTATGGAGTGAAAGCTGGGCCCTACATGCTTAAAGATTATGCACTAGCATTAAGATTTGACTTTTCTTTTTTTCCTTCATTCCCAGGGGCACAGTGCCCTGGAAAATATCAGGATAAGTAAGCACACTGAATTCCAAGAATGTGGAGCACTGCTCAGGAGCATAGCGGCTATACTCATAGGACAAGGGAAAAAATGGCTTTATGTGTTTGTTTCTTCTTTTTTTTTCCTTGCTATTATTCTTAGTCCTAGACAGAGACAGAACAAGCCAGCTTCCAAACACCAGGATATGTAATTAGCTAATTATATGTTAAAGACTGCAGTGCATTTACAGCGTTCTCTTCCACATATGTTCTTCTTGTAATTCGGGACTTGAAATCTTGAAAGCTGGTATTTGGAGCTTATAAATCTGCATCAAATTTTTACTCATTGGAAGCTGATCTGGTACTCAAAATCTGCTGGGGAGAGCACTTTTCCAGAAAATGCAAAACTTTTTTTCAGCGTTCCTGCCATGCTGAGGGGGGAGGAAGGAGAGTTAACTCAAACACCATTCCCAACCACCAGTGCACAGAGATTCAGGAGGTTACATTTCTCTTTCCACTTGGCCTGACCTGATCTAACATTGTGCTACAGGCTAAAAGGGTGATGTCAACCATCCCCATCCCCTTATGTGAGTCCCAGAAATCATGCAACCATGGACTGAGACGATGCAGTGCAATGTCCTGGCTGGAAATGATTTTGAGGAAAAAAAGAAAAACCCTGAGTGTTTGATTTTTGGTCAGAGAAGCAAACTGATGAGATTCTCTCTGTAGTCACCAATGTGCTGAACCTGGAACGAGGTGAGGAAAGGGATGTGGAGGATGGATGGATGGATGGATGGATGGATGGATGGATGGATGGATGGATGGATGGATGGATGGATGGATGGATGGATTCTCTCAGGCACAACTGGCATTAGGTCACAAAATGACAATGCCTGTATTTGAGATATTATGTAATCAAGACTGGAAAACTCATGGCTTTATAAGCAGGTTATGTAAGAGGATGCTCAGGGGATCACAGATCTTGAAATTTCAAGCACTGCTGCCAGAGCTAAGCAATGTAAACCTTTTTTAAAAAAGCAGTCATCCAAAATGTTCTTTCCACTCCTAACTGGCTAGTTGGCCAGATGTCTAATACTGTTCCTTATTTTCTACATTTCTTCTATTTTCCTTAAAATACTTAAAAATGTAAATATTATAAATTTTTTTAATTTATTGTTTGAAGGAATTAGGAGTAATAACTCAAATCAATAATGATGAATTTGAGGATTTAAACTCTTGAAACAACACAGACTGTTGTCTTTTCTCAGAGTAAGATAAACTAGAGCTAGATAAACTAGAATCTTTTCATTTTTAGGGGGAAAAGGAAAAAAATTAAGAAATTTTATTCACTCTATATGAAATTCTTCTAAGGAGTATAATGGCAGCAGCTTCACATTCAAAATTTAGCTCAAGAGGAACTTTCATAGCATAGGAAAATTATGTGGACTGTGGATATAGGTCTGAAATTCCCTTCTCACAGATAAACTGGGGTAATGATAGTGAATTTGCACCTTGCTGTTCCAGCACTAAATTTCTGGTCTACAGGGAGCTTGATAATCATATTTAGCTAGCCTAAAAGAATTTTTCATCCAACTTCTTTTCTTATCTGGAATAAATAATTAATAATATCAGAATTTAGTGAAAAATTCTCATTTATTTTATAAACACAAGAGTTGTAAAATACATTTTTGTAAACTTTGGGCAAATATCTTAATAGAACCTTTGAACCATCTGAGTTTTGCCCATTCTAAGCTTTAATGCTTGGGATAGTGACCAATGAGGCATAAAGCAAATCTTATTGCTTCATCAGATGGTGAGTGCAATTTATGATCTACTGACAAACCCAGAAGAGAATGCTGAAATATTGTGGTCACGCCTAATAAAATAGCAGGTACAGCCTGCAGATAGGGCAAAGACTAATCTCAGCCTCATGCACTAATCTCTGCTGAAGCCAATGGGAGCAACCTTGGCCTGGGTTCAACAAAATATTTAAGCACATGTTTAAGTATAGAACTGTGGCTGGAGTGACTGGGGGCTACAAATGGTAGAAAGAAGAAGCAAACTCTCAGTGAAACTGTCTCACTTCACTCCTTTGACTAAGCTCCATAGGAAGAGCTCTTAAACACTGTTTAAGTTTCCTTTGTATTTTTTTTTCAGATTTGAAATGTTCTTAAGTAAATGCTTTAAACTGAGGTTTTCCATTTAGCTGAATTAAGGTTTGAATAAAAATTTTGTTCCAGAGAACTGGGACAGCAATGATTCTGCTGGACAAAGAAAAGCACATTAGATCTGTAAAAAGTGGGTTAATTAGCCAGAAAGTCTCCAGGAGACCCAGGCAGACATTCACAGTCCTTGCAAAAACACAGATGCAGAGCCTTGCTGAGACAATGAGGGACTTGCTTGCATGATGAATCCATGATTATCTTTCTCTCCACACATTTCTGCTTGTCCTTCTCACCTAGCTTAGGAGAGCTCTTTTCAGAGAGAATTTCAAGGGCTGCTTTATTTGTTAGGAGACAAGGAGGCACTAATAAATTCCTCTGTGTGAGGTATTTAATTACATAATAATGTGTACACTAATCAAGGTAAATGTGTTTGTGAAAACACCTTGATATGGGAACAGTTAATCACCCAAGGCATTGCTTCTTAACACACCTTGGAAGTTAACTTAATTAAATTAATTAGAACAATGAAAAAATGAACTGTTTATTGGTCTACAATGGCCCGAAGCAAGTGCTTTTCCACCAATGTTAGGAAATCTCCCAGACTGCAAATCTTTTTTTTTTTTTTTTTTTTTTTTTTTTTTTTATTCTGCACCTCTAGTTCTTACTCTTATGGCAACCTGTGAGGAGCCTGAAAGGGGTGGGATTTTGAAAGGGGTGGCATTTTCCTCTACAGCCCTGGCATCTGAACTCCTCATCTTCAGGAACCAGGTGATTGGCACCCAGAAGTGCTGCACTTGCAGCCAAGATCCAGAAAATGAACACATCTGTGAGCTGATATGTGCAGCTATGTGCTAGCTGGAAAAGAGCAGTTAATACACTGGGGATGTGCTTGTTCACAGTCAAAAGCCACGAGAGATGTGTGGAGAGGCACTTTCTTACCTCTAGAAAGCTTTGGGTTGTCTCATTATCCATTATTGGTTTCTACTTCCAAATATTGCATCCAAAACAGCTATTTGCTGTCCTGCTTTTCTGGTGTACCTAGCTGACAAATACAATTGTGTTTTGCCCCATGGCTTCAGCAAATTTTTGTTGACCACAGCTTTGACAGACATGCAGCTGGCAAGTAGGAACGTGGTTGTGTGTTTGGTTACACATGACAGTGCTGTTTGCTGTATGTGGTTACCAGGGCTGGCTTAAGCTGCAGATTTGTATGTAATTTATCATTCTGTCAGGACGATATCGATGTGGAAAAAAAGCATGGTCTTCAATGCCTTTCTTTCCTCCTCCCTTGTCTCCTCCTCTTTAGCTCTGAGGAAGAAAATTCTTATATCTCTATGGAGAGACAGATCTATTAGACGAAATACATGTATTTTTTTTTTGCTTACCTTAAAGCAAAAATTATCTTGACTCAATTCCTGGTGTGGCCACACCAAGGTTTGTTTTAGTCGAGTCTGGGCAGGATATGCCACAAGAGGTTGTCGGAAGGGTTAGATGAGGATGTGATGAACCTTCTCAGGGAACACTGTTCTGCTGCTTACTTAAATCCTGCATGAAATCAATGCTGCAGCTGGTCACACCAAGCGATGTAAGCAGTAGGGTTGGAAACTCACAAGGCAAATGGTTGTTCATAGCTTTTGTCATGAATTGGCCTTTTAGAAGCGACCTAGGTCACTCTTTTTAGGGCAGCCAGGGAGCCTGGTCAGGAAGAGTAAGGGTGACTCAGGATACTGACATCTGTGTCATTTGCCTTCAGATGAACCAGGGGGGAGAAAACTTCTTCACTGCAATGGGAATTGGTCTTTAAAACAAAAGCCTACTCCTTCTTTCTTCATCAAGGTCTTCTCTTTGCTCTGCAAAAGAGAAGATGGTTTCTGAGTAGACTGGTTTTAAAGAGATGTATGAAAGTTATCACCAATGCTCAAGGAATGGGATAGGACTACCTTTCTGTAGGCATTTCACAGGCATTAAAAAAAACCAAAACAGTAGGTTTGCTCCAAATTTGTACTCTTAAGGCCAGCTGAGGTATTAGGTAAATTTTAAGGACCCTTCCAATCCAATCCAAGCCAAGATGCTTCATAAACATGGGACTTGGTTTTGTGTTTGCCAGTCTGGAGAGCAGAGTGGGACTGTGCACTTAGAGGTCCTGCCCCATGGGCTTTCAAACTTGATTGCAGCTCTTGACAGGACACAAATGGCAGCTTCCACCCCTCTGTAAAAGCTCACTCTTTTGTATTTCCCAAGAGTATAGTAGTTGGTGCAACTGTTCATTCAGAGAAAAACAGTATGATCCCCAAATATATTTCTTTACATTGCACATCCTGGGAACTCGTGCAGATGCACAGCTGTATCCAGAAACAGGGTAGTGCTCTCAGTGTGGTTTTGCATCCCAACCAATGTGCCCTACTGCTCAGTTTTGCAGTTTGATTGCAGATATATGTTCATACAGCCAGCTTAGTCCCAACTCTGGAGCTGACACCACCAACAGCAGCCCAAGGCTCTCCTCATCACACGCTTTTGGTGAGTGCTGATGAAACTTCTGGTATGGACAGCATGATTTATTAATGTGAGTCTGTTGGTGGCTAAGTCATAGATGAAAAAAATAACCAAAGCACAAAAAGCAACCGTGAAAACCGTGCTGGTATCTTCAGAAGTGATTAAGTATTTCAATAGACATTTTCTTCCTAAATAGCAATAATTTCTGCCATTTTCTTTGGTTATCAGGACCACTGAAGTAATCTCAAACCAGGTTAAAAAATAAGGACTGCTAAGAAATAAGGACTGCGAAGAAATGAGATGCAATGATGTTTCTGCCCTTCATTTTTTCAGCCATGTAAAAATGTTTCATGTGTCACTGCAGTACCTCCCTGCTACTCCTCACTCACCTGTATGATCCAGTCTGTCTTATCATCAGAACTGGAACACAGCATGTGAAAAGAACATTCTGTAAATATGTGATGCCAGTGTTTTCTGCTTGCATGTCCTAACTGTGCTGTTTGTGAAAGCTCTATTTTCTCCTGTTTCCATGTTTTATATGCACTGGTTTTCTCCCCAGGTGTCAGTTCTCACTTTGCTTACTTGTTCCTTTTTCCCCCTGCTTCTTTATGCATGTTTTATTATCTTAGAATGTTTTTGTTGGCTCTTGTACATGTGCAAGTATGTTAAAAATTTTCTTGGGACACTTTCATCAGGGGCTATTATCACAAACCTATGTTGTTGCTATGTAACAAAGCTGTGCTGCTGTCTCAACACTTTTTTTTTTTAATCTCTGTGCTTCTTTCAATTCTTAATTCTTTTTTTCTTCCAGACATTTCTCTCTTCCTTCCTCTCCCCTGAAGGATTCCAAAAGGCATACCCACACCCCCCTGTGCACACACAAACAGAAACACTGGGGGAAAAATACCCTTAAATTCCTCCCATACTATTTGGTGACTTATTTATTTAATTTCAAGGTCTCTTCTGAAGATGAGAAATAAGACACGACAAGGCATGTGTTATACCGAGATAACACATACCTTTGGGGAAGTGTGAAACACAAGGCAAAGAGGAGTGCCTTCAATGACCCAAGATGAGAGTTATCTTGTGGCAACACACACCTAGATGTGTCCCATTATGGCTGTGAAGGATGGGGATGCAGAAAGTGGAAATAAAAGAAATAGTAGAACTTAAATTCCTTTTTATTGTTATTATTATTTTTAAGTTAGTCTTCGGCATGTCCTTCTATCACAAAAAGGAGAGAAGCATTCCAGCCAACAATCCTGTGGGACATCCATTATAATACAAAATAATACATGCGGAGATGATAAAGCCAGAAGGGACACTCACATTCACTCTTGCTGTGGATAGTTCCATATCACAATTTATTAAATGTCACAGAGTTATTCAGCATTGAATTCAAAGTATTTGATTACATTCCTTCCCAAAAGGCATCCATACTACTTCTGAAGACATCAAAACAAAGGGAATCTGTTACTTATTGGGTAATTTGTTCCAATAGTTTGTGACCCCTGCTATTAAAAAGTTGTGCCTTCCTAAAAAATTGATTGTGTGCCAGTTTGAATGTGTCCAATCATTCTTGCTTGTTCTGCCATATTGCATAAGATTAAACTACATATCCTACTTTGTCCTCCCTGTGTTTTAATCTAGGCAACTCCTAGGTTTCCTTCCAGAAAATTAAGTGAATTGATTTATTTTAATCCTTCATTAAGAATATATTTTAAACATTATGATTATTTTTAAGACTTCGTTGTCCATTGCTTTATGTCATCAGCCTTATTTCCCATTATGGTTTTGCTGGTATAGAGTTAATTTTCTTCATAACAGCTGATGGGGCTGTATTTTGATTTTGTGCAGGAAACTGTTTATAATGTAGAGTTGTTGACTGTGCAACAAGTCCAGTTTCACTAATACTGAGCTTCTATTTTGCAAAGTGTTCAGGGTCTTCTTTCTAAAGAAGGAAAAGAAATTTTGGACCTTCTTTTTCCAGGTATAACCATGTCACAGTGAATCTTCTATTTATTGGGCTGCCATTCCATGAGACAGCCAGGTGATTTTTACTGTTCCCATCCTTACTTACCAGCACGTCAATCTCTGTGCCATCTGCAGATTTTAGCTGTAGTGATTTCTTATTTACTTATTGATGAAAATATTGAATAATGCTGCACCAATTACTAAACCACATTAGAAACAGGTTGCTCCTAAATCCTGGGATCATACAACATTAAGTACTGCATTTTGAAACCTTATAATTAGCCAGTTCCTAATCCACTTAGCATATGTTTTATTCATATTGTATGGTAATAGTTTTAAAATTAAAATATTTTTCAGTACTAAATTCAATGCAACCAAATGTTTTGTAAAAAAAGAATGGGATGAAAGGAATCTTATCCTTTTTTTATTAGACCTTTCAGCCATGCAGAAATAAAACAAAACAAAAACAAAACAATAAAAGCCAAACAAAAACCAAAGAAAACAACCTGAGAGGTTCAATCTACATTTATTGACTTAACAAGTGGCTCTTCTTTTTAAAACATAAGCCTTTGAAGTCACTGGAATTTCTCAGATGTTTAAAAAGTGTGCTGATCCAAGAAAAAGGTGAGAAAAGATTGCTGTGGTCTTTTCTTTAGTACATGAACTTAGCTGATACCACGTGCAAAATGTTTCTAAGTGTAATCTTAAAAACAACTGTTTTCCTGTGTGACCTGGGTGAATTGAATTCAGTATTTGTTGTAGCAAATTGTGCACAATACCCAGTAGAATGAAATCCTTAGATTAATAGATTTTATGGCTGGAAGGGAACATTATGATTATGTGCTCTGACCTCTTGCATAGCGCCTGTCACGGAATTTTAGCCAGTAATTCTCACCTCAGGCTCAATATCTTGTGATGCATAACAGTCTATTACTACAGCAATTGTTGGGCTTCTTTGGGGCTGCCTTCATGAGAGTCAACCCTTTTCAGTATCAGTTTGGCAGTAACATGAGGGTGGCTATGGAAAGGGCATTAAAATTACAAGTACATGAATGTTTCTTTTTTAAGGGAAGGTAATATATGTCATATCAATGTTCATGTATGGATACATGCATATGCACATGGAATCACAGAATCATGGAACCACAGAACTGCCCAGGTTGGAAGGGACCTTCAGAGAGGATCTGACTCCATCTTCTGTGGGAAAGGGGGCCTAGATAAGATTATCTAGCATCCTGTGCCATTGCAGCTTGAGAGCCTGCAGTGAAGAGGACTCTACATGTCAGCGTGGAGGTTGCTCTGAATTGCTGCTCTGACTATAAAAACATAGGAAGGTGAAACTATTACCCACAGTACTTCCTGCCATGGCTGCTTGTCTTCTCTGTGACTCCTTCTGAAGAGTGAGTGCCTGTCCTCTTTCTGGCTATTCTTTAGGTTCAGGTACACAGCGATGGAGTTGCCCCTGACCCTTCTCTTTTCCAGGGTGAAAAGATTTAACTCTTTCACTCTTTTCTCAGAGGGAAGTTCCTCCGGACATCTGCTGATGCATATTTAGCTTGTTGTCCACCAGAACCCCCAGACCTCTTTTAATAAGATTCCTCCCCACCACAGGGAACATAGCTTGTACTGATCTCCTTGAATATGTCAGTGTAGGACATTTATATTTTGGAAATATTGCCGTGTTATGGAGAGAAAGCGTGCTCTGTGCTCTAGCTGACTGAAAAGCCTGAGGAGCTGACATGGTTCAGGGTATGTCTTGTTCGGCATCTTGTATTTCTTGCATCTTCCAAAATGCACTCCTGATCCAAACTCACGTTGTCGAGTGAGTTTGGATCAGGAGTGCATTTTGGAAGTGACCTTCTGGACCTTTCTTGCATAAAGTGAATTTGGAGTGTCTGACCGGGATCTTGTATGGAAAAAGCTGATGTCAGGGATGAACTTTAATCAAATATCTAACATTCTCCAGCATCTTGGGTTCATGGGACCACTGTAGGGCTAGTATAAACTAAAAAAGTCCTGAAGGATCTATGCTCTGGATACTGGGCCCTCAGCAGCAGCTGGTTGTGTATATCTAATGAAGTTGCATCACCCTGCTTGGCTGTGTGAAGCTGTTCTGTCAGATTGAGACCTGGTAGCACTGACTAGCAGTTTCCTGGGGTACTCAGAAACTTGTTTATAATAAAGAGAAAGATGAAATGGTAGGGGTCTTAGAAACCCAGAAAAGAATGAGATTTTCAATCTCATGGTATGTTAAAATCATGATTGCAGCAGTCAGCGACAGGCCCGTGTGGAATGAATTTCCAGACTCTGTTTCCTAGGATTGTGGGGCAGCCATCCAAGCTGACATCCATGTAGGTAGTCCCAACAGTAAATTTCCAGATCATATGGGCCTATATTCTGAATAGAATACATACACTAGGGGCCAAATGGAAATTTTCATGCTGTGAGAAATGTGCTTTGTGAGCTAGGCAAGGCTTTGAGCATTCAGTGGGACCAATGCACCTCGTGTAACATACAGATAACTACTAGCAATTTTTCTGAGTGCCCTTTCCTCAAGGACGATAAACTTGTTGTTTCTTCACAGAGGGGAAAAAAAAAACAAACAAAAACCTTATATACTCATTTTTTAGTTCTTCACTTGATTCTCAGGGTGCTAGTCAATATGGCAGCCTTTGCAAATATGAACAGTGTTAAAACCAGTAGGGATGTAATGAAGTGAGTTCTTTAGCGTGTAATAGAATCAGGTTTTTATACCAGTCCTGCCAAGGGCTCTCACCATGAGTGACATGCTCAACATTAACTTGTATTCCCAGGTATATAATGCTTAAATTCTTTTGAACACACTGCTGGAAACAGACATGCTAAAGGAGTTGTCATTCTACTGACTAATAATGCCATATCCATTATTATCTTCAAATGCCCCCTTTTAGAACTTTGCTGATCCCGTTGAATATTCTGGGTAGCTGAGTTTTCAAAACATATTCATTTTCAGTAGAGCTCTATGCTCTGTTGATTGGCTGCCTCCTTTCCTGATCACGCTGTGAACTTTAGTGGATGAAATTTTATACATAATCACGCTGTATTCTTTGCTGATTGAGCCATCTATTATCACTGTTTATATAGCTATTTCATTCTGCATTTGCCAGTCCAGTTTCAAGCTTGTTTTTCCCCCAATATATTATGCAAAATAAACTGAACAGGAATTACAGTATTTCCAACCTGCTGTGTCTTCAGAATCTAAGATAGCAAAATGCTTAGGTTTTCTTTCAAATAGGAGGATAAATGCTTCCCCAAAGATTGAAGCTGCTGGTTATGGAAAGCTTGTGCCACTTACTATATGCAAAATAGGAAGATTTACAAAGAAACTGATTGCATCTTTATTTGCTTTATCAAAGAATCTAAAACCATAGCTGAAACTATAGAAAATGCACTTTAGTGATCTTAAAACAAATGATATCCCCAACAGATTTGTCGACAGCTTAGCACATAAGCCCTGGCTGCTGAAGAAAAATCATCTGGAATTTCTGCTGCTAGAATATGCACCTTAATAAGGAGAAGATTCAAAAGTTCAATTCCTGAATTGTAGAGCTTGGTCAGCGGAGTTTTGCAGCTGAACAAGTGTTGTCTGTGCAGCTGGTTTTGCCAAAAATAAATAAATAAGGGGAATGAATAAACCAGTGCTCAAAACTATGAATCTTCCCTAATAATAAAATATGCAAAAATGATAGTAAACTCTCTCCATTTATTAAATTAAATTATGTGTCTCAATCATCAAAGTGTGCAACAACTGCACTCAAGAAGGGCGTCACTAAATCAGGGGAAGATACAGCCCAATCAGGAAAATTTAACAACTCCATCATTAAATTAGGCAACACTATCAGAACCAAGGTAAATAAAAAGGAGATAAACTGTGCAGGCTGATCTTTTCTGGCCAGAAAACTGAGAGGGAGACTAAAAGCCACCATTTGATAATAAATAGGGCAGTCATCCCAGGGGGAGGACCTTTAGGAGACGCAAAAGATAATTTCTTTAATAAAGGCACTGGAGCTGAATCTATTATTTTAAGGTAAATACTTGGTACGACTATTGTCATGTGACTCTTTCCTTATATAATACTAGTTCCTTTGTACTCTGATGAACAGTACCCCATAAAGACCCTACTGTAATAGGTAAACATGGAATTTCAGTTTGGTTTTTATTTGTGTAGTAGTCTTCTTCTTGCACCTTTCCCCAAATAGTTTTCTTATTATTTGGCTCGGGGGGAAAAATAAAGAAAGGTGGAAAAACCTTTGGATGTACAAATTTCAATGTAAAAACTGTCCACCAGTGATAAAGAAAAAATTGTCCTCCATGCTCAAATGTTCTCTGCCAGCCTTGCAACAGTAAGTGTAAAATTTGCCTACAGGAGCTGAAAGGTATAAGGGGAAAGATCTGAATTTAAAAAAAAACAAAAAAAAGAAGGCAACTGAAGTGGTGATTCCTGGAAATGAACAAAAATTTGATATTGGTTTGAATGTGAGAAGAGATATTCCAGGTAGGACTTGCTGATAATTTTTAGTCTCTAATCAGACCTGTTGTAGGATAGTATACCTGGATGTCTTGAGTGTCATTGGATATTGCAAAGAGAAAATTATACTAATAGATAACATGGTATTTTAGCCCTTGCGTAGCAAAAAACCCCAAAAAAAACCAAAACTGAAAAAAACCCCAATGCCTACAGACTGTATTGTCAATAAATATGTCAGCCTTTAACATTAATTTCTAAGTTAAATCCGACGTATTAATGATTGCTGAAAAGGGAATATGACTGCAACAAAAGAGGCAGCCACTGGCCTGGACAGTATGCTTTCCACCAAAAAGATCAGATGAAAGAAAAAGGAGATATGAAGCGATCAAATGGCTAAAGGGAGGGGATGTCAGCATGAAAGCTGCTGAATCACACTGTCCTGACTTGATCACAAACTTCCATAGTTCTGTAGCCAGGACTTCCCAGACTGCCTTCCCTTAACCTGTGTCAATTGTGAGCTGTCAGCCCTTGCTGATTGGCATCCTGTACGTTTGTGAGGCCTGGGAGCCTGGATGTTTACCCAGGGCCTTTGGTGGGTGCATATGAGTTTTCCTAGCCTGTGTCAACATGCCATTGCTATTATCTTTACCTGTATCAAGCAGGCTAAAGGCAATCTGTTCTGAAATCATGTCTCCATTTTGCTGGATAGACATATGCTTAGTCAAATCCTTAAGGAAATCTGCCACTAATACAGTGTATGGAGGAGCTGGAGTTACTGAGCATTACAGTTGTTTGTTTAACCTTGGCATACATGGGAAAACTGTAATGATTTGTTTTGTACCTGAAGGCCTAGAGAGGATTATGCTGCCTGTCTACTGTCTGTATGTGAGGTGTGTGAGCAAGGAAACTTAAAAGACACAGCCAATTTCTGTGCTTCATCAAGATCAAACATTTCCATTAAAATACTAACTTTTAAACACTAATATTAGTCTGAAATAATTATTGAAGATTTCTCCCTGTGGCCATTAAATCCTTAAGTGAGGCGAGGTAATTTCTGCTGTTAGTGTTCTGAGCATTATTTTTCCAGCTTTCTTCTCTAGCAATTCTTTTCAATAAATTCAGTGCACTTGAAAATCAGATACTAATTTAAAAAGCCAAAGAAGGAAGGTACTAGAGAACACTGAAACATGGACATACATAAAAATGTGCTTGCACACACACAGACACACACACACACAGAGCCAATAAGTGCCCATACACACACAAGCAAGCCGGATGTCTCCTGAAGCTTTACATTCTTGATGGTTCCATCACCTGTCATATTTTACAAGTCATGGGGCCATGAGGAAAATACATATACGGTTTAAACTCAGTTGCCACAACCTGGCAGATGTCTGAAGGAACTGTTTCAGAAGATGACAAGGGTTTATGATACACAGGAGTTTAACAGGGCTCTGGAAAGTAAAACATTCTTTCAACATCTTTGTGCTTCCCATGGCAGATTACCATTCTGCTCCCACTAGGATCCATAGGAGGTGAAATAGCCAGCACATCTGGGGCAGGGCTGGGTGCCCCGAAGTTATTGATTCACCAAACACACAGATATGTGCTTCAGAGCCTCCTACTTCAATAAGAACTCAGCTCTTATTGAAGCCAATGGCTCTGAAGCACATGCCTGCATGCTCTGCAGGGACAAAACCTGACACTGATTCAGACACAGACACGCAGACACCTTAAATTAAAAATCCCACAAAATATGGACGCACACATTTCTCCACTTTATCATGCCCTGAAAATCACAGCATTAAGAAACAGAAGACCTTCTCTATAATGTTGGATAATGGATGGAAAGGTAAAATATATATGATACGACACAGTTTTATCTGAAATTATCCCTTAAGGAGCATTTGGATTTTACTTAATGGTGCAACCTCTTATAATAATAAGATTTGGAAATTTGTTTATCCATTCACTTACTTATTGGAGGGTATTATTATTTTATTTCTGAAGTGTCACACTAGGGACATGTAGGATTGGGAAGAATTTTCCCATTTTCTAGATGAGATAGGAGGGAAATTTTATGTGTACAGTTGGGGAAGGATACTTTAAAAAGTGTAAAATGTTTCATTAAACAGAAATTTACCCCAGCTGTTCATTTCATTTTTATACCTCACAGGAAGGAAGATGCTGCTGATAGCTGTTCAAGGCATCTGGTGTCTTATTTGAGGTAGTTAGTTGTGAATGGACAATCATACGTGTCCCTGTGTTGGAGAGACTTTGTAAACATTCTTCTAACTGGCTCTCAGCACTGGAAGCATCTGCAGACTTTTCCAACCCTCAGCTCACTGCAGTGACTTAATCCTTTGTTACCATTAATGAACCATCAGAATGTCATTAGTGCCAGGAGAGAGAGTACAATTCATCTCAAAATATAGAGGTTTATATATGAGGTGGCCAGTTCAGGACTCCCTTACACTCACTGGGCAGAAGCACATTTAGATCATGTAGACATATAAATTGGTGCAGTAGACTCATGCTTTTTTTATTTTAAATCAATGCAAAAACTCCTCCATGACAGACACTTGAGAAGGAAAGGGTCAGAGTTAATGTTTCAATGAAATCTGTTTGAGAGTAATACAAACTCATTATCTTTCCTTTCAGCCTCTTCTTCCTCCTATTCTTCCCCTATATGCACTCTAACTCCCTATTATAAGGGAAAAATTCTTGTATTAAGAGACTATGTGATGAACATTTTGAATTATAACTGTCTTGTTTATTATCTGATGGATCATTTTATATACTGATATAACAGATACAAGCTCTGCCATTGATTCAGGACTGAGCACTTTTTCTGAGGAAATTACTTAGGTTATGTTAAACCTTTTCAAATTAAAAAAAAAAATGAACTAATTTTTGAGTACTTAAGTTTGTGACTTAATAATATTCTCTTAGCATAAGATGTGTAATTTTAATGTCTTCTGCATTCAGGTATTGTACATTTAGAAAACCTTTTTTAAATCAGACAGTGCTCTGAAGAGTAATTTATTATCACAGTACTTCAGAAGATGCTTCTCAGAAATACAGAGTAATTTTTAAAGGGAATAATTTTTCATATAAAGTCTTATTTGACCATGTGTCTTCCACAATGAAAAAGTGTAATTACTTTATTTTTTCACGTGACTTAACTTCAAACTGTTATTTGAAAATAATGCTTTTACAAAGTATGCATGCAATTTCTTTAAAATATCTTGTTAAGATGTTTCTTTAATGAGAATCTGCATGCAAAATTTATACTGTATGTTACTATCATTATATATATAATTGGCCAAGTGCAAGGAAATGGAAAATGAAATTTTTTTGATGGCAAGATGCATGTATATTTCCCGGTGGAAAGTATTTTATCGTAATAATCTACACCTGTGTAATTGTATTGCTGAGTCAAACAGTCTTGCAGTAATGATGATTAAACTTTACATTTAATTCTAAATAGCTGCATTATCTGTTCCATTTCCCTATTATCAAATGTTTTTAGGACTGTCCCTATACAAGAAGTCCTTTTCACATAAGTACTTTGGTGTGTAAAGAATAACATGCATCATAATGTGCTGAGGACAATATTTATTTCACTTACTGTTATTGTCTAAAAATTGCATACTTCGTCCAAGGCAGATAACTGGACCCTTTTTATATTCAGTGGAGAGAAATGGGCACCTTAGAGACTGATTTGTCCTGTCTGTGTCAGACATCTGGCTTAAGCTGGGACAAATCACTACTTGGAGTTGTCTGTTTTTCTCTGCTGACTGCAGAGAGACCCTAGGTGATTATTTTCGGCCATTCACCTTTCAGACAGTGAAGGTTAGTTGAGATGAATCCTACCTCTAATTGTGGAAACCCAGATGGCAGGGAAGAAAAAAACAGAAAAAAAAAAAAAAGATGAAGGAAAAGAAACAAACCAACAACATCTAAAATATGTTTCTTGCATTTATTTGTGAAAGAGCAGGCACACACTGGACTTAAACCTAGAACATGCTGTGTGCTTATTATGGAAAAGCCACAACAAAGAAATCCGTGTGCTTCATGTGTGTGGAGGTATGTAAAGGGATTAAGCAGTTTAACACATGTTTATGCTCCCAAAATATCTTTTGGATTGGACCCAAATTAAATTTACCCAAGCCCAAACACCTGTTTAAGGCTGTGATGACACTGCCATATGGTGGGTCAGTTGCTGCACACACGCAGACATGATCAGTTTTATTTGGTCAGTTCAAGTAATAATACCCCAGGCACCCACCCTGACCCTAGAGTGTGGTTTTGGCACAGGAGATCCATGAGACTCACATCTCTGCTTTCCCAAGGTATCTTGGGCTACCTGACTGTGGTACAGTAACATCTTGTTTCGTAGAGTTTCCTGAGGTCTGCCTTATGCTGCCACAAATTTTTGGCAGCACAGGGTGAAAAAGCCTCATCTTCCACAAATTCTTCCTCACCTCTACCTCCATGCTTTACCAGTATTGCTGTGGTACTCAGAATAATCTCACCTGAATGTTCCTAAAACATGAAAAGTAACAATAAATACTTACACATTTTCAAAGCTTAGGGGTTTCCTTTGTACTATTTTTGGTCTTTTACCAAAGCACAAAGGAGACAGAATGTGATGTCACATGCCCACCCTGGATGGGTATGTCTGGCACTGTAGTGTGATTTGAAAAAAAAAAAAAAAAAAAAAAAAAAAAAAAAAGGTAATATCAAAGCAATTGCCTTTTTAGAAAAAGAATGGTTTCAGCAATTTTTTAAAGAAAAATACTATAATTAGAAATCCTGCTCCTCTTGGACCATAATTAAATGCAAGCACAATTATAAAACTACTTTAAAATAGGGGAAATTATTTAAAATCAGTTAATTCAGGATTTGGAAGTAATTTGCATTTTACAGAATCAAAAAAGCCCCAAAGACAACCTTAAGCCCGAGTATATTTCTATTGGTGTTTTTATTAAGCTCTAAAAAAGCTGGTTTTCGAAGACAAATTAAGCTGTAGTGAAATAGATTTACAATACAGTGATTACATTTTTTTTTACTGAAAAGGATGAAAGTATGGATATCAGAGCAACCTAATAAAACTCCTTATGGTTTTTGGGTTTTTTTTGGTGTTTTTTTTCGTTTGTTTGGTTTGGGTTTTTTTGGGGGGGGGTTGGGGTTTTTTTTGTTTGTTTGTTTGTTCGTTTTTTGGGTGTTTTTTTTGGTTTTTTTGTTTGTTTTTAAAGAACGAAAACATTTCAAAGCCGATTTTACACAGGTATTCCACCTGTGAAATGTCTGACTTTATGAACTGCTGTGAGTGGATCCAAATTAGTGTGTAAAAGTCTTTCAGACTCTCTTGACTCTCTTGTTTGTTCGTTTGAAGTCACATTGATTGCCGTGTGTGATTGTGATACCAGAACAATGCACACTGGCAGCATTTTGCTAGTTTTTTCTGTGTTAATTTTAATAGTAAAACATGAGCTCCTTTAAAGTCAAAACAAGATTTGCCACTGACTGTTTCAGCCTTCAGTCATTCAAGTGGACAATTACCTGTCTGAGTTTAGGATCTCTTACTTCTCAATTTAGGATTCTCCTTCTTTCACCACAAGGTGAAAATCCTCATGGCTTTTTTCTGCTTTGCTGATCATCAGACAATTTGGACATCATTCATGGGGGTTAAACATGAGATTTCCATCTGTGCTGGTCACCAATGATCCCTTTCAGTCAATGGAAAGAAAAACTATTTGGTCAGACCATCTCATACCCTAAAATTGCTTATTTCTCTCCTAGATTGCACAAAACTTTAAGGCAATTGGATTAGCTTTTGTTTATCAGGTTTAGATTACTATAATCACACTCAGTGAGTTCTACCTCTTCTGTTGTCTCACCCACTGCCCTCCAAGGTGACAAGTCTCTTTTCCCAGCATACTGGCTCTGTGCTAGTCATCAAAACTGATTGAAACTTGCTCAGATTTTTTTGTTTGTGCATACACAGTATTGATAAATGGGCACAGGGGAGCCATATGGTACAAGAAAGCTGTGGTTCTAGTGGGTTGGTTTGGACTCAGTTTGACTCCATAGCCCTTCACTAAAATGTTGAGAACTCAAAATAAATATCTACTGTGGAGAGTTACTAGAAAATCATAAATCAGCTCCTTGATGAGATATTATCTTTATCTGTAATGTCTAATAAGGTGAACAAAAGAAATCTGTGTAAGGAAAACAGGTGGTGTTTGGAACCTGATGGCCGCAGCACAGACACTTCAAGAATGTTTGCTTTGGGTCAATTATAGTCTGAACCCACAGACTGCAGGAGTGGTGCTTCTGAAGATCTCCTGGAATATCCTTTGGTCAAATTTAATCCAAAAGGAATAGTTGCCAAGCTCCAAGACTGCCACAGAAGCCAAACCAATGCATGGTAAATAAAGAAAATTGGGAAATTTGTTTTGGAAGTACACTGTTTGCCCAAAGAAAAAGTCTGATGTTAATAAGTGTGATTAGGGCTTTCCACTATACAAGCTGTGCGCACTTACCTGCACTCAAGACATTTTGTAAGTTAACAATGTAAAGGCAATAACTTTATTGGTGAAATACTTTCTTATTAATTTCTCTAATCATAAGAATGAGTGTATTAATGTAATCTCAATTTTTTGCCCATTGAAGTTATTATATTTTCAGGAAGAAAATCCTTTTTGTTAAGAAATCTGATTACATGTTTGAATTATTGACCTTTTTTTGGAACACTTTTTTTTTTTAAAGATGCTCATTAAGATCTTTTGTCTAGAAAACAAGTGTGTTTTCCTATGCCACAGAGCAACCAAATTCTAATTGCTGGCTTCATTATACAGAAAAGTAGAAGTGTAACAATCAAGGGCCTTATTACACATACATAATTGAGTTTCATTACAACTTATGAAAACATAAACTGTCTTAAACACACTTGCAGAAAATGTTACATCATCAAATCAACACTTTTATTATAGAAAAGTAATTGTGCTTAAAGACACCAAACATATGTTACATATACAAGAGAAAAACACAACAAACACTAGAACTCTAACACAACTCCAAATTTTTTAGCAATTCCTAGGTCTTCAAGAGTTGTTTTTGTTCTGCCTTTTAAATGAATATCCCACAAAATGAAAGTAGGTGGAACTCTCACCAATGAAACAGAATTCAGTTGTTTTGGACAAAGACATCTGAACATAGAGTCATTTGACACAGCACATAGGATTCCTTCAGAGATTTGCAAGGTAGTCATCTGCAGCTGAGTTTATCGTTTAACCTCACTGACTATATTAGTGCCTGAAGATAAACTATTAGTAAATGTATTCCATTTAATTTTTATTTCTTTCCTTGCAGTCAAATGTAGATATCTGTATTGCATGTCTCAAGTTAGATGAGATCAACCCACCTTTTATCACTCTTCAACGTGGCTTATTAATATTGTTTGATGTGAGACATTCAGTCCACATCAAAGGCGAACTTTTTTTGCCGGACTTTCTTGTAAAGAATAGGCATTTAGTGTGTTTTGAGATGTTGTTAGCACATTTAGTATTAAATCTGTGTTTTGATATTCTGTTTTCTGCCAGGACAGGGTTAACTTTTTGCAATAGCTAGGAGGGGATGTGGCCAGGACACCAGTAGTATTTGATACCTCCACATGTCATTGCCAGGAAGGAGGAGTGGGAATGGTACTCTCCCTTCCCAGGAGAGTGGAGTTCCCTCCACTCAGGAGGAATTGGGGCGGGAAGAGCCAGTTAGCATTTGCTGATTGTTATGTACGGCCTTTCTGTGTAAACCACTTTTTGTCTTACAGCTTTTGTTATTAATATTATTCCTGTTACTGTTGGTTTTCTTATCTCCTTTTGTTTCCAGTAAATTCTTCTTATGTTTGCCCATAATCTTTGCCTTTTCTGCTTCAACTGGAGGAAGAGAGGGAGTGAGTGGCAGCAGATTTTAGTTGGTGTTTAAATTGGAAAACACCATTGCTGAACCATGACAGCCTACACTGACACCCCATATGGGGCACAAAACGTTGTGACAACAACTGATCTGCCCAGAGCAGAAGAAAATTTGATCTAAGCATTTCTGTGTTACACTGGTCATAGTGTTGTTTGTTCTGTTCATGTGGATGAAGTACCTAAATCTGGATATACTTCCATATGCACAATATGTGTTCCTGAGATGACCTTTTTGAGAGCAGAAAGAGGGATCAGGATTTCTTTGTTGAAATAGCAGCTCATGGCACAACAAAACCAAATGCAATGAGGATTATGTGGGGTGTATATTCAGTGCTGCTCTCCTGCCCTTACCTCTGGGAGTCCATTAATAATCATACCAAACCTGTGGGTAAACAGGGAAGGATGATTTTCCCCAGTTGTTCACCCCCTTTTCCTCCTTCAGGCCTGTAACCAGAGCTTTTGCAGATTTGGAATTTACCCTGGATATTAAGGAAAACAGGTTCTTATTGCTAGGTCTGCCAGGTCTTCACAATACAGCCCACATCACATTCAGAGCTCCAAAAAGATTTTTAGGAGGGTCTTTCATAGATCTGCTCGCTTTGTCAGTTAAGCTGGTAGCCTTCAAGAACACCTTGTCCACTTCAAGTCTCAGCGTGGAACACAGCGTCTGATCATTTATCACAGAATCCCATGGCAGGCCTTGTTAACACAAACATATCACTTGACTCCAAGCTTGCTCTTTGAGTACTCTTCTGGAATTAATGAATGAAACAGGCAGGAAGTCTTCTTCATTTTTCATCTTGCTAGGGTATTTTTTGATGACAGCAACGAGATTTGCATGGGATGAGCCTTCAGGTGTGAGATAGGCCCAGATAATTCAGAAGGGAGCAGTGAAAATCCCCAGGCAAATGTACATCATGCTATAGACCAGTGTATGACTAGAGGAGTCAGATACCTGAGTTTCAGTGGGTTGCAGTATTTTCTCCACCTTAAGCGTTTACTGGAATACATGTATTTAATATGTTATTGTTGAATCACAAGTCGTTAAGCTTGGAAATCTCTAATGTCATTTAGTTGAACCATTATCTTCTTTTCCACTCTCCTACATCTTAATTTTTCAATTAATCTAATTTTATTCCAAAATTTTCAATTACCTGTTAAAGAAAAATTTATAAATCTGTATTTAATATTTAGGTCTCACCAATTGCTCTAATTATTACCAGTGATACTTCTAATGTAAGCACTATATTAAGTTTCTAGGTGTGTTTGAGATGTTGCTGTGTTTTGAATAAACACATGGAAAGAGTCAGCTCTCTGAAAGGAGAGAGACTCTGCATAGGACATCATCAACTGGGATGGATGAATTTAGGCAACATTTCATACTACATCCATAGCATTGAAGAAATTTCCTGGTTGCTATTTCAGAACCTTATCCCAGGGACTGCAATTCTAATTCAATCTCATCTCAATTAATCTAATCATTGTGTAGTAAGTTCCAAATTACACTTTTTCCTGATCTTTGGCAATAAGTAATTAGCTCAGTGTAAGCATTTAACATTTTCTCCTGACCATTAATAAATACCAGTGCAGCTATTTGCTCCAGTCAGCAGCACCTTGACTGTCTTCCCCTACAAATAAATGGTGAGAGCAGGAAATAACATAAAGCTTTTTTTTTATTATTATTTTCCTCGGGACTCGCAGTTTCTCCTTTGCCATATCCATCAACACTTTTGCTGGTATTTGTAATGTGCCTTATTGTGACACCTTTGCTTGGTTCCACATGTTTAATACATCAGTTCCTCTAACATTCGAGCAGACTTTATAGAGATCTATTCGGCGACTGATATATGTGCACTATTAATTGTATATATTATATATGGTATATGAAGCGAGAGAGAGAAAGAGAGAATCTGATTACTCTAGGGCATCAGCTGCTTTCAACCAATAATAATTTAACATCTCTATTAACTACCTTTTGATGTTCTCTGTAGAGGGTACATACTGTTTTATATACAGGATGCATAATAAATTCCTATGAGATTATGCTGCAATTGAGTAGAAAGTCTATAATGCATAAGTGATGGAGCTGAAAAGCAGCTAGGAAGGATTTTCCTTTCAAAATAAGGTCACATATTTACATCTCATAGAGCAATATGATGGGTGCTGAAGAGCAAGAGGTGCCAAGTTGCACTTTCAGGTGTGCTGAGCCTTTCTGTGCATTCACTGCTGCTGGAAAATGAGGTGATACATGACAAGAGGAAGATGAAGAAGAAAAACCCACAGCAATCTGAACCTCCAGCAAGGATTTGGTGTCACTTTCTTCAGAGTATAAAGAACCAAGGATGAAATTAATCTCAGCTATCATTAGATAAATGGGGCATCTCTTCTCAAGTAGGCTAGCAGTTTCAGTCAGCTTTTTTGGGTGGCATTGTTGAGCCCTTAGAGGTTCTCACCTGTGTTGCAGGTGATGCCAGAGCAAGCCAAGAGGACTAGCACACACTGGATGCATACCTCTTGCAAGACGTGGTTTGGCAGTGGGTTATACAGCTCACTGCCTGAAAGAAAGATATTCAAGTCCTAGCTCTAGCTCTGATCCTCTGAGAATCCTGAATATATATTTTAAGTTATTGTGGCAAAGAGACTCTATATAAAGTAGTGTGTCTGCCTCAGAGAACAGGGAGCTATATTCTCTACACTGGTTCAACATCACCTTGAATATTGTGTGCAGTTTTGCTCACTGCAATATAAGAAATACATTAAACTATTAGAAAGCTTTCAAAGGAGGAAAAGAGGATGGTGAAGAGCCTTGAGGAGCTCTGAGGGCACTTGGTCTGTTCAACCTGGAGGAGAGTAAGGGGAGATCTCATTGCAGTTACAACTTCCTTGTGAGAGGTGGAGGACAGACAGGCACTGATCTCTTCTCTTTGGTGACCCACGGCAAGACCCAAGAAAATGGACTAAAATTATGTTAGGGGAGGTTTAGGTTGGATATCAGGGAAAGGTTCTTCACCCAGAGGGTGGATGGGTGCTGGAACAGGCTCTTCCAGCACAGTGGTCACAACAACAAGGCTGGCAGAGTTCAAGAAGCATTTGGACAATGCTCACAGGCACAGGGTGGGTCCTCTTCAGGGCCAGAAGTTGAATTTGATGATCCTTGTGGGCCCCTTCCAACCCAGCTTATTCTATGATTCTGTGACATGACAGATCAGGGCCTTGAGATTTTGAGAATGGATTTTATCCCCCCAGAAAGGTGATGCACTGAATCATATATTCAGTGGGGAGCTGTCACTCACTCTTGCAGATCAAATCCAGTCTGAAGTTCTGCTAAAGTCGTAAGTTTTCATAGTAAGTTTTGATTTGTATAAAACAGTGTTTTCCACCTCAGAGGAACAGATTAAAAAAAGATCCAGCTATTTTAGATGGCTAATTTTTCACTGGAGGTCTTTTCTTGCCTTCTGTCAATTTGAAAACAATCTTGTTTAGCCATTTGCATTGCTTAAATTTGGAAATGTGTTCACAAAGTACTTGTTTTTCTAGAGTAGCTTCATATTAAACAACAAATATTCTGATGTTCTTAGCTATAAATATAAATAAAAAAGTTATTTAACTTTATTCGTAGAGTACTGAAATTTGTCAGTTGAAAGACTCAGAGAATTGTCAACTTTAAAACACTGTTTTCTGAAAATATCAGTTTGTCATGAATAGAGTCATCCATTAGAAAGGATGAATTCCAAACACAGAAGCATCAGCCTGAAATCCCAGACTGTGAAAAATACATAATGGCTTAATTATTATATGCTGATTTTGAAGCAAAAAAACCCAAAAAATAAACAAAATCCAAAACAAAACAAAAATCCCAAGGTGGGGCAGATGGTTTAAATAGTTTTTTTTTTTCTGGATGTAAGTTAATGTATTAGAATGTATCTTAAAAAATAATTTCAGTCTCACTTAGTCAATTTTTGGATCATCAGGTTTTTCTAAATTGTTTTTCTTATCTGGGATAAGATTACATTTTTGTGAATTCATAGCTGTCACTGATTAAAAAATAAATAAATTCTGTCTCAATCTCACCTAGAACCATTCTCACATCCTGTATGCCACTGCATTTGTGTCTATTGTCTGTGTTTACCAAACGAACCACATATGAGTCTGTGCCTGTTTGTGCTCACAGTGAGGCATAAAAATACAGCATGGATACAAATCCTGCATGTTTGGGAGAGGGAAAGAGGGATAGCCATATTTTAAAGACCACACTTTTTCATCTTTGTATTGTACACTTTGCTGGTGAGGAGTCAGCATGATTGTACACTTCTCTTATGAGTGGTATATAAATTCTGTAGATTTTTGGACTTGGATAAACTGTCTTTTTTTCCTGATCTTTACTCTAAAACTTCCGACTTTGAATCAGTTTTATTCCTGCTTCTCATGCTTCAACTTCCCTGTTTTTTAAAGGAACAAATGTCAGAGTCATTTGCAAATAGAGTTTGATAAAGGCTAGAAGACCTAGAAGTGCATGTGTTCCTAAAATACAGCTTGGGGGCTCTCCTAGTTGTCACATGTTCCTTACATGAGTTGCTGGAGAGTAATTATGAACTCATGCTTCTCATCATGAGTGGGATTGTTGTGATTATTTGGAGAAAAAGAAGAACATGAAAAATTCCTTGAAGTGGTTGCCTGTGCAGGTGTAGTCCTGCTTTTTCGCTGCCTTTTATCCTTCTCCTTTTCTTCTGGAATTGTTCCTGCATCTTCTACACCCCAAAACATTTTTCTGAGGAAGAAAATATGCCTCTTTTTAATGGCTGTATCTTGCTTCATTCAATGACTTTTTTGTTTCCTTTCTTTTGAGTACTTGCAGCTAAATCTATCTCACTTCAGCTTCTCTTATGCCTGCAAAATTGTGACATTCTTCTGCTAGTATGGATGCAGCCTACTCTTTACCACTTTCTGCTGTAATGTTACAACTCTTCTATCCCTGTTATCCTTTCAGGTCTTAGGTTACAGCACCACTGCTCTTGCTCTCTGCCTTCGGGACTATTTTTGTAGTATCTGCTTCAATTGATGGTCTCTCTTCTACTGCTGCTGCTCTCTTTTCTGTTTCAGGATGAGAAGTGAACCTCACCTGAGCAAGGAAGGTTTCTCCTGTACTCCTGGGGATACTGCCTAGTAACTGACATTTTCCCTCCAAAGGTTTGTCACTGTGATTGCTTGTAGTGGTTTTTCTTCAGCATGAGAAAACACACCCTAGGAAGTGACGTTTGCCTTTAACCTTCCAGGACCCCCTCTGCCTGTTGCACCATATTCAGGATAAGGAAAGCTCACAGTTTTCATGCTGCCTCTGTGCTATGTTTAGATGATTACAGTGGCTGACCATTCCTCCATTTGGAGAGATCCAAAGGACCATTGTGAAAGAGCCCAGAGCAATCAGGTATCATTTCACTTATTTGGAAGTGGGTGGAGAGAGAACCTGTTTTGTTAACCCAGAATTTGCGCTGATTTATGCAGAAGAGAGGTCCCATTTTCTCAAGCAAAATATTCTTCAAAGCTACAAATTAATATGAGGAATGAGGAACTGTTTACTAAAAGGATTCTGTAAAATGACTGGGAATTTACTTTTAGGCCTGAGGATATCCCCTCTAATCATGTGTGAAATTCAGAGAGTGGGCTCATGGCTTATGTTTTGCTTTAGATGACAGCTTTCATGTTAAGCTAGCTCAGTTCCTCTCAGCCTGTGATCCATGAAGTATTAGAAATCAAGACATAATCCAGGGAATGATTGTAGGAAATCTTTGTAGCTTCTAATTTACTTTGCCTATTTAGAAGGTCAAATCTCCAAGTCAAATATCTTCATTCCTTATCTGCATGATGACTTGCTTGAAGGATATGGAACTTTCTACTGAGACAAGTCAGATTCATCTACCTTGCTAAATTTATGTCTGAGAGATCCCTGATAGAGCTGGGACTGAAGTGGTCAGTCTATAAAGCACACTCTGATTAGCTTGGCTGACACACTGGATGGATATGTGTAGACAGTTTCCATTTTGGCATTTACTTACTCTGAGCTAATCTCTCCAGAACATCTGAAACACTGCTCAAATACCAAGAGTGAAGTAATAGATGGTGATTGATAGTTTTCACTTTGCTTGCACGGTACATCCAGCTCCCCTCATTCACTGCCCATTTAGGTAAGTTGCCTTTCACATTTTAACAATTCAGCAGAGACTAAGGTTGAACTCACACCATTACCAAGCTTGCAACAGAAAAATATCTTTGTTCTGAATTGTCAGAGGTTCTTTTCTATCTACGATTTCTTCCTCACAATATCAGAAATGAGTTCAAATCTGTCAGCCTTGTTTTATTTGAACGTAAACTTAAGATACCTAAGGAATTTAAGAAGAGCATGTAAAAAGATATGAGAGAGAAAAGCTACAGCAAATTTGAACAGAAGCCATAAGGGGAACTGTTTAGACACTGGGACCGACTTAGTAAGGTATTCATGATCTCTTGGATATAGAAGGGAGAAAGGGGAATGCTTTAGTAAGATTAGGATATTCAAGACATTACCAATATCTGAGACTGGCAGAGTAAGGGGCAGAACTGTACATGTTTATATGTAGCAAAGAAGCCTGATGAAAAAGAAAAAGAAAGGCAGAAAACCCCACAACACTGATCATGGGCAAATTTGTAATTATTCTGACACTGTTAGTGATCACTGCCATGCAGTCTCTTGGAATGGCTGCATCCCTCAGTGGAAAATAGAGTATTAGCACTGTTAAGGTAAGCCCTTCTGACAAGTGCTTTTGCAGAAAAAATAATAAACATAATAATAAACTAATAATAAAATTAGTGTGTTAGTTGGAACTGCTTTTTCAGTCTTACCATGCACCTCAAATACACATATCTTGACAAGACTAAGCAAATGCACAAAAATCTCCTTTTTTTTTTTTTTTTGGAGGGTGGTGTCATTACAGATCTATATATCTATGCCAGCCCAGTGGCTAAAAAGTCACTTACAGAAAACACCTGATTCCTTCCTAAAGCCTGCCTTTTCCACCCCTTCCATTCCCAGCATTCCCAGCAAGTCAGACTGGGCGTCTTTTAGTGCAGTAATAAGAAAATGATGGGAATCCTTCTCCTAATATTGCCATTGGTATGAGCTGAATCTGTAAAGAACTATTTAAAAAGCAGTAAGCAAACAGGAAATGCAGCAGATAAGCAGTGTCTCCTGCAGATAGCCAAGTGTAAATCAAAACAGTGTAGCCATGGTTTCAGTAACCTTTTCCTTAAATATTTGGCTCTATATACAGAGGTCAAGATAATGGTTTTCTGAGTATGAGGCTGGACCATAGGATCATAGAATCCCAGAATGTTTTGGGTTGGAAGGGACCAGAAGATCAACCAGTTCCAAACCTTCTGCCGTGGGCAGGGACACCTTGCACTAGACTAGGTTGTTGAGAGCCCCTTCCAGCCTGGCATGGGGCCATTCCTTCCAGGAATGGGCATCTACAGCTTCTCTGGGCAACCTGTACCCGTGCCTCACCACCCTCACAGCAAATAATTTCTTCATAATATCTAATCTAAAATCATTTCCACAGAAGAGTTTGGTTTCCTTACAGAACAACCCATTTTCTCTTCCTCTTGCATACTCTTGTTTCTGAAGAAATGGTTCTGAACTTCATGCAAATAATTTCTCCATTGCTTTATATTTTTTTGCTCATAGACCCTGATACAATTGAGCTCAGGATTCAGCAGAGGTCTCCAGCTTGTGTAAGTCTACAAAAGACAGCACTGGCTCAGAAATTCTATCTGAAACTACAGAAACACTGCTTGAAAGTGTCTACTTTCCCTAAGTGATTGGTATTTTTTGCTACCAAAGGCAAGAGGCGCATTAACTTCCCTCCCTCCCTCCCCAGGGAGCTCGTTTCTATTTAAAATATTATCTGGATTAACAACTCCCCCCTGCCACACGCACAGCCAACTCCCCCCATGCCTTTATGACAGCTTTGCTCCCAGGTTTCACCTTTAAATGCTTACTTGCAGCAAAGCTTCTGAATGACCTGTGAACCATGCAGAAAGTCTCTGAAGCCCTGGGGCAAAAGGGTTAACTACAGATGACAAAGTGCAACCGCCACTGCTATAACTAACCCTTCATGCCATTTTTTCTAATAGGCTTTTGCACTTTCAAATTGCTCCAGTCTCAACCTGAAAGAAACAGCTACTGATCCTGGGGCAAGAGCAAGTCAAAAATAAATGACAACTTGATTTAGCTGGGATGACCTGTCACAAACAGACTGGTGATTTGTTGCTTTCTGCAGTTGTTTAGTATACTGTAGCCCAGCCAGGTACAGTCATTTGTATGGGAATGGCTGGCAGCATTTGCTTCCCTTTCTGATGAGGCTCTTCAGAAAGGTTTCTGAGTTTGCAATCTGTGTTTATAGCATCCACTGCACTGCTGCAAGTGCTGGCTTTCCCACCTGGCAAGAGCTCTGAGCTACAGGTTTGGAGACATGAAGCCCTTTGTGGTATTCCTTCATGCTGAGCATAGCAGCGCACCCATTTCCATCTCCTTACTAGCAACTCTCACTAAAAGAGGTTTTTTTGTGTCCCATGCAAATCCAGTTTTCTTCTGCTCTGCTTATTTGTCCTACACACCCTGAGGCCAAAGAAACAGGGGGATAAGAGAACTGGATTGAAACACTATTCAGCTGGGCCAGTGCACTGTCTCTGTGAGTGACCAAATGCATTCATTAAAAGTGTCCTAATCTTCAACATTTTGAAGGAGTTTCTTATTCACACACGAGGCCTTTAATTGAAAGCTTTTAGTGAATATTTTTTATCATCAGCTGAGTCTTTCAAGCTGTGTTATATTTTTTGCCTTTGTACCAGCTTTCAGTGAGGTGAACCAGAGGCTCATCAGATGTGATTAAAAGGACACAACCTGCTACCATGCCCATGTCTTGCCACCTATCTGTCCCTCATCACTTCACCCTAATGTTAATGTGACATTGGCTCTCCGTTTCTTAAACAGTTCTGAATGGAGGCAACAAAAAAAGGGTTCTTGTAGTTTCAATAAATGTCTAAGTACAAAAGTCTTGCATTCAAAATATTTGTCATTCCAAGGCACAATATCTTTCATCATATCAAAATTTATTAGGTAGTCTTCCCATTTTCCTATCATCATTCATCACCTCAAAATTTATTATCTAGCCATCCCATTTCCCTATTTATTGGTCTCAATGGTTTCTGCTTATACTCATCTCATTCTTAATGAAGTTCAAACTTAAGGTATAACTTTCTGTTTCAGTAGAAATAGAGGAAAATCCTTGAATTTACAGGTGGGCAACTTTGAGGTTTTAGTTGCAACTAAAATGGGTTGAACTACATTACTAAGGGACACAGACAACATTTAACTTTTTGACTGACCTTTATAAATCCCACTAATCTTTAACATGAAGGACGACTTTGATATGAATCCCTGATGTTTTCCTGTGTTTAGGTCTAAGTGGCAGATATAAATGAGAATATTACATGCAGCTTTAATGTTGAATCTCTCACATTTAGAAAAGACCTGTGATATGCAGGCTTTTAAATTAAAGGTCTTGACTGTCTAAAGTTAACCATGATGAAACCATGCTTGCATCATTAACTGGAGGCCTCCCAGGTGCAATTTCTTTACTTTGTTGTTTAGTGTAAAAATGCCCCAAGCCCATCTTTCTTGCTTTGATAATTTTCCACTGACATTCACAAATATGTGGAAGAAGTGTAATAGGTAAAAATGGCTAGAAACAAGGGCTTGTAGAAAATTTAAATGTTATATAATTTTCTTAAATTGTAACGTCTGCATCAGGGACAGTTCCTAAATTCCCTTTATGATAATTCCTGGTGCACTGCACCCTTAACCCGTGACTATAGTTTCTATCCTTTACTATGCTACAAATAATAATTTGTAATAAGAGAAAACAGTATATTTATAGGCAGAAGACAAATATAACTAACAGCAGAATTGTGCAATGCCAAAATGGCATTAGGAACCAGTCATCTGAAAAATAAATCTGTTTGAAGAGATCATATTATGATGCTGTGACTTTACTGATTAGAAATTCTATAGGCCAGAAACATAATTTTGTTCAAGCTACCAATAATAATTAGTGATATAGAAGTGTAATTATTTGTTGCTCTTTCCTTCAGAAATTCCATTTCAATCATTCAGAAAGTCTTTGTTTATTTTTTGCTAACTAGCGTAAAAACCCCAATTTATACCATGAAATTAAAAAGTGGTTTTGGTAGGAGCTGCCTTCATGCTGCAACTCATATCAAGGAGGGGAAAAGAAAGAAAGAACATAGTGCTGCTGTTTGTTAATTAATAATAAAGCAACCAAGCATTGCAGAACACTAAACCCACTCCACTACAGCTGAGATGTAAGTCTCCTTTTTTTCCTACTATCTATATTTCAGTCACTTCTAAAAGCCCATGACTGGTTTCAGGGTGGCATTGTGCAGATACAGAATTGATGCATGTCCTTGAAGAATGCCAGTCTGAATATAATCAACCAGAGAAAACTGAGCCAGTGAAGCAGCTTGTCCATTAACACACAACAATAAAAGTAATGAAATAAATCTGTCTCCTTTCTTTTAGTGTAGTATGCAAGTCAGTGGATCCCATGCCTGCCGCTTATGAAAAAATCTGAATTAATTTATTTTTATTTATATAATTCTTCTGTTTCTCAAATCTTGTTGATTGTCCTAGAATTAACAATTTAATTTGTAAAGGAATCCACGACTTTATTGTTGATTTAGTCTTTTTTTCTAAGCCCCTTACTCTTAGTAATACTCAGTTTTTCAATATTAGAAAATATTAAAACTATCTGAAGCCAACAGTACAGATTAGCAGAACTACAGGCAGTATATGACCTGCTTGGTTTTAGTCATAATAATGTAAAATAAAGTGACTACTTTTCAAGATGGGGAAATCACTCAGAATTGAGAAATGGGTTACAAAATGTCTGTGGGCTATCATCAGAAAGCATGTTAAAAGACAAACCATCTTTTTCCTCCTGGTCAATAAGATAATCTCGTACTAGCAAGTCTTTTGTACCTTTTAAGGTTACTGGACATTTTTATTAAGGTAGCTGAAAATTAAAACAAAGAGACAAACACATTCTTTTTTCATGCTAAGATTTTTTCCATTTTTTTCCATTTTTTGTGTTGAAATTATGTTTCTTTGACAGTGAACCTCTGTTCTCGCTGTGGTTCACACAGGTAGATGTTCTGAAAACTTCCTTGAAATGTAATTATCAAGTATACGTAAATGAGGTAAGATTTTTTCTTTCATAATAAATTGGCCATTTCTGAGTAATATTCAAGGAAAAGCTTAAGTTTTGAATCCAATCAGTTTTCTTTGTCATTAATTATCCATAATCACTCCACAAAACTCATGAAGCTGTGGCATATGTATTTTAAGCCTGCTAATTGTGCTACACTCCTCTTTAATTAACCCTCAGGATTTTATTTAAGATATTAAGAGGGTTTTTTGCTCTGGTTGATTTAATTTTTCCCTTCATCTGAAAACCGCATACTTCTTTACCTGATTCCCTGAGTTTTCTGACTATTTTTGGAAATTCTTTTTGATTTGTTGTGACCTTTTCCAAACCTCTGAATTTTTTTCAAGGCCCCAAAACACTTTTTTTCCCCCCCCCAGAAAAAAAAAATCTGAAAAAGAAACAAAATTCTCTAATGGAAAATTGAAATAATTCTTATTCCTCTATTCTTTTAGTACAAGATTTCAGCCACATCTGGACTTTTTTCTAAATTTCAGTTTTACTGGAGATCAGCCGTTATTGAAATAGTAGGGATCTCTTTATTTATTTATAAGATCCTATTCTGATGGGGGTTTTACCATCAAATATTTGCCCATATCTATATTTTAGCCTTCTTGAAAAAGAATATTTCCTAAAAGAACCCAAAAGTTAAACAAAAAGCCCCACCTGGTTGCTTTGCTTACCTTATTTTAGGTGGCCAAATAAAAAGAACAGTTGCTACTGTTTCCTGTTCTGATCAAACTGGAAAAAAATACCCACTGACTGCAAGTGTCTCAAATTTCACATGTGCTTAGTGAGTCTGTGGAGCAGCTTTCCCTCTTCCATTGACCCCAGAGAAAACTTAACCTGATGAAGTTCCTAATTTAGAACCTCCTAATTTGACACCTCTTTTAAATATCTCCAAATAGGCATCATAATTCTTTGTCAGTTGTGTGACTGGCTTAAACTCCCTGTTTTAATAATCTGGACACAGCTCAAGAAAGATTTATTCCAAGCCAGAACTACAGTGATTAATTTATTTCTGAATCTGTGTTGGGATTGGTCAAATACTTGAGATACTCTTATTAATTTCTGTTTTCTTCTTTTTGTTTCTGGTTACTAAGCACTTTAACTTTGTCTATTTACTAAAGATCTGTTCACATTCTCATGTGGTTTACTTTTCACCTAACACCTACAAATCTGGATATAATTTTTGGACACACTTCTAATAGTTTATGGACTACAGAAAAAAAGTGTTTGGCAACTAACTTAGCTTCATAACATATAATTGAAAGTACAGATGCTGAATATCCCAGTGCCAAATATCGTTTGACTTAACCAGACAAGCAATCTGGCGGAGAATGAAGGGACACATGACCAGAGTTATGATTTATAAACCTCGTGTTCTACCACTACTTTGTAATTTTTTTAGACAATATTAGAACAGAGTTTTGGGTGGGGTTTTTGTTTGTTTGTTTGCTTTCTGTTTGTGTATATTCTATATATTTACCTACCTTTCTCTAGGTAAATGTGAACTGACTGTAATGGCTAGAGCAAAATTTGAAACTCCTACATAAACAAAACATCTATTACTTTTGCTTAGCAAAAACAATTTAAAAAAATAAAAATTGATCCATGAACCACAGATGTTTTAAATCTGCCTATAAAATACTCTAACAACAAGAAAAGAAATATTCTTGAATAGTATAATATAACAGAAGAAATTATTTTGAAAAATGGACTAATTTCAAAGTGAGACATAATAAATGTACAGATTGTATTATCAAGTGTAATTACATTTGGTATCAGTGAATAGGATTTGTTAGCTCAGATATCCTCTCTTACATCTGTATTCTCTTGTTATTCGCTCAATGCTTTAAACAAAGCTCTTTTTATCAGAGATCATAAGCAGGAAATTGAAGAAAGTCCACCTATTTGGACCATCTGCATATATAATAATTCCTGGCTATATATCATGATTTTAGCATGCCTGCTTCTCTACTGTCTTGAGCCACCTGTCACACATTTTTGCAAATCAAACTTTATGGCAGGTATTAACTACTTGCATTCGGTATGCTACCATTTTACTGCTGCATTTCCCAGGCAGAACTCAGTATTGAATCAGATCCAAAAATGTTGTAGATTATAGGATTCCTGGCCACTAAGAACTATAGTGCAGTTATGGACAGAATTTTGTATATGGATCATTTTTTCTTAGAATTCTGTTTCAGCTGATCTTTTAAGCAGTTTATACCTAGCAACAAAGTAACAAATAACTTATTGAGGAAAAGTTAGTGAGGTCCCTACAAGAAAATGTTTGCTTTACAAAATACCAAAGGAAATTGTACAAGAAATGTAAGATATAAGGAAATAATGAAATATGACCAACAATTCATATTGTTTCATTTTGATGAACAAAATGTAGAATCAAAATGTATTAAAACCAGTAATGTATATTTTACTCCTTGCTCGCGCAGAAGCGCCTTAACTAACATGAGTAGTCAGAAAAACATGAAAGTCAGGTAAGGTGGAAGGTTTTTTTTTCTTTCTTTTCTTTCTTTCTTTCTTTCTTTCTTTCTTTCTTTCTTTCTTTCTTTCTTTCTTTCTTTCTTTCTTTCTTTCTTTCTTTCTTTCTTTTCTTTCTTTCTTTCTTTCTTTCTTTCTTTCTTTCTTTCTTTCTTTCTTTCTTTCTTTCTTTCTTTCTTTCTTTCTTTCTTTTCTTTCTTTCTTTCTTTCTTTCTTTCTTTCTTTCTTTCTTTCTTTCTTTTCTTTCTTTCTTTCTTTCTTTCTTTCTTTCTTTCTTTCTTTCTTTCTTTCTTTCTTTCTTTCTTTCTTTCTTTTTCTTTCTTTCTTCTTTCTCTCTTTCTTTCCCTCTTGAAAAGTAGGGAGAACAAATTGTAGTCATTGAACTCCAGGGCCATAAACTCAGTTATTTTTATCATTCTGCCTCCATTATCTTACTCTACACTTTTATGGAGATGCAAAAATTGCTCTGCTATCTCTGGACATTACAAGGTCAACCTGCCTTTCACTTCAGTGGACTCTTTAAAGTGCTATTGTCAACTCAGAAGGCTGAGTCAGATGAGATGAGTGCAGGTAGTGGTTCTACAGGAGAATAAATGCCTTTCCCCATTCCCCTCCCACCCTTCAGTGTGTTCCACAATGAACCCGAGGAACCACAAGAGCAAGCCATGGATTGGTAAATTGGCAGAGCTCAGAGATCAGCCAGTCAGTCAATCTTAAGAGCAATTCATTCTTGGATTTGTGGATGCTGTGCAAAAGGATGCTTAGAAAAATCTAGGATAGGGTAGTTATTAAAGGAGATTAAAGGGTATTATGGAGTGCTTCAGCAAGTTATAATTAAAAAAAAAAAAAGAAGACAGAGCAAAAAAGACGGAGCGAGAGGGAGAGTAGGCTAATTTTTCCAGTCAGCGAAGTTTCAAGGATGAGAAGCCTAGTTTTGCTTTGTTACTGGCTTCAATATTAATTATACAGTACTTTTTCCACTTAACAAAGAGAATCAGCTCCTTCAGTCCAAATTCCCTGGCTAATTTTCTTTAAGGTAATAATGCGTACATAAGACACAGACTCAGTGTTTATTGCCAATTGGAGGTGCACCAATGCAACACACTTGCTGCAAATTCAGCCTCCTCTGAAAAGAGAGTGACTTATGACCCACCCAGGTATGAATCCTGTCTTTCTAAATGGAAAAGATGATTCAACATTGGCTTCAGTCATGCAAATTGATCCTACAGGGAAATATCTTTTTGTCTCTTTATCTGCAGACAGAATGGGATGAATTTTATGGTGTTACACAGAACACCAGGACACAAAATTTGATGGTCACATATGCCCTTAAAAAACAGTCTGTCTTTAAAATTATTTAGCACATTTACCCTCCATACAGCAGCTGATCACACTTATATAAGATATTTCAAGCCAAAGGACATTCTTATAGAGTCAGTACTAAACATACATCCCAAAGAAAGAAAAAAAAAATTAGAAACTTTTCAAATTCCTAAGGAATTGAGTAATTTTTATTTTATTTTTATACTATATTTTATATTTTATATTTTATATATTTTATATTTTATATATTTTTAAATTTTTTTAGACTTGGTTCTATATTATATTTCCTTGGGTTTTGCTATTCTTGGTCAAGAATGCAAATGGCAAGATCAAACTTCAGTTCAACTGGAACCTGGGAGTGTTTAATTCCTCCAGAAAAGATATATTTTTCCAAAAAGCCAAATCCACTCTTGAAAGAAGAGCCTTTTTGATTCTTCAAACTGATTCTGTCTTCAGAGGTTGTTTCAGTTTCCAAGTAGGTGATGGAGCATGATCTACTTTCGAGGCCCTTAGATTTCTGGACTGTGCCTTAGGATCCCATTTCTTCTAAAAGTGAGGGCATTCCTTTCCCAGTGACTTTCTCAGCAGTGAAGCATTCTCCCTCACATTCAGACCTCATTTAAGATTCAATTGATAGAATAAAAAAAAAAATTATCGTATCAAAAGGTAAAATCTTCCCAGCATGAGCCGTATCTTTCACTTATCAATGCTCAATTATTCTGTGTTGTGCTTTTTGCTTCCCGGAGCCATGCTACATGGAACCCAACACAGCCAGGGCTTGTAAAGACCCGTTACGTCCTTAGATTCCAGACCTGCAAGGTCACTTCATCAAACCAAAGCTCATTAAAAAGAAAGGAAGAAAGGTGATCTACCATTCTGACCTCGGACATTGTAGCTGAAAAAAGCCCTTTGCCATTTATATTTCAACTTTCAATGAGTATATGACTCAGTACTGGAAGGATTTGTAGCTGACACTCAATAGAAGCTGCTCTCGAATTTTGACAAATCCCATCTTGAGCCGAGAAGAGAAACAGATATTGATCCTAAGTGTACCTAATTCATCTCTGCACTTGTAATCCCAAAAGAAAATGGCTTCTATAACCAGAGGGTGTTCAATATTTTTTCCATCTTGTAAAATAAACAGCAGTTATTTTGGTGTGTCTTCATGCGTTGGGAACAACACTGGAAGTAAACAAAGCACTGATTTTTTTCCTTTCCTCTTTCTTGAGCAGAGTTACAAGAACTACTGAGCCTTTTGATTAGACTAATTAAATTGTATCAAATAATTTAGACTGATGAAAGTGTGGAGGCCACAGCAGCACTGTGAGATCTGTGCCTCTGAAAGGAAGCTCCATGTCCTTGTCAGAGAAATGCATTTTGGCAGGGATCATATAATAAACCGTGAGGAAATTCATTTCACCCTGATGATCCAGCCTCAGTAGCAGTGTGGTGGCGCTGGCACTAGGGGAGTTCTGAGTCATGATATGTGGAGAGATAAAAGGCTGTGTTCTCTTGTCAATTATATTGTATAAATTTGGAGAAATTAGATTGATTTTTTTGGTGCTGTTGAAGATAGAGCCTGAGGTCAGGACCTAACCCACAATTTTCCATATTGTTCCTTTTTTTAGTATGTCATATCAGAACAACAGACTGCCAAATGTAGAAGGTTTAGAAGTCCTGTCCTGAGAGTGACTCATGACAAGAACTGGATAGGAAGCAACCAAGCATTCTAGCTGATTAATATTTTCAGTTCCTAAAGTACAATCACCTAGAAGGACTAATGCAAGTATACAGCGTCTGAAGCCCTCCTGTGATGTGGGAGAAACAGTCTGTTGTTAGAAATTAACAAACCAGGTATTTGAACCTCAGTCTCCCACCATTATTGAAATATTGAATTTTGAGGGGCAGCCGTGACTCTTTCCTGACACAGCTAAGATCCACTAAATATACTGAGTTTCTGAGAAAAGTTTTTGTTTCAATAAATCAGTCTTTCCTGACAGCAATGTCAACAAGCACTGAAAAATTTCCTCTTAGCTGCAGTAATCATACAAGGGAGCATCTGACTGCAAAAAAATGGTGAGCAGAGAAGAGTGTTTTGTAGGCAGGTGAGACGCATTAAGAGCAACTCAGCAGGGACTTGAAATTTTTAAGCAAGAGGCACTTCAGATGTGTCTCTTGCTTAAAGATGTGTCTCTTAAGATCACTTAAGATCTTTCAGATCTTTGAACCAAGGGTAACATCACACAACTTAGTGTAGATGGATGGTTGTCAGGAATCAATGTCACACATATAAGCACAGAGATTTTTCCTTGTGCAGATCAAGATTGTTCTTTTCTTTTTGGTTTTCACAGAATTGCAGAATTGAGGTTGCAAAAGATATCCAAGATGATCATGTCCAACCTTTGGCTCCACTTTTTATATCTGCAAAGGAAGAGTGAGAGAGCAGTTCCAACAAAGGAGGTACTTGGAAGGTGCTTCTCTTAATTATTGTCCTAATTGTCAAATAATTCACTTAATTATTGCTTCCCCCCACCTATAATTTCTTAATTCAGTGCTGCTATGAGTTTGATGGTGCATAAAAAACATCTCATGATGATGTTTAATACTTTTTTCTGGACTGAAATCTCAGTCTTCTGGTGAAACCGTAAAACCCTAATTCAAGCAAGTGCTATGAATCTGAATGTCCAGCAAGACCTTCCAAAAATGTCTTATAATGTTACGATCAATAGACTCCTCCCTCTGCAAGGCAGATGGAGGTACATCTCAAGGTAAGATCACAATCATGGCCTAAGCAAGCTGCTCTCAGAGAGGTTGCCTGTTGGTAGTGAGATGGTTAAAGTGGAGAGATAGCAAGTACAAAAGCAAGATTTGTGCTCTACTGAATGATTCAGACATCCTTCTCTTGACGTATCTGCAGGGATCTGGCCTGTGGGACTCAAGGGGACTGCTGGGTCACTGGCAAAAGTGAGTGTGGTTGTCCAGCTCTGCCTCCCCCATCAAGTTTCATTTAAAAGGAAAGGAAGGGGAAGTCCTGGATGCCTATGCATAGGCAAGTGAGGATTTGTCTTCAAGCACAAGTCCTTCTTTCATAAATATCTTCTTTCATAAATATCAAATGTCTTTTGGATTTTCAGGTGCAAAGGTACCAAGGACAGATTGTCAGCTAAATTATATCTGAACAGGAAAAGTTAATTCTGTGAATTCAGCAATGCTTCAGTTCAAAGAGGAAGGATTTAGTTTCAGAGAAACATAGAAGTATAAAATCATAAATGTGTTTATGTCGGAAGGGACCTTAAAAGTCACCAAGTTCCACCCTCCATTTCTGCTAGACCAGACTGGTCAAAGCCCCATCCAGCCTGGCCTTGAGCACTTCTAGAGATGGAACTTCCAAAGCTTCTCTGGGCAAGCTGTGCCAGTTCCTCACCTGGCTTAGGGAAGAATTTCTTCATAATATCCAAGCTATACCTACTCTCTTTCACTTTGAGTCCATTCCCTCTTGTCTGCTCACTCTATGCTCTTGTAAAATGTTATTTTCCATCTCCCTTGTAGGCTCCCTTCAGGTTCTGAAAGGCTGCAATTAGGTGACCCCAAAGCCTTCTCTTCTAGGCTGAACAAGCCCATTGCTGCCTTTCCACATGGGAAAATTTCTCCTTCCTTCTAATCATTTTGGTGGCTTCCTCTGGACTTACTCCAGCGGGTCAATATCCATGTGGTCAGAAAGGTACAAATAAAGTGTTGCCATTTTCATTTGGCAAAATCTTGCTTTTAATGAAAACCTCTAAAATGTGAAGGGCAGGGAAAGTTCTCTCTTTATTTTTTTTCATAAAGAAGAAAAACCCATAAAATATGTGCCAAATTGGATGTTTTGGGGAGAAAAAAAACCATAAAAAGTAGAAGCAACACTGGATTTTCTTTTAAAGGAAGTTTGCATATAATTTTTTGTTCTTCAGTTGTCATGCTTTCAAATATTTTTGTTCTTTTATTTTAGGGCAAGATTGGTCATTTATTGATGATGAAGCATAAGTAAATAAAAAAGTCAGACTTGACTTTCTGTGGGTTCTCATGAGCAGCTGATAGAAACACACAGTTACTTCCTAGCCTGAGTAAGACACAGCTCTACTGAAGTCATCAAAGCTCTGCTGCAGAACAGCTTATAAATGATCTGGAATTAATATTGGACAATAAAGAAGGGAACCTGCTCAACCAGGTTTGCAGATGCCTGTTACAGAGGCAGAAGAATCCAGGTTTAGGTGAGGCTGTAAAGATGATTGTTGAGGAACAAGCATCATAAGGATGGTGTGTAATGGACAGCTCATTCAGGTATTCTGGCCTTCAGGTGAAACAGTATGGAATCTGTGACATATAGAAGTTACCATAGTATCACCATGTATTTACTTTTTTTTTTTCCTATGACTAATTCCCTATAAAAACAAGTAAATGAAAAAATAAAAAAAGCCTGCTGGCAAGGCTGCAAAGCATTGAACATAAACATTAATGGCAGTGCTTTTTAACTTGCATATCACTTTTAATCTAAGGCTCTTAAAATGATCCACATTAATTAAGCCTTATGATTCTTTATTGATGTCCATAAGAAAAGGCAGATAACACTTCCTGATACTCTATGAATCAGAGAAACTTAAGTCAATGACACTAAGATTCTCAGATATTTTTTAAAAGGTAGGTTGGTTGAGATCATATTCGCTCAGAGGTTTGGATTAAAATTCTATTAAACAAAAGTATCTAACCACGCCACCTTTTAATTTTATTTTATTTTATTTTATTTTATTTTATTTTATTTTATTTTATTTTTTTTTTATTTTATTTTATTTTATTTTATTTTATTATTTTTTAGTGACTGATTCCAGATTTAGTGCTACTTAATTTCTGGGACTACTTTCCTTATCAGAGAGTGGATGATAGAAAGGAAAAAATGAGCTGCCTGAAATCCTAGAGGATTCTTAATTTTGAGTACAAGCAGATTCAATTTTTTTCTGTCTATAAAGTAGGAAAAAAATGCAAAACATTAAAAATGAAGGACCTGTCCAGACTGTCTAACCAAACTCTTTGGAGCACACTCACAAAGGTCTAGATTCATTGCTCCATAACACCTGACTGGCTATAATAATACAAAATATTCTGTGATGTTAAAAGCAGGAGCTTAATTTCTCTAGAGGTTAATTCAGCCTTCCTGTGATCTCAGTTAACTGGTGAAGTGACTTATCTCTCTTCATTGACTAGACAGGGAGCTGAAGGGAATGTATTCCAACTAAAAAGGCCTCAGATGCTTCACAAATTAGCAGGATTAATCCGAGTCTTAACTCTCTATGTGTGGCCAAATCCTTTATATAATATTCCCTTCAGAATATCAGCTTAAGGATTCAATTGTTTAATTGCAAACAATTTGAGTGATGGTCAAATTAGCAGTTTTCTTTTTATAAACTTAGTTTGATCCAGAAGTATTCATCTAGAAAGATGTCAATAGCCTTGGAAACCCAAGATGTTATCCTTGTTCTTCTGTTTCCAGTAGGAAATGATATAATTTTTGTAGAACCAAGTTTTCTTCCCATTTGCTAATAGAAATCCCTCCTTTGAAATAGTTGGGTCACCTCAAGTCTTCAGCCCATGTCAAAATCTCTCTTATTCTTATTAAGAACATTGTTTTTTTGACTTTTGACTCCTTTTGCTGTGCGTGCAGAGACACACCATGCTTGAACATTATATGTAAATATGTATAAAATGTTTTATCCTACATAGAAACTGATTAATATAAATTATGCTATTCATTGCTATATCTTCCAGATGAATGGAACAGTATCAAGAGTATTCTTCCCTGTAATAGGAACAATAATACGTTGTCAATAGACAGATACCTTAATAAGATGAAAAATAAGTTCAATGACAGAAACAATAGATTTCATAAGAAACTATATGACAGGGAAGAGGCATTGCATTGTTTGGAACACCTGTGGTTAATTATCATAGCTGAATACATTAAATTCAGTTTCCAACCTCATATATCTTCATAGACTATTTGGCGATATTAAGCGATAAAGGCTTAATAATCAAAAGTACTGAGTTAGCAAATGTTTTCTAATTTTAATAACTTCTTGTTGTAATTACCAAGTCTTGGAGTGAAATTATTTAATTAGAAAGTAATCAAGAAGTGTCTACTGTTAATTGAAGAAATTATAAAAGATCTACATTTTTAATATATTTCTTGGGTAATAAAATTAAAGTCTATGATAATTATTTTATAAACCATGCTGATAAGAAAAGTTTGATACCAAAATGAGATATTGTGTCTATTAATTCCCATAGCTACATTTGCCTTTGGCAGGTAAAACCCAAAGAAAAGGTACTTTGGACATATCCATTATCTGTCATTTCACATCTTAGCATACTTAAAGAATGTCCATTCATGCTCACTGCTCCTGTGAGAATAGCAATAATTATCATTATACCTATTTTCCCAACTAGTAAATTGAGGTTAAATGCATTGCCATAAATCATGGCTATTTATAGGTTAGAATTAAAAATTTCTATCTAATATCCTGTTGATAAAAAATGGATTTATAAGTAATATTTTTAAGAAGAAATTGAGATATTATATTTTCATAAATATTTTAACTTTTCAGAAATTAAATAGATGCATTTCAAATAAAAAAAAAGAGCAAAAATCAGTGCTTTAAAAATATTCTGCTAAACCTGAAAGAATTTGAATTTAAAAAAATTCTGCAGAGCACTTAGTAGGATTTATTATTCTTATTCTCCACCTTTTGATTATTCTCTGTCAACCAAGTACTGAGAGTAAATGGTGTTTCCCAAAATCCTCCATGGTTATGCATTTCCATGCTGAACCATGCTCAGCAAGCGGGGTGCCAAAAATGCTGAATGTGTCATAGGTGTAAAATCTTTTTTTTCCTGACTGCTGCTATTTCTGTTAAACATTCCAAGACACTGATCATCCAATTTAAAACTTCTGTGGTGAACTGCTATTCCCTCTTGGGTGTCTGTTAAAGTTAATTTGTCAATGCACAAGAAGCACAGGATAAAGATCTTCTAACATAGGTTTGTCAGAATAGACATGATGTATGTAGGTGTCTGAAATTGTACATGCTCCTAGGTCCACGGCTTGCATGAAAATCTTGTACTCTAATAAATAAATGCTATTGAAAAATATGTTTTCCATGAAAGGGAAAAATGACCTGCTTACAGGAAAAGTGACAGAGCTAAAACCACACACAGAAATGCTTCCCAACCTGCAATAGAAACAATCTGAGAAAAGAAATATAGTCTAAAAATGAGAAATGGTCTCTTTTTTTTTAATGAGAATGTCATTATTGGTTTACAACTTTCAGCTAATTCTCTTGGAAAACACATCTAACTAATAACAAAACCAATGTCACTATTCTTTTGGTTGCTGGTCCTAATCCTGAAAGACTTTTCAGACAGTCAGCGAATGATGTCATATGACACACATGGTGAATGTCCACTAGCAGCACCAAAAGAGGCATCTCTACCTCTGTACAAAATCCAAATGATGTGTTTGACTAACAAGACTGCACCATGTTGGAGTAGTGATTGACAAACTGTCAGATACTTCAGATTCACAAATATATGTACATTTTCATTCCTAATTTATACATTCTGTTAGTGCAATTGTAGTTGTAAAAAATACCCTCACATGCTAAAAAAAACCTACTAAATGATGTAGACAACTGATTCACGTGTATATGAGGATTCTCTTGTCAATTCAATTGGCTACTTTGGACCCACACCTTTTCTTAGTTTAGGAAAGCCTTTGAAACCCAACCAAGCCTAAAATGCAGACAATATTTTACTTCTCCAGAAATTTTCAGCTCAAAGTAAATGTAAGTTATTTGACCATGAATTTAATTTCTGTTATGCCTGAATCAGACAGATCACCTTGCCACAAGGCATTTATTAGGTTAGTGATAATGATCTCTAGGTGTTCTCTGGGGCAACAGTTCCTTCAAGCTTTTCACAAACCCCAAAAGATACCTATGGCCTTGAGCATTACAGCTTAAAACAAATGCAACTTGCAAACTTACTAGGTTACCTTTCATTTACCTGCCATCTAAATTCATTCTTCAGAGACACTCTGTCAGCAAAGTAGATATGAGTCAGTGTCTTCACTGTAAGAGAAAAAGAAAGAAAAACCTCATGCTATGTCATGTTTTATATGTAGAAGAGAAAAAATAATTATATGTTACCTCTTTTCGTTACTTTGCAACAGAGAATTTTCTGGATGACTTCCTTGACTGAATAAGAAAGTCTCTTTTACCAAAAAAAAAAGGCAAAAAAAAGTGTGGGAATGGAGACACTGGGGAAGTTGTGCATCCTCTAGGATAACACAAAGGGAAGTATTACAAAGACTGTTCCCAACTGGGCATGGATTTATAAGTTACACAGAGCGCCCTTATCTACTGAAATGCAGAACTATATGCATGAGAAATTCCCAGCTGCTGACATTTTGTGAGCTTTTAATAGTACCATTAGTCAATATATCAGTATGCAGCATATCATATTGACTAGAGCTGATGTTTATAGTGGAAAGCTATTGACTTATGGGATGAAAAAGTGGATATAATTCAGCTTCAGGCATTATTGCCCACTGGAGGTTACTTTTTCATTTACAGGGACAATAATTTGCCCTGTAAACTGAAAACTCTTGGCTCACTATATATTTTACTATACACTTTAATAAGACTTTTTTTTTGCCCTAAATGTGCTTTACATAGAAGCTGGAACTTCAGCAGTAGTATATCCTCTGTTAACATAGCCAACACTGAAAAAAGCAGCCCACAACTGAAAAAAAAATTAAAAAATACTCAAACCAATGAAACTTGAGCGGCTCACTAAAATGTCTTCTTTTTAGAAATGGTCAATTACATGTTCAGATATAAATGCCAAGAGATGCCCTTACATATCTATCATGCTGTGGTATATTGAGAGCAGCCTTGAGGTTGACAGGAGACTTGGTTGTGCACAGAGTTTGTGCAATATCCAAGATTTCTGTGGAAGCCCTGAGAAACCTGGCCTGACTCTCCTTTGAACAAGAATTCAGACAGGATGGCTGCTGGAGGTCCCTCCCAACACAAGTCCTCCTATGACCACTCTGAAACTCTTAAACAGGCTCTCCCTGCATTCATCGGAGAGACACAGACTGTTACAGAAAATTAGATCCCATCAGCAAAAGACAAATGACTGCTAAAAATGGGAAGAAACGCTCTCTGGAGACACTGTGGAGGGAACCCAGAAGATTAGCCTGGGTTAAGTGATGTGCACATGGCTAAAAACAGTGATATGGCAAGGCTGGATTTCTCTTTGACTGTACAGACTGGTGGTTAGCTGAAGATTTCATGATTATTCCAAGATGTTTTTTTTGCATGGTGCTCACTCATCCTTGATAACAGCTGATGGCTTAGAATGCTAACATAGTGCATAATTTCACAGAATAAAAACTGCCATATGCATTGACTGATGAACTAATGGTCTGGATCCTACAGTTTTAGTAAAAGATCAGCTTGCTAACCACAAGACACACACACTTCAGCTGACAATACATCTTGATAAGCTAAAAAAATTTCAGAATTAGCTTGTCAATAGCAGAAATGAGTCAATAGCATAACAACTGCTATCCACATCTAATCATAGTAATGGCACAATAGACAATATTCATTATCCACCTGTCAAATCTTGGTGTGAAAAAAGGCAGTAATAGATCAAGGATAGTATAACAATAACAGTAACAATAATAGTAGAAACAAGAGCAGCAGCAAAACCAAAAAAACATCATGTCCTAAAATTAGTGTCATAAATCAATGAGTGTTTTCTTGTGTCAATTCACATTAAGATGCACTGTACAAGACATAATATACCAGAGCATCCTAACACAACATGTCTTCCTAGTTTTACTTCATGAGTTATAATTTAAGATTTAATTTTTTTAAACCATTGGATAGTTACTTGTTATAAAATAATACATCTATGGATTTTCTCCAGGTTTTGTGGTGAGATACTCACGTGCTAGGAGAAAAAGCAGCTTTTTCTTCTTGCCTTTTTTTCATTGCATTCATCCCAACAGTGCTACTGTGTAACAGGACTAAATCACTTCAATCACAGTTTGACAGCTTAATGCTGACTTTGTCTCATAGAAAGACGAGTCTTTATAACTAGAACAAAAGATGGAACTGTTTTGGGAGCTTAGGTGGAGATCTGGTCTTGTTTGCTTTCCATGAAAAGTATTTCTTCTGGTGCCTGTTTGGCCCTTGATTAGTAGGGACAGCATTACTGGTGGTGTTCTGTTAGCCACATAAGGGATTGTGGTCAGTATGGATGCCCTTCTGTAGAATGGACAAAATTTTATTTATTTATTTATTTATTTATTTATTTATTTATTTATTTATTTATTTATTTATTTATTTTTAACATATTTTTTAACCCTAAATTTTTTCAGTGCATTGCCTGAATTTTCATTGGCTGCAATGAGAACAGAAGTGCCATCAGTGTGTGCATCTGAATCTGGAGCTGAAACCCATCCTTATTGCTCAGTCTAGTTGCCTAAACATCTAAGTGTGAAACATCACTGGAGATGCTGTGGGGTTGGCAGATGTGACACCATCTATAGGTAGGTAAAATCCTTCTATTCTTTTGAAATGGCAACCAAAAGGGACACCCAAGGGCATCTCAAATGACAGCAGATAATTATGTCTAGGCAATTTTACTTTATTCTTAGCATCTAATTTATGACAATCATTAAGAATATATCTATACTGAGAAATTAAATGGGACCAGGAACATTTCTGGTCATTAGGGTCAAGCAGCAAAATATATTTGGGTCTGTGCTGGGGAAATCACTAAGCCTCTAAAAAGGGTAAGTACACTTGGAGTAGTTACTGGCATTCCTAACTCCTAAAGTACTTCCTGTTTTTGGCAATGTGTTAATTGCTATGAACTAAGACTGGACAAGAGACAATCCTAATATCTCTCTAATCTGGTCAGATGAGAGTCCTTTTGAGCATTATCTCCTTTATTAACAATCATAGCTAAAGTGCATAAGAATTCAGCCATGTGTAGGCACTAACAGATAAATGTGCCTCATTTGGATAGTAGAAATGGTAAAAATTCTCATCTGCCCACATCTCCACTACTTGGTCCACTCAAGTACACTCAAAATAATTCCAGACCTTTGAGGCAGCATATTTCTGGATATTTCAGGTTCTACCAGATTTATTTTTCTCTCTTTGGATATAATTGTCATTCAGCCCTAGAGTTGAGGTATTGCAGTAGGTTTCTATGGGTTTGGTTTTATTCATTCCTTTCTCTGTCTCTGTTTTTCTCTTTCTGTTCAGACACAGAGAATAATAGAATTGCTACTGCCAAAACCCTCACTCCATTGGAGTGAAAACCATTCATTTGTCGTCTCAATTTTAAGATTCCTGACTCCAAATGCAAGGATATTCTCCATGGATGTAATGGGACATTTAGCAATTCACTCATTTTCTTCACATGCTACTTATTTAGACACTCAGCAGTTGGCAGCTTTGATGTGAGTGGTAAAAATTATAAAGACATTACATATCATAAAAATATAAATGAAAGAAAACATGGGCTCTGTTTTACATCAGACTAAATTGGCTAGTGTCATACTCAAGATTTTTGCTCTATGAATTATAATTGTTAGAGGAGGTGTTCCCTAGTGAAACACTACCTGTCTCTTTCATATATAACATCAGTTCTTCTCTTTTTCCTCCTTAAAGAAATTGCTGTGCAAAACTTAGGCACAAAGAAGAAAATTTATAAACTCAAATAGTACACATATGAATAGAAAAGTGTATCACTCTGTTTGAGATCCTTAACATAATTAAGGTGTCTGTCAAAAATGAAATAAATAATATTTTATGGAGGAAGTGGTGAAACTCAGCTGAGCAAGTGAGGTTGTGATTGTTCAAAAATATTTACATAGTAGGGGAAGGGGGAAGAAAAGAAATTGTTTTCATGCTGCTGTTCTCCTTTGGCCATTTGTGGAGCATTCTAAGAGAATCTAAGCAGCTACATGGCTGCTTACTCAGTCCTACCCCTGTACTGGGACAGAGGAAAACACAGGTAGAGCAAGAAGGAGAAAACTAATTGTTTGAGCTAAAGATACTTCAATAAATGAAGAAGGGAATAAAACTCAAGCAGCACTGATGTAAAGGCAATCAATCATCACCTTCCGTTATCTCTCAGCAACAGCGACCTTGGAAGATACTTCCCTCCATGCTTCAGCTTTGAATTGTGGAGCATGACATTAAATTCTTTTGGCCCATTCAAATTGACAGTCCCTCCTGTTTCCCCTACAACTCCTTGCCCACCTCTAGACTATCTCTTGTGGCATGGCAGAAAAGAAACAGAAAGTGTTGAAGCTGTGCAAGCGCTGTTCATCAACACACAAATCATTAGTGGGTTATCAATACTGTTCTGATCACAAATTGGTAGCACATCACCATATGGACTTCTATGATGAAAATTATAGTTCATTCCTGCCAGATTAGGCACACCACCATGAGTTCTGGTGTTTAAACAGTGACCCGTTTTCTCTGCAGAGCGCACATACAGTGAGAGAAAACCTGGTAGAAATACTCTGGGAGTGAATCTCTGAACATGTCTAGCATATTTCAAATAAAATGTCATGTTAAACCAAGAATCATAGTGGGATCAAGGTCTCCAATAAAGAGAGTAGGAATTCCAATGGGGTCCCTATGAATTTTTTCTATTAACTTTCTTCTAAATATTTTCTCCCTCATAGCTCCTCACTGGACGCTCAACAAGATTTTTGGAATTCCATCCTTGTAGGTATTCAAATATTTGCTGGACAAGATGCGAGAAACCCAATCTGAGTTGGTTTGGCTTTGAGGAGAGAGGTGGAGCAAGGTTCTTCCAGAGGTTTTTCCCAAAAGACATATTTCTGCTCTATGGTTTCACACCAGTCTGCTCTGACTAGTGCCAGCAGTCTGCTGTATTTCTGCTCTGTGGTTCTACACAGTAGATGTACCCAGTTACCACAATTTCAGCCCCATGGCTTTGTGCTATCAATAAATGTCCTGACTGCCATCTTATCTGTGCTGAAGTTCTCACTGCCATCTCAGTCCTGTGACTCTGATCTAGTGGCAGTTACTAGCAGCAAAACAGAGGGAACTAGTGAGAACTAGAGGGAAAACTGTGCTTAAACTCTCTCAGGTGACTGAATTTTCTGGTGTAGGGAGCAATAGCAATGAGGCTGTCTTCAGATGTGGATTGGATTTTGGGAAGACATAACACCTACTAAATCTGTCTCTGAGGATTTTACCTTCTGAGGCTGCCACCAATTGAGCCAGACAGGCAAGACAGAAAACTGTATCTAAAGTCTGCACAATGCCTGTTTATAAGTTTACATGTGTGCCTAAGTATGCTGTTGAAACCTAAAAAGCAAATTTTAAAGAAATTTTCATCATAGATTTTTTTATTATATAAATCTCTAAGGTCTTTAGGTTTACTGCAGTAGTAAGGTCAGGACACCAGAAAGATGTTCTGCTTACACTACTTTGGTATCACAAATAAATGTAGGACTTTTTTCCAGGCCTGAGAAATATCTCTCAAACACAATGACTTACAACAACATCCTCTACAAGACAGCTTGTCTACTTTCCTTGTATCTTTCCTTATGGTTTCAAAGGTTATTTAATTTTAAATTTTAAAAGTTTACTCAGAGATTTACTGCTCAAAATCAGCAGAAGGGAGGGACATTGAGCTCAACTGTCTTTGCCATTCTGTAAGTGCACACCAGTCCTCTAGAATTTGAGTTTAGTAATGACTGACATGCACATTTTGGGAGATGACTTGTCCTATCAGTTCCAAGCATCTGGTCCATGGGAAGATGAGCTTTCTATTCCCTTTCCACCTCCAAAATAATATTGATTTCTTATTTGAAAAAAGAACAAACTGCTCCACTGGGAAATTTTCCTTTCAAGTATCTTGATTACTATTTTTTAAAATTAATTAATATTATATATGTTAAAAATGTCATTTAATTGAGATATTTTTAATTTCAAACCATACCTAATCCAAGTCTGTGATGTTATTTTTACTCCTACTGGCACTGTTGTTTGGGTGTTGCATACCTGCATTCTTTCCTGGTCTGTCCCCAGCTTGAAGATGTTGTGATTACATGACTGCCATGATGCATTGGTTCTTCTTACAAATAAAGGACATTTTGTCTTAGGTCTTGTTCACCTTTTCTAGTAAGGAATAATAGATTATAGAATTATGACAACATAACTAATTTAGATGGGTTTATCAACTGAAATATATTGCATTGACGAGGGTAGTTCTAGCTTTGTCAGTATTCAACACATGCAAAAGATTAAAAAAAATCCTACATAGATTGTTGTTTCTCATCAGACAGTATAGAAGTTGAAGCTTCCTAGTATTCATTGTTAAAGAACTTGTATATTTAGTACTGTTTTGTTTTCTTTTTTTTTTTTAATAAAATTCCCTTACAAGGAGTTATATGGCAAATATCAAGTTAAAAAAGATGGCTGGCAGACCTCAAGAAAAGACGTAAATGTTACAAGTTCTTTTCCCTGAAAGTAAGCAAACCATTCATACTAGAATTACTTATGTTAGACTTCATGATAATCATAAATCAAACACAAATCTGTCATAAGATTTCAAAGATTCAGATACTACAGTTGAATGTTCTCTTTTCTGCAAGTTTTTGTTTTGATGTGGTTTATAGAACTGGGGTTTTTTTTGTTTCTTGATTTTTGACCTGTCCCATTTAATAAATTTTGGAATCGGGAAATATTATTCTTTCCCCAGAATTAGGTTGAATTGGTAAAATGTATGAAATATATTTAAACAGTTGAAATATATTTAAACAGTTATGATTTTTATATTTGTTCTACTTACTTTCTTTAATTCTGCTTGAATATTTTAATTTCCCTTGACAACTAAAGCATATATTAATTATTGAAGCATAATAATTTTTTGCCTTAATCTTTATCTCTTTCATTTTGTATATATTGTTTACTTGCTAATGACTCTTGAACAACCTCTAGAATTTTGGCCTTTTGATATACAGAATATTTTTGGTAGGTTTATAAATGTTTTTGACTTCTATTCCTTATTAGTTCTTCTTTTTCCTTACTGATTATTCTGTTACAATTTTTCATTCAGTATAGCCTAGTTACGTTTTATTCAAGTGTAATTTTTTTTCTTGTGGTAGAAATTCTCCGTAGTTTTCCTATGCTGGAAAAAGAAAATATACAGACCTTCTTTATATTCATGCTCTGGATATGTTCCACCCAGCTGACTTTTCTGCCTAATTTCCTTTTGTCCTTTACCACTCAAAACCTTAGTTACTGACCTGCTTTCATCCTTTCATTTAATTTGAATAGAATCAACTCAAAATCATTCTATCCAGGGTTAATTTTCATGCCTGGCTTGTCTTCTTGACTTATCACTACCGAATCTTCCACTGGGATCAGAAATCTTTTCATTCTGGCATGTGACAAACCTGTAGATAACAAGGACTGATATTGTATGGGAGTGAAATTATTCTGAAACAAAGGTATGGCTAGCACAATTTTGATTTTCCATGGTATAAGGAATGTCTCCACAAGTGTAAAAAAAGAATAAGCTGCTCTAACCAGGATTAGTATGGGAGAAGGCTAATTGGTCTTTCACCTTATTTTTGCTGTCATTTCTTCAGGGATTAGGTTAATCCTCAGTGTATGTTTCATCAGGGAATTACAGAGATTAGACTTTGTCTCTCTGTCTATCATTCAGACACTTCCTCTAATGTTGACTAGATTTTTCTAAGTCTCACAACTCATCATGTAGTTCCTTTCAGTCAAAAATAGGTATATAATTGATGGTATCAAAGGCTGATCCTAGGTTAGTAGAATGAAAGGTGTGAGACCATAAGATGATTCCAAAATCTTTATTAAGTTTCCTGATTTTCCACCTTTCACCCATGCCAAGTCTTACTTTACCTATGGGGTTTTTACATCTTTAAATTAAGAAGATGCTAATGAGCTGTCTACAAGTCTGACCTCAGACACATAAAGTATTCTGGGTAGAACTGAGATCGCCTACTATAAAGTAATATAACCCAAAGTCATGACCTGGTCCTTTAAAATAAAGCTCCCCTCAATGACAAAATAGAACTGCTGTAGGAAAATGTCAGTTACTCAGCAAAATTTAAATGAGGCAGAGAGACCAACCCTGTTTCTTCAAGTTCCAGCTAGAAAGAAATCTTCACGAATATTGTAAAACTGACTATCATAGTTATATCTGAATGCTTAATTATTCACAGGATTTCCTTTCAGCCTAAAGGCCATGAGAAATTGCATTAACTAAGGATGGGATTCATCTCATACAACTGTAACTGTAAAAGGCTACAGGATCTGCAACTGGAATATTAGCACTTTAAATTTAGTACAATAGATAGGTATTTTTAGCAAACGGTTTCTAGCCCTGCTTAGCTCTCCTTAGGATGATCTGAATTATGCACTAGAAATATCAGTTTTGGTTTGAATTGAAGGTGGAACAAGGGTAAGACTGAGTGTAGATATCTATGTTTGTTCAGACAACACTTACCCATATCCTCCCTCTACAACCAGCAGAAAGAGGTACATTTTGAGGGTGGTTCATCTAACTGAAGATCCCTGCCTAGAAAAAGTGAACAGATATATCAAGGTGTTACTCTTTAGCTACTGGATATGGAGGAAAGTCTTTGCATAGCCATCTTAGATAAAACATCCAATTTCCATTTGATATTAAAATAAGTTAATTGAATTTGAAATTTTAACCGCGCTTCAGATAAAGACATTACTTCCATGAAGAAATTCCAATTTTATTTCTGTGATCTGTGCTTGTACACTACATTCTATAAGCAAAAAAACCTTTATTTCCTTATTTGAAGGTGCTAGGTGATGAAAAACCCACTATAGTTCTTTGTCAGTCATTCTACTTTTTTTTAATAATTTTTGTTAAAAATGGATATTTCTTTTCAGAATCAGTTTGCCAAGTTTCCATCCCCAGCCACTGGATCTTTTCAAGTTTTTCCTTCTAAGACTGAGGAAACTTCTATTATCACATTTTTATTCTTTCAGGGGATATTTATAGACCATGTCTAGTTACGCCTTTATCTTCCTTTTGAAAAATTAAATAGAGCATGCAGTACTTCATTGCACAGTGTTTTCAAACCTGTAATAATTCCCGTGGAACTTTTCTGAACAGTTTCCAATCTTTTTTAGATACCTTTTCTCAGCTGCAGGTACAAAGACTGGACAGTTTTCCTATAATGGTCATATCAATGCCAAGTACAAACTAATAAAAAAATTCCTTTCTCCCATCTGATATATTTTCATTCATGTGTTTAAGGATCATATTGGTCCTGTGCAACATAACATCTCATTGGATCCCATATTCTGCTGATGAGCTGTTACTGATTCTCATTTTCTCTTTCAAGTCTTTTACAAGATCACAGTTCTCAAGATAGAATTTTCCATCCAGTAAATGCAACTTTGATTTTCTAATCTTGGGGCAGAAATGTAGCTGATTGAGGCCAGTGTAATTCTGCTCTATGCATTTTGTGCTAGATAAGGATCTGAGCAAGGATTTTATTTCAAGAACTTGTTATATGAACTTGATAAAGTCCTTTGCTTAATTTTACACCAGGAATTAAAACTAACCTTAATGTGGTCCTAAAACCATTCCTCCTGAACATCTAAACTATATTTTGAACTTTTAACATTAGGAGCCAGCCATGATCATGGTAATTCTGCTTCAATTTGACCGTGTTGGTCCTATTCCCTTATTTATTCTAATTCTTTTCTGTCTGAAATGTGACCTTCATATTTATGATAACCTTTCAGAGCAGACGGCCCTTCATCAACAAAAAGAGATTTTCCTTCTCCTCATTCCCTTTCCTCTTGCATCCTTTCTTTGCATTACAGTTTGTCCATCTTAAAAAAAAAAAAGTTAATAAAAATAATTTTAAAAATTCCCACCTAATGAGTAAATTCCAGAAATGTTGCACTCCACAAATAAAAATCACACTTACAAGAAGAAGATTGGTTTGCTTGTAAATTGGTTGGGGAATGATAAGCCCCCACTACAGGACTGGGAAGAAAAGGAACTGGTGGTTTCAATATTATGGAGGCCGCCAAAGATTCTACATTACGTATCCATGTAGACCCTCACAATACCTCTCAAGCTTGATCTTTTTTTAGTGATGATACATTCCCATTTCACAACTTGATTGCTGAGCTGGATCAATTAGGAGATTGTGACTAAGAACTCACCGTGATCCAAGACAGGAATTAACGCCAAGTACTGGCCTGTCTCATACAGCTGCTTTAAAAGATTTACATCTTTCTGAAAAGGACATGTATGATTCTTCCTCCATTTTGAACAGAGAGCACTTAAAGGAGATACTGTGTTTTCCAGACATGTGGATGCTAATTCACATCTTATTGGCAGCAACTTAATGTTATCAGGTGTACTAGGTGAATGTTAATAAAGGAATAATGAAGACAGCATGTTTCTTCTTGCTTTTATTATTGCTCCATTAGACTTTCAGTGCATCACATTCTTTTTCTTAAGCCTCCCTGCAGCCCATGAACAAGCCACAATCATGCAGAATCAAGAAATGTCAAAAAGATATTTTCCTACCAATTCCCAGAAAAGTATTTTTTTCTCTTGTCATACAGAAATCCCACTCTTTCTCTTAACTTGTTAGTGATTCTCAGAAAGTCCCATTCCGGGTGTGGATGAGCCATTGCAGTCAAACCTGGTGGGTGTACAATAGTTTTCCAAATATAAAATGCTGCTAAATTCATCCCAAAATCAACACACATTTTGCAAGTGTACCTGGACCACTGCTGTAAGAGGCAAAATGGATTCTGAAATGGCTGTTACTTCTAAAACAATTTTAGCACTCTGTGCGTGCCTTCAGAAAGTGCAAATTGATTGGAAAATAAAAGGGGGTTGTAATCAGTCTTTTAAATAAGCTGTTAAAGCAACAAAATTTACACCATTTGTTACCATTTGTTACTGTTAAGATGTTTCCATATCCATCTGACCTCTTCTGCTATAGAATTATAAAAAATATTTAGGCTGGAAAAGAAAGACTTTTAAGAGTCCAACTATTGACTCTGCAGTGCTATGTCCATCAATAAACCATTGTGCCTCACCTACACATCTCTTAGATATGTCTGGAGCTGGTGACTTCACCACTTCTATGGGCACCCTGTTCCATTGCCTGACCTCACTTTTGGGGAAGAAATATTTCCTAATTCAATCTAACACTTCTCTGGTGCAACTTCAGCCCATTTTCCCCTTGTCCTGTCACTAGTTACTCAGGAGGGAAGAATGACACACAAAATTCCACTATGTGACAGCTGCAGCCCATTCAAGAGTCATCACTCCTTGCACTGTACACACTTCTTCTAACTACCTTATCTAGAGAAAACTGCCCTATGAGACCATTGCTGCAACTGCAGGAACAGTTTACAGAATCTGTCGGTGGGTTTTTCATGTGCAGCCCCTTCAGAGCTGGCTAGGCTGTCAGATGTGAGCAGCTGTCAGGGCACGATAGACAAAGAAAGATAAAGAACAGCTCAGGAGAGGGTTTCCAGGTGGTTTTTGGAGGAGGAGTTGACAGCCAAAGAACTCTTGATTTTCCACATGATCCAGTGTTAGGACCTTCTACCCTGAAACTGCCAGACTGTGCTGAGTTCCAGTGTTAAACTGGAGGCAGAGGCAGGGAATTTCACTAGATAAATTTCATGGGTACAAGCATTCCCCCTGTCTTTTCTGTCTGTAAATGATTGGATCCCGCCTGGTGACACAGCACACCCACTAGAAGAGGGCAAGGAAGTGGCACAAACACTAAACATCTTTAAGGGAGCTGGTAAAGCGATCCTGAGGGATTTCCCCGAAATAACTATCTTTGTGCTGCTGTGTAACAAGAAGGGCTGGAGCTGGGGAAAGGACATTCAGCGGCTCTAGGGAGGAAGGAAACATTGAGGGAATAAGTTTCACAAAAGTCATAGCTGTCTAGGATCCAAGCACCTGCATGAGAGGCAGGAGGTGGAAGAGGCTGGAGAAGCTCCCCTGTATATACTGGAAGTCAGAGTGTCTTCGCATAGCTTGGGCCACTGCCTTCCTGGCCCACCCTCTGTACCACACATCATGTTCTGCCCTGATCTCTTCCCTGTGCTGATTCTTGCCCCTTGCTCCTAAATGACCCTGAATTCTCACCCCAAGAACTTCTTTCTTACTCTTGGTGATTTGCTGTGAATATCTGTTTAGCTTCCAATAGGCTAGGTCAGGAAGATGAGAGGTCTGCGCGAAAAGTTATCCCGGCTGAACTGAATGTCAGTGTTGCTGATTTTGGGGAGCACAGATCTCATCAGAAGCCTATATCTCATCCCAAAGCTTCTGCTCAGGCTCTGACCGTGTCCTTGCTTTCTGGTAACTAGACCCCAGCTGCTAATGTTTGTTTCCTCAATGATGTCTCAGCACCTTTTAGTAATCACTATGGAAGTTATTCACCTCCCTCAGCTTTAGGCATCTGGCCTCCTCATTTATCTGTTTATTTATTGGTTGATTCTTTTATAGATGATGAGAATAAATGACAAAAATGTAGCTCATTTAATTTTAGGAACATATCTGTCTTAGGATGAGTTGGATCACCCTGTAGTGAGATCATCATATTGGCCATAGGAATTTAGATCTCATTAGAGGTAAATCTGGACCTACATAAATGTCTGAGATACCATCATGGATCCTTTTCTCATCTGAAGGAAGGAATAATACCATTCACCCAGTATTAAAGCTTTATTTATGATTTCTACATAAAAGCCACACAGGATTTTTCACCCCTAAGATGATGACAGAGCTTTTTTTTTTTCTCCCTAGAGATTACACTTGATCATTCTGTTTATATGAAAGATGGGTGTCTGTGGACAAGTGATAAGAATAGTATTTTGAAATGTTGTAAGAAATACTTACAGAAATTCCTATCTGGTAACTATAACATTTATAGTTATGTTATATATCAGGTTTTTGGAAACTAAATAATGCATCTGCTCTGACCCAGGAGATCACTTGTCACAGCAAAGAAACCTCTGCTGTGAGCTTCAAAGACATCTTGACGTTTAATGAAGAGATTTTTTTTATGTTTTGACTGAATACTTTGCGTTGAATGATGCATCACGACTTTCCTCAGCAAAGCTCCCAGCGTGAACTTGGTGCTGTTACCAAAACTCTGCAGATTGCTGGTTTGCTTTTTGAGGCTCCTGTTTCTTGATATCAGGCTTCTGTGTTGCCCAGAGCTTGCCTGTCTGCATCCCATCTCTGGCACGCTGTGTAGCACAATTCAGCCGCATGGGCTCTCCAAATAATACAGCATCATTCACCCGCCGGCCTCCCACCGCGGCTCAGCTCTCATCGCCGGCTTCAAAAAGGCACACAGCATGACATGCCTCTCTGAATGTGCATAGACTCGAGTGGTCAAGCTGAACAGTCAAAAGTCTGTGCCAGTTCTTTCCTGGCATTTAGATCTTGTTTACTGCCAGACCCTGTAAAAGAAATAATCTCCCAATTGAAGACAGTTTGTGGTGGAATATGGTGATGGGGTGATTGTGGAAATAGCTTCATTTGTCTTTCAGAGACAGAGTTCTCCACTGTCAAAGTCGTTGATTACCAGATCTGCCAGTGTAGGAGGCGTCTTTCCCCCCTCTGAGCTACAGGATATTAAGTTCCATAATTGTTTACAGTCAAATGCCTATGCAATACTTAATTGCCTTCTGTAAGCTGCTTGGCGATGGAGCAAGAGCAATGGTTTGACGAGTGGAGCTAGAGTCCAAAACACAGTGGAGCTTGCAGCAATAGGATCCCTGCTGATAAGAAACAAACACGTCTGCTTCTGTGTCATTGTTTTTTTGGCTGCACCAGGCAAGTTTTGGGAAAGTTATTGTCTCCTAGCAGGCGGTGTAATGGGCAGCCAAAATGTGCTACTTCACCAGCCTTTCCTCTCCAAAACCAAGCTCAAATTTTGGCTCTAGTCGCTCTTCAGAATTACTTTAGTACATCCACGTTCATACTCATTTCAGTGTCACGGTGGCTGGCACAGGCAGGCGAAGCTTGCTTCAGGTTGCTGCAGACATAACCAAAAAGAATCTCACAAAACTTAGTACTGAGAGCCTGAGCAGAGATTTTTAAGAACAGTATGTGTGTGAAGAGGCAAGAACCAGACTAAAACTGAGTCCAACTGGCAAGTTTTGGGTATAAGCCCCAATATATATGCAAAGGTACAGTCCTGGCATAGCCAAGAGCTATAAACCAGGATTGAAGTTATATAAGTTATATTATTTTTCCAATATGATTTTCAACATGATCAGCTTAGACAGAAACAAAAGTCTTTCTTAATTACAAAAACAAACAAAAAAACCAAAAGAATTCAGTATTTTTTTTTAATTGTAGTACAGAACTGTGTTCAAAATTCCTTCGGGGAATGTTTTTGAAGATCAGGGGATTAAAAATGTTATCCTGCTTCCTGAAACTGAACTTCTTAAAGTGCTTTTTCATGCTTGTTTCTTTTGAGGAATCTTGTAATTTACAAAGAGATAAAGGAAGAAAAATAAATTAAAGAAAACTTAGGTGAAAAATAAGTCCTAAGGTACTTTTTAATGGCAAGTCAATGCAGAAATGTGGTTAATATGGTGATACTATTTTTAGAGTAAAAGATATTTAAAGATTTTTTGTCTCTTGCTGGCAGTTAGCTACATAATAGGAGCACATTTTTAAATGTACATATTCTTAGCTTTAAGTAATCAGGTGGTTTCATTATTTTTATAAATACATCATTATTTAGTTTCATTGCTTTAAGCATATTACTGGTTTCATTACGATGTTAACTAAATTCAAAGTAGCAAGGGATGTAAGTAAAGCAAGGTACTATGTCTTTTCAGGAACTAAATTTTACCATTCTCATGCTCATTTTACAAAAATCTAATCTTGGACTGCTTGGGTAAATCAATAATTCAGTTAGTAGAAGTTAAAAATAAAAACTAAAAGATTGTTATAGATTTTTAGAAAACACTATTTTGCTCCATTTATTTTTGCAGAGGACATATTATTTAAGATTTTTTCAATTTATTTTCTAAGAATGAAAACAGAAAGCATGACCTTTGGTATAAATTTGATGCTATAAATTAAGTATTTGACTTTGTTAGGTAATGGCAAAGAATTTTGGAGGACATAAAGATAGTGAAAAAAAGCAAAGACTTGAAAATACCAACAGCAGTTTTGAGGGGTCTGGATTGCAAAATTTCCCACACTGATGGAGAATTTTGAACATCTGTTATTGTTCCATTGTAAGTGTTGTTCAGTTGTAATTGTTTTTACTTTTGCTAATTTTTGAGGATTTTGTAATTCCAGCAGGGCAGGGAAAGTTATTTGAAAGCTCACAAAAAAATTGCTTTGACTTTTATTTCGGCTACTTGCCATCCTTAATGATTCAATCTGTTATACAGAATTTTTCCATTCTAGTGATTGTCTTTCTGAAGTAATGTCTCAGAATTGTTACAGTTGCAAAAGACTGTTTAGGCAAAAAAAAAGCATTGTACATTCTACTTGTTGAAGAAAAATTTGATAGTGACACTTAAACAAACAAAATCCCACTTTTTTTGCAGCTTCTGTCATTCTGAATGATAGAAAAAAGGAAGTGCTGAATTAAGTTCTGAAAAGCAGTGGAAATTATTTCAGGCAAAAATCAGTTGCCTGAATATGGATGCCTAATGCCCTTAATCTATTTTCCAGCAGCAGCTGAATGGGGGTGGGATAATTTATGATATCTAATGCAAAAGATCAGTGTTTGGGCAACTGAATCACAGTCCTAAGATCTGTGACTTTGAAGTGATTTAGGCACCAAATGCCTCTGTTGAAATCAAAGGGAACAAAGCACTTCAAGAGTTTTAAAGGTTTGGCTAAAAAGCCTACATTTAACAATTTTCCCTGATACTTAAGTCATAATTTTTGAAGTTACATAAATAAAATGAAAATCAAAAAGTTTTGCCATGTTAAAGCCTAAATGCCCCTGTCTTCCTCCCAGTGAACAAAATCTGAATGATTCCATATACATTACATACATTTTTTTCCTCTTTTCATTTTTTAATCTGGGACATCTATTTTGTAGACCACAGAAATAGTGTGTGGGTTAATTTTTTATCTGCTTAAACATCGTGAGCTGAAAGTCATTATTGTAGTGATTTATGGCAACTACTCCATTGCCAACCTTAACACAATATTTTTCTTATTACTTAATTGTTCTAGTAGGGCTTCAGCTATTAGTTTCTTAGTTCTGAAAATAGGAAACAAGAGTTTTCTATTACAGATGCTTGGCTAATTAGTTCGGAGGCTGTCTAATGGGGACTATTAAAAATGCAAATAAGGAGTGATCAAATAGTGCAAAGTTTTGTCCTGACAGAGTATACTAATAAGTTTCTGCCAAAATAAATACATAAAATGATGGAGGAGAATCAAGCTTTAGATGGCACCCTTAACTGCAAATCGGATAGCACAAAGATAACATGGATGAAAGCCAAATATTTCATGACATTTAAATTTGGATGTAACTATAAGAATATACCTTGGGGGAAAAAGGGGGGTGATGAATCCTGTGCTGACTTTAGAGTAAAAGATAAACAGTAAGAAGGTGTTTCTCTATCTACGATCTGATCTGATTCATAAAACTTCAATGGGCAATGCAAACCTCCCATTCTTTTCCATTACATCATATAAATATGTACATGCAGGTAAGCAAAAGAACAAACAAGGTGTTGTCAGGGAGCCATAATCAAGCATTCACAATCTAACCCATTTTTTTTTAAGATGGAAAACCATTGTGAGAAGTTTGTATATGATATCTCACATATTTTTTAGGATGTTATTTGAGTTTGAAACAGTTTGAAAAAGCTGGTTTAAAGGAGTAATAAAAGGAACTTCAACTTCCATGATGGAGTAAATATGCATTTCTTCAAATCTCAAGAAACCAGTACAAAGGAGAAGAAGCTAACTGGATGGGGGTAAAATCTTATTTGCAATTCAAAATAACAATTTTTAGTGTAGCTTTATTCACCTTAGACATGGCAATAGACTGGTGGACCTGTGTGACCTGCAATGTGGTCACCAACTTAAAAAATGGATTTGGTACTCCTTGTACATTATGAATTGTCCAAAGAAAAAAATGGGACATGTCAGATGTCCTGCAAGGAAATTACATGGCTACATGCTTCATGGTTCCTTTTACTTATGGTGAAAATATTTTTAAGTAAGAAGCAAATCAGTACAGAAAGACTCTAGAAATGGAAAATGCTCTGCTGCTCTAGAGTGCTCTGGAAGAAAAGCTCAAGGGAGCAGGTAGACCGGCTAATGGATAAGATAGAATGGACTTTTGCAATAATTTGGGACTATTTTTTTTTTTTTTGCTTTGGCGAGCTTTATCTCACCTTTGGTGACAACTTTGTTGTCATCTTCTTGCTCTTATTCCATTACTGAGATGCCTTTCTATTGACCTCCATGTTATTCTTAGGAAATAAATTTTGACACATTTCCTTTCTCTTCCTTCCTGCTCTGTTTCAGACAAATCCCAGTCTAATGTTTTGCTCCACAGTGGTCCTTTATTTGCTCCCTGTTATTGTTCCCACTGATAGGGCAGTGTTATTGATTTTCTCTTCCCATTGCTACAGTGGGATTGTCATTTACATGACTGTCATACGCTGAAACCTCAGGGCCAAATTCCTGCCCATTAGCAAGCTGCCTTGCCCTATTTAAAAGACACATTTGGTGTCCTGTCAGTCTTCCAAATAGGCCTCTTGCTGGCTGTAGCTCCTGTTGGAAGTGTCTCTCTCTCTCTGTGCTGATTAGAGTCTAGACTGAACATTTGCTAAGGAGGTCCAAGACAAACTTCTTTATGCACAGGGTAAGTCATGCATAAGATTGGATCCCAAAGGCAGCAGTACAATCAGCAATAGTTTATATACAAGCTAAACAAACACTCAGAGGGGAAAAGTCTTTACGGGATATAAACATGAGCAGATAACTAGGCTCATGACCTCCTTTCATTGTAAAATGTTATTCCTCAGCTGTGGTCATGAGCTAAGTGACTTTGCCTTCAAGACTTTTCCTTGAGCATTAGTCCCCCTGGATTATTTTGGTAATTTCTACTGAAACAAAAACGAGCAGGATCTGGTAGATTTGAGAAGAAGGGCCTGTAATGAGCAGGCTGTTCCCGCTGAAGATTTCAAATGATTTTCTGTTTCAAAAAAAGGCATATGGTGGCTTTAATAGGGGACATGACCTGCATTCACTTAGCCATGTTCAGCAGACCACCATCTTTCCCTCAATTTTGCTTGTTAAAACTCTAATACTTCATTTATGTTTCTTTGTATATACACGGGTACATATATATATAAGAAAATGTGCTGAATAATAAGATGCTAAAGTAACTAACAAACTTATATGAGAAAAGAAACAGTTCAGAAAAATCAGAAGAGAAATGCAAAACCTCAGTGCCCACACATCCTATCTTCTGGGCTACCCCAAGATGAGAAGCTTTTGCTTTCTCTGGTTTTAATCACAAGCCCCAGTGGGGAGCTGAGGAAACTTCTGTGAGAAAAGTTTCCTCTGCACAGCCATATCTTCGTGAAAAGTTTCAGTTTTGATGATTCATCATTTTCACACACACACACAAAAACACATTGTGCTGAAAGATTTCTGACCAGCCCTAGTAATGAATCCATCTGCTGCAGTCAGCGAACACAATTATGAGACAAATCACCCATCTTGAACAGTAAAGCTGAGAATAGAACCCCCTCTCTTTTTTTTCTTTTTCTTTTTTTTTTTCTTTTTTTTTTGCTTAAAGAAAAGAAAAGAAGAGGGAGAAAGAAAAGACACAAACTGTTATCCTTTGATCTTAAGGAGGTTTTTACTATCCTCTATTAGGAGATGACTTATTCTACTCTCCTAGGCATGGCCCAACTGCAAGAGACGGAAGTGATCTTATACCCACACAGAGATGCACACAGAGAAAAAGAGAGAGGGAATCTGTGTATGTCCTTTGCTTGCTCTGTGATCATTAAAAATCTGATAACACTTCTGTCCAAGAATGAAGGTTAGACCCCACCTGCTAGTCATTCTACCCAGGCATCTGCTAAACACAGTCTTCCTTGTTCTCTGCAGTGAAGCTAGGTAGCTGTTACATACCTGCTGTGCTCTGCACAAGGGATGGCTGCATATGAATGGGCAGAGAATTGCTCTTCCTTTGTGCCTGGTCTACCTTACAATGCATCAGTGTGAAAGCCCATTGCTTCTGAAAATGATAAGAAAGTAAAGAATGTTATTGAAAGATCAAACCAGAGGCCAGATTTTGCCTGAAGTCTAAACTGCTTTATGAGCAAAACGCTGAGGTTCGGATAATCGATGTTCAATGTCCATTTCTACCTCAGATTTCTTTCAGCCCACTGGGGACACCATTTAATTTAGCTGTTTGCTGTAAAACAAAGATTGTGCTCATTCAGCCTCTACCCTCCAGCCTCTCCCTGGTCTTCTTTACTTACACTGTAAGATCTTCTAGTCAGGGAATTTAATGTGTTTGTACAGCACCTCACACGTGGGGACCCATCTCCCACCTGGGGCCTCTACACATCGCAAAACCCACAGAAACCTCCGCTTGGAAATGAGAATTTAAACGTCAAAGTTGGCATTGTTTGCACCAGCTTAGATAGAGTTAACCCATCCTAATACCCTTCTCTTTCCCTCCCCAAAATACAGGCATTCCTCTGTAACACATCTGACATTTGGGGACAGTGAAGAAACCAGGTAAAAAAAAAAATAAAAGAAAAAAAAAAGAAGAGAAATAATCACAGAGCAGATACCACCTGCCTGGACTTCTCCATGGGAATGAGTGATCTGACAATTATAGACTTCAGGTGCCGTGAGGAATCATCTTTCCAAACTGCTGCCAGGGGAGAAAAGACTAGTTCTGATGTGATATCTAGACAGTCTAAGAGTTATTTTTGTCCTTGAAGCCTAATAGTGGGCTATTGGTAATTATAGGAAAAAAAATAACCTAGAAAAGGGGTATGATGTCTTTTTTTTGTTTCTTCCCCATCTATTCAGTCCACAGAAATCTTGTGGGGTTCATATTGCGTAAAGCACTACTTTAAGGAGATTTTAGTCCTATTCTTATTTAAAATTAAAATATACTTATTCTATGAGATACTCTTTTTAGTTTTAAACCTAAATGTTTAGATTATTTTTGTAACTTATGTTTAAACTGCAGCAAAAAGCTGCTACAACACTGTCCAGAGAAACAAAACCCATTTTGCGCAACAGTGCTCTTGGAGTGGGTGGAGAGATATTTGTGTTGCCAGAGAAAGGGGAAACCAAAAATATGAAAGCCAGGAGCAGATGGCAAAGGAAGAAGAGAATCAGGAAGGGAAGAAAGGGGGGCTGATGGGGTAGAAAGGAGGTTGTGAGCGAGAAGGAAGAAAAAGGAAATAAAAAAATATAGACAAGAGTGGGAGAAAAAGGATCACCGGTTTCCTGTATGAACTTGGCATTCCTAAGAGAAAACTTTCCATATAATATTTCAAAATTTTATTTAACTTTATTTAGGGATGGGGTTGAGACCAGCCTAGAGGGAGCCTTGTTTAAGAGCCCCAAAGTCTCCTACTGGCTATTCAAGCTAACTGGAACAGGCAGCAGCCATCTGTGTCCATCACTGGGCAGCAAGGGGAGGAGGGCACTGCCAAATGAACAGAAAAAAAAAAAAAAAAAAAAAAAAAAAAAAAAAAAATAAAAAAAAGATAAAAGAAAAAAGAAAAAAAGAAAAAAGAAAAAAAACCCCACTACTTTTGTCTCTCTTCCATCTCTTTATTAGGGTTTTAGAAAAGACCACTAAATGTCACAAATATCCTAAACCCATTGGTACCTCTGCAAGTGCTAGGACAGAGGCAGGGAAGGGTAGGCGTGGGTCTGAGAGAGCAGATGTAGCCCTTCATGGTAGCACTTGTGGGAAAGTCTGCACCAACATCCTTGAGTTTGATGAGAAAAACAACCTCATTTGTCATTACATCAGACCCTTCGTACTGAGCATTTCTAAGGAAGAGTAGGAAGTAATAGGACTCAGAAAAGGAATGTGGAGGAAGGCTGGAGAGGATATACAGAAGGTTGTGGAAATTGAAAGCAGTGGAGAGCCTGGATTTGAAGCAGACAACAGAAAGCTTCATCAAGGAAACCTGGTCCCCAGTCTGATTCGGTTGCAGAGATGTTGTAGTTATTTGCTGAGCTGCCTGGCATTTTTTTGAACTAGCTGAGAAACCAGTGGCATTCAGGGCAAATTACATCTAATTTTCTGTACAAATTGCTGAACTATTGGACCCAGCAAATGTGTTTATTAAAAATCAGAGGCATAGGCATGGGTCACATATTTGTGGCACCAGATAATCAGAAAGAGACTAAGCCCACTAATCTGGACAAATTGCATTTGATTTTTCATGCTGGAAAGGTAGCCAAGAAAAGCTCCTTCATCCTTACTTACTGTCCTGGAGTATCTGTGCCCCACAAGGTGGTACTTGCCTATTCCAGCACTATTAATTTATTTGGGGACCTTAGTCATTGACCCACACTCATGATTAGGACTGAGTAAACATTTTTCACTGTTTGTGACTCATGATTTTTCCTAGCAGTGAAGGAGAAACCACAGAAAACTGAGATCAAGCTAGGAGACCTGTTTGAATAACTGAGTTTCTTGAGGAGTCTCATCTTCCATTTTGCTGTAAAAATTCAGGAGCTCTTAATGAAATGGAACTATGAGAATCGATGATCAAAGAGAGGCCTTTTGGAATGATTCAGGATGTTTAAGAAATTAGAGTTAGGTCTAAATATAATATCATGTGGGGTAAAGAGCCCCACATATATGGATTGTGATGGTACCCAAAATATCTCTCTGTAATAGAGACTATACCAATTAATTTTTTAAAAAGTAAATAATTTTTACATCTGAAAGGAAACTGAATGATTCATTCAGCCCAACACTTCCTGTCCTAAATATATGGAGAACCAGGTTAGAAAAGCACACACACACAAAATAAATTAATTAATTGAACCTTGTTACAAACTGAGACTGAGATTTGTAATTTGATTGGAAATTAATCAGTCTGCATGGGCTTATGTTGCTTTGTTAACACCTAGCTTAAATGGATCATCTCATCTAGAGCCCTGTTCTATTGAGAACTGATCTCTTTTGTGCAAGAGACTTATCACAGTGCAAGCTTCCATTAATTTAATGCTATATTTCTAACACTAGAAAATATATCTGAGTAATTTTTCATAAGTAAAATTCATTGAATTCTAGATGATGACATTTGGAGTAGAAAATACATAGCCAAAATTTTCCATATTGGAAAGGAAAGGTATTATATGAAATTACTGAGAATTCTCTAGGGATAATTTGTAGAAAAAGTGGGGAGATATATCCAAGGTCAATCATAAAAACTATGGCTGTAATGAAGAAAAGGAAAAAAGTAGATAATTTTTTACAAAGTTTCATCTCTACCTTGTTACAGAGGGACAAACATGCAATTGGGAATGTACTTTTCCCCTCTAGCATGTTGCCAAATAATTATATGGATCACTGTATAATTACGTACATTCAAGGTTCTCCAAAAAGCTTGATTTATTCAGCATGGCAAAGACTATGGTTTTGATTCTAAAAGGTCTTTGTTTCAATCCCCACTTACGTAATAGCTGCCATCTTGGCTGACATTTAAGGCTTGAACTAGATATAGTCAAGCTAAAAGTGTAAACTGCTATAGCTTGAGCACAAGTTCCAGGGTTCTTTTGTTAGGGCTGAAATAAGCTCAGAGCATCTGCAAGCTGAGCACACAAGGATGTCTGTAGCACACAATCTCAAAAGAACTGTGAGTCCTCTGAACATAAATTTTGCTTGAACACAGTTTAACATACTATGAGCAGTCACAGCTCCTATTGGTTTCCACAAATATAAGGTCGAAAATTGTTTCAGAAAATCATGACTGCTGTCATCAACTCCGTTTTTCCTTTCTTTACAACCATTGCTCATAGGTCAAATTCATTTCCCAGATAATGTTCCCAGAACTTAAATAACTGGTGCAAAATATTAAACTAAAAGTCAACGATGAACGGAGGTGTGAAATTTGTCCATGATTGTGATGCAAATGATGGATAATCAACAAAACTGCTGCTTTTTCAAAAAATGTGTATCATCTTTGCAATGTTTTGTGAACAACTCTTTAAAGCAACAATGATCACTTATGTGCTTGTATGCTCTGATGAGATTCAAAAGCTTGAGTACTCAGTAATTCTGTGGGGTTTGCTGCAACTCATGACCTGTATATTGAAAACACAGCAGGTGCTAGTCTGCAAATGAGTAACATTTCCAGATTTACATCTCATACAATTTCTGAAATTTCTGCATAGCAAAAAAGGATACTTATTTAGATTTGCACAAATCCTTCTCCACCAGAGAAATCAAGGGCGATATTTCTTTGTCAGTAAGTGTTCCAGTTCAAACTCCTCAGGAAACACTGCAAGCATCGCCATAGTCAAGGGTGAAAATTCTATAGGGAAAATGAAGATGGGTACAAAATCAATCAATATAAACTTAAACAAAACATAAACCTAAACAAAATAAAGAGTTTCAGTGAGGTTCATCTCCATCAGAATAATTTTCCTGTGATATATTTTCACAGAAGAGGTGAATGAATTACATCCAAATGTAAATGGATTTAAAATTTGAAACAATTAATTGTTTCAAATAATATCCAGACCTGACTTCTGCACATATTCTTATTGCAAGTATTATTATTAATATTTTACTTTATGTGAAAAAAAAATGTAAACACTTATTTTTCATAGTACCTTGTTTTCGTTCTCTACTTTGATCTCCCACAGAAGGTGAAGTACCAAAGCGATTTGTAAAAGCTGACTTGAGCATTTTTTCTCTACTGGAGTTCATTGTGGTCACTGTTTGAAATGCAGCTATTCTGATGACTGAAGGTTAGAACACATGTAGGTATCAGAACCAGGTACTTTGAAGAGAGAAACGTCCCAGGAAAGTCCCCTTTGGCAGACAGTCATGTAAGGTTAGTCAGCAGTTCAGTATTCCTGCTAGATCCTTCAGACATACAAAAGTCTGATCTATTTCCAGTACTTATGGATAAATTTATTTATAGATATATTTTTTTGTTTAAAATTCCTCACCCTGTTCTAGAAGTTAAAATTCTTCTTTCTCTTAAATGTTATAAATGACAGCATTATGTATCTGGGACTGACACCACCAACACATAGAACATAATTTACTTTAAACTTTGTACACATTAAAATGGGAAACTTAAGTTGACAAAACACATTCAGTTTTTTTACTGGAAGGTTCTTAGATACATCTGTGATAACAATTATATAAGAAATAAAATTGTCTAGAAAATACCCAGTGTTCTGGATTTGGTAGACTTTTGGTTTGCTTTTAAATTAAACTTCATATTTAAAGGTAAACTTCCTCAGCCAAAGAGTTATGCTAGAATTTTGTCCCACCTTTTTCTTTGATATAATTAATGAGATTTTACCAATGTATAGGATCTGAATTAAATTTTCTGGTAGAAATAAGTATTATTTCCACTGCATAACTACACATGTGGTTCTCAATGACAATAATATTATAACTAATGTACTAGCAAACTGTACAAGACCTAACCACGATGCTTTTTATTTTCCAGGTGTCTGAACTCAGATAGATTCATAAATCATGAATGTTGGACTCTGGAGAGTTTCTTGGTAACTCTGTCATGTAATGATGCTTGGCAAGGTTAATTTTCTTTTTTAAAATCCACATTTTAGCTAGGAAACCCATAGCATTCAAATCCAAGTAGTACTTATTTTGATCTAGCCTACTATGAAGAGAACTGAGGCCGCTTTTTTGTGGCTAGCAGGGATAGAAACTTCACAGATTTCACAGAATATTCTGAATTGTAAGAGACTCATAACAATCACTGAGTCCAGCTTTAAAGTGGCCTGTATGGGGATTGAGGCTGTGACCTGGGTTATAGCATGTCATCAGCACCATGTTCTCTCTCAGAAATTTGTCTTTCCAGAGTTTTCTGCATGTTTTCATCAGACTTACCAGGGTTTTATATGTGCAAGGGTTTTATACATGCATAAGGTTTAGGATTAGTGAGCAAAAGGCACACCAAGCTGTGTGAATTAAATGAGTTAAAGTTCTGGCTTTCTGATGTCAATATGAGGTGAGCTCTGTGCTTGCCCCCTCTTTTCTCCCTGTCTTAATCTGGACATACAGATCCCACATCATAGAATGTTTTTTAATGCTTTTCACCATTATCTAAGGATGTTATAGAGAAGAATTCCCTTAACGTCATGATGGCTGGGAGAGAGTATGGCACATGCTTGTCCAAGCCTGTAAGTGGTTGTTAGTAGAATACTCCTGTGCTGTGGTGTTTCCTGCCAGTGTGCACTGCTGTTTGTCACAGTGCCTCATCATCCTGGGGAGTCTGCATGACAACAAATGGCCTGCATGGCCACAGACTGCAAGCCAGACTGCAACACTGTCCTGGCAAATTCCAGAGGTGGCAGTCCTTCAATTAGTCATGTTATAGCTATTATTATGAAACAATGAAGTCGAGGGTTCTTCTTGTCTGGTATCGGATCTCTGAAACTGATCAGCAGGAAAAAATAGTCAAAAAGTGTTAAAGACAGGGCAAGTACAGAACTAATATTTCCCTGCTACAGCATTTCATTTTCTAGCATTCTTCTGACAAACTTCCCAAGCAGACTAAATTAATAGACAGTAATGTCTTTATCCTTCACAAATTTTGGTATATATTTTTGGCTTTAGCTACCACCCCATAATATGGCAGTGAATTTCATAATAGAATGACATGCTTTTAAATATTGTTTTCATCTGGCTTTATAATTATTTCATTGGTTCATTTTTACATTGTGTGAAATACTGAATCATTATTTTCTGGTTTCCTACATGACAATATTTGCATGCTCTTTTTATCCTGTCTTATGTTCTTTCAGCTGTCAGACAAATAACTTTTAAAATACCTATATACAAAAATATCTTTCTCCAGAAGATTTGCCAAAGAAACACTGACAAAATCTGGACTTTTAAGAGATAAGATAGTAATTTTCAGAGAGAAATGAATTCTCTATCAATTCAGTAGGCTTGCTGTTTTCCTGAAATGGAGCATGTTCTTTGCAAGTCTGTAAAAAGTAGTTTCTGAAACTGGATATTCTGAAGTCACTGTTTCTTGATCCATGTCTAGCATTATATGATCTCACCATGCCAAAACAGTTCTATTGAATAAAAATTTCTGGTACAGAGGATATTGCAATAGTGAAAGCAGTCATACTGTTCAAATTTGTTATATAGTACTCAAAAATAATTGCATTTTCCCCTTGTCACATTCCTGTGCAGTCAAGTATTGATTAAAACTCTGCGGCCCAAATGCTATGCATTGTCCCTTCTTTTTTTAAGATTATTTTAGATGGAAGAAACTTGGATTTAAAAAAATAGCCTTTCTTCTGCCTCTCTTGCTGACTCCCTCCTATTATGTCTATTCCAATTTTACTGATAATAGTTAGCTATGAGGATGGAAGTTTTGTAGACCTGTTCTTTCTCAGACTTAAGAGAAAGTTACAGGGAGATCTGTAGACATGGTCATCTACAACTGCATGGTGGGAGGCTGTAAAGAAAATGAAGACAGACTGTTCTTGAGGGTGTACACGGGAAGGTGGCAAGACAATGGAGAGAGGCTGGAATTCTGAGTAGATGTAAGGATAAATTATAACCCCATGCCTACCGGAAAGAAATGTTTGCTGAGCTACATCCTTGGAGATACTTAAAACTTTTACAAACAGTTCCTGGAGTACTCTGTTTTAACTGGGCTTCCATTGAGCTGAACTGCTCAGGTAAACTCCAAGCACCATGATTTTATAATTTTATGATTTTTCATGTCTCCCTGATGCAACTTCTGACCATAGCTGAACAGTAAATGAGTTTTACATATTTTCATGTAACAGCAGGGGGTGACAGTTTCTTGTATTTGAATAATAATTATTTATATGATGCATAAAAGATGTTTCTCACACACACCAGAAAAAAAAAATTGAGAGGCATGAAGATGACCCCATCTTCTCATTACATCTGGGAGAAGAAAAGCATACACTTGGATAATTAGAATTTAACATAGATTTCAAAGAAAGCCCTGTAGGGGATTGAGGGAAAAACAGCTTGTTTTATTCAAATTGGTGTGTTGAGACACAAAACACTGTGTCTAGTTCCAGGCTCTCTGGAAAACACAGATGTGGAACTTTTGGAGTGGGTCCACTGTAGGGTAACAAAGATAATGAAAAGTCTGGAGCACCTCTCTTAAGAGGAGAAGATGAGGGAGCTGGGGCTGTTCAGGCCCAAAAAGAGACAACTGAGAGGGAACCTCATCCGTGTCGTCAGAGTCTGCAGGAAGGGGTTTGAGGATGGACCAGGCTCTGCTCAGTGGGGCCCAGCTATGGGACAAGAGGGAACAGCAGAAATTGATACACAAGAAGTTACAACTGAGCATGATAAAAAACCTTCTTTACTGTTCAGTTCACTTGAACAGATTTTCCAGAGAGGGTGTGGAGTCTCCCTCACTGGGGATATTCCAGAGGCATCTAGACACAATCCTGTGCCATGTGCTCTGGAATGACCCTGCTTAAACAGGGAAGTGGGACCAGATGGGCCACTGTGGTCCTTTTCCACCTGACCCATTCTGGGATTTTGTGATTCATAGAGGGATAGCTTAGAGTAGCCATGACATGAATAGTCCGACGAAATCTCCTTCAATCTAAGTTGATGACTTCACATCGACGATTTATTTCCTTCTGATTTTGCTGAACCCCTGAATGGCTAACACCTACAACAGTATCAGCTCTGCTCTTGTAAGGGACCATGATTTGGAAAGCTACCTAGAAAAAGAGTTCCTGTGGTTAAGACACCTGCCAGTAAAAAATTGCAAAAGGCAGAAAAGAGAGCACAAAACGGGACTGTAAAGTGAATTGTTTCTAGCACAGAAACAGTAACATTTAAAGAAAGAAAGAAAGAAAGAAAGAAAGAAAGAAAGAAAGAAAGAAAGAAAGAAAGAAAGAAAGAAAGAAAGAAAGAGAGAGAGAGAGAAAGAAAGAAAGAAAGAGAAAGAAAGAAAGAAAGAAAGAAAGAAAGAAAGAAAGAAAGAAAGAAAGAAAGAAAGAAAGAAAGAAAGAAAGAAAGAAAGAAAGAAAGAAAGAAAGAAAAGAAAGAAAGAAAAAAAAAAAAAAGAAAGAAAGAAAGAAAGAAAGAAAGAAAGAAAGAAAGAAAGAAAGAAAGAGAGAGAGAAAGAGAGAAAGAGAGAAAGAAAGAGAGAAAGAGAGAAAGAAAGAGAGAAAGAGAGAAAGAGAGAAAGAGAGAAAGAAAGAGAGAAAGAGAGAAAGAGAGAAAGAAAGAAAGAAAGAAAGAAAGAAAGAAAGAAAGAAAGAAAGAAAGAAAGAAAGAAAGAAAGAAAGAAAGAAAGAAAGAAAGAAAGAAAGAAAGAAAGAAAGAGAAATTAAATAGAAAATGAATGTATTTTATTTAATATCTTAAATAAGGAAAAGGAAAAATATAGGAACTCCTTTATGATTGCTGAAAAATAATCATTCACTCAATGGATTTGGAGATCACAGAGTGGGCTATGTAGTCAAAGCTAGCGGATGGCCTAGAATCAGTCTTCAGCGTTAGGTGTTCCTCCATTTCACCAATTTCTGTTTATAATTATATTTGTGGATGTATCACTGATATTTTAACTTCTCAGGATGAAATTATCTGATAAATTTTCCTCTTTGTTTCCATGTTCAGGTCTCTTATGTTCCAATCAATTATATATATGTTCAATTCAAACAAGCTGCTTAAGAATAGACAAGTGTTGCTTGCTGATTGGTTAAATTTTTGGAAGAATTTGATGAGAAAAGAGAGGAATAATATGAACAAGATTTTCCAGGTAAAATTCTGGCCTTTCCACAGATATCTGAAGGCAGAGGCACTCAAGGAAGATGGCACACGTGTGACTCCATCAAAAGCCTGGCAAATGTTCCCAACTTTTCCTATATTTTGTTCCTCCTTATAGCAGAGTGGTGCACACACCCCTCCTGTATATATTGCTATTAGCTTCGTAAGGCTTTGGATCTCAGAAACTTTTAATAAAGCCATGCAAGGCTCACAGTTTAAAAGCAATAACTGACAATTATCCACTTAGGGGGTTAGAAAACTGCCTTGAGAATGTAAAGTACACTACCAATCATATCTTTGTTATTTAATGGAGAGCTACTGTAATTTAGTTGCTACAACTGTCACGTAATGGGCCACAGTAAATTCACTTGAGAAAAGAAGACCAAAGGCAGGATATATACCACTGCAATTGCTCTGAGGGTCCTAAATTTATATTTTCTTGTAATGCTAAAGAGGTTTTTCAACCCATTTTCCTCTCCAAAGCCTAAATTCTCCAGACTGAATAAACCATCACCCATAAATCCACTTTGACAAACAAGGAGGCGAGTGTATGTACATGAAATATAGATTTAATAAATATTCCCCATATATAGGGAAACTGCTGGTATGTGTATAGCCTACTGGTGTTCTGCCATGGACTTTCCAAAAAGTGTGAATGGCAATGTGTCATTCATTCTGGTAAAATTCCTGACAACTGACTCTGTTACCATATTTCAGGGGATTTTTTTTCCTAGTAAACTAGACCCCTCAGAAGCTCATACTCATGGAAATAGTGGGAAGACACGCCTCAGAAGCAAAAGATTGATTGCAAACTGCATTCAGAGCTGGAGGAAAGGTTGAAATATTTCTTATATTAACTAACCATTTTAGCTATGCCTAGTTCCAAAGTTTCCTCAGCTTATTAACTCACAGGTCCACTTGTGGATCAATTATTAATGCAAGAATAAAGCAGTGTGGCCTTTTTGGACTGCTGAAGCTCTGTCAGCTCATTCTGCATGTCTGTCTACCTAGGTTTGAGCCCAGAACCTCAATCATTGAACACTTTATTAAAGAAAAGAGAATGTAGCTCTTTCTTCTTCTCCAGACTGTAAGTGCTCAGCTGAACTATTCAATAATACAGCATCTTTATTATTCACTGTGTGATTTGTGCTTGTATTATTACGCATTATTATCGCACAATTAATCATAGTGACGTGAGTGTGGAATAGAGAGAAATGAAGTTCTGAATAGACTTGTTTCAAAATATTATTTGCATGTTAGAAACTATTTTTCATTATTGCCTTATCATCAACATTTTTCAGTAAAAATATCTTAAACAAATATCTGTATTTGAAAGAGCTACAAGATCATAAAAAATTACACTATGGAACTACTTTTAGATTTATAATAAAAATAGTGAAATTTTTGACCCAGGTGAGAATTTTTTTAAGGGCATAAAAAGGAGGAAAAAAGAAGGAAATATTTCATTCTTCACAGTACTAAGAAACCTTTAGGAATGTATTTCTTCTTTAATAATCTTGCCATCTTGCAACAGATGCAGGAGCTTTTAGTTTATGGAGCAATTTAATAAATAGGTCTGGAAACCAAATTTCTACCATTTTTGTGTTTTTATCTGACATAGATCAACATTACTCTTATGCACATATTCCATCATAAATGCACTCCTATATCAGTTTACTCTTTAAGAATGGGTTACACTTTGCATGAAAGAATGCAGTTTGCCTTATTCCTATTTTATGTTAATTTTGTTCAAATTCTACCTCAAAGGCCAGCATCTCCCTGTAAACAACTCACCACATCCTGGGGTTAATCTGCAATTCGAGATGCACCCTTGTTTGCCTGTATACTGGAGCTGTAATATTTTAAAAATACCCCATTCTAATTAGTACTGTGAATAGTTATTTATCTATCTTGATTTTACAGAGCAGAGATTGCTGAAGAGGTTACCATTAATGTGACGTACAATGAGGGCTAATCAGGAACAAGTAAAATTTACCACTTTGCAAGAGTAATGACGATTTACCATCAGAATCCTTTTGAATTTCACTTTTCATCACACTTTTGGTGTTAAAAATAAGAGTATAGAAATATGTTGTCTTATTAAGAAAACCAAGCACACCCCTGTAAAATAAATCTGTTTTCTGGAAAAAAAGGCAGCTAAAAAAAAAAGTCTTGCAACTCAATTTGTGTAGTCTGAAGGACACTTATCTTATTCACGAGACCATTTTTTTTTTGCCTCTGAATGCAGACATTAAAGATATTACAATTTCCAATCTGCTTGTAGTGTAATTGATTCTTTGATGTCCGGTTTCTGTGTTACAAACATTAAACAACTTGTCTGCAGGTCAGTGATGATTTTTATTTTAGTGGGAGGTTATATTAGGTTTTTTTGTGTAATTGATGAAAGCTTTCACTTATTTATTTATTTTCTTGAAATTGCAGTATATGACCTAAAATCTTATGCTTGCTTTAAAGGACTATGAATTTTGAAAACAACTGACATATGATTAAGTTACTTTGCTTTTCTATATCACAAAAATATAGAGATTTTGTGGAAATATATGACTAACACCATAGGGAAACTCAAGCAACCAAATTATACAAACCAATTTTTGGAAGGAAGTATTAGTCTGGAAAAATAGATGTTCAACATCTTTTTGTGTTACGTAAAAAATGAAAATTGAAAAATATTGAAATATTTTCTGTCTTGAGTAATGTTAAGAAGTCAGCATTTTGAGAGGTCTTTTCCTATTTTAAAATATGCAGACAAAAAGATCTTGTGTCTATCAATTTACACATTAATGTTTTGTCTTGATTTTCAGTACTTTTCTTCAATATTTCACCTGATTTTGAATAAAAGCAATTTCTTATAGGAAATTTTCTGTTTGGCAACATCAAAATGCAATATTTTAAACATTTGTTTTCAAAAACGTACCTAACAAAGAAATTTCAACTGAATGTTCATTGTTTACCACGAAGAAGAAAAAGAGAATCAAAAGAACTGGAGAAAGTTTAAACACTCTTTCTTATTTTTGGACTGTACCAAAAAATGGTACAATAAATATCAAGCAAATCATTATTAGAGTGTGCATTTCCTAAGACAACCCTCTGATATTATATTTAAAGCAAATGCAACAAGAGGACTATTTGATTTCTAGGACATAAAGGGTTAATATTGTTTTGATATTGAACCTCTCTTCAAAGGAAAAATGGTATTTACTTTTGCTTTCAGGTTTATCACCTAAAGTCGATAGTTCCTGTAAAATTCAAAGGACAAGTATAGCATTTTTGTTGATGTCAGGAAGCTCTTGTTTTGGATGGTATCAAGGACAAATTATTGAGTTGCTAAAAGCCTGGTTAGGCTATTGTCATGGCTGAAGTATTAAGTCACTGTAAATGATTTACTTAGCAAGGCATAGTAAATAACAACTGTAGACAGTAACATTATAAATTAACATCAATAGTAAACCCCACAAAAAATGTGAGACAAATTATGCTTTGTCGAAGATCCTATGAACTGAAAGTCCGTATAAGTTCTTATATCCTATATAAGAATATCAGGATTATAGAGGCAGGAAACTATTTTTGTATGCATTCGATTTTATATTTTAGTCTACTTGTAAACTGCTATTTCATGGTAGATCTTGGAAAACCATGGATGTACTCTTTACAAACTACCTCTTTGATTACCTGAAAGTCCAATTCAGTATTTTTAGGGTAATCAGTTGCAAGCAAAGTAACCAGCTGATTAAAGCCAAGAAGAACCTGAACTAGTAAATTAATGTTACAGAACTCGTTTAACATTGTTCCACAATGTAAGAAAGAAAAAGCGGGCTGTTATGTAGGCTTCAGATCCACATGCATGTGTTGGTGGTGGTCCAAGCCTTGTAAATATCTGACAATCATCAATAGTGTTCAAGTACAAGAAGTGTTGAACACAACAGTTCCTAGATTTCAGCACGACATTTGGTGGTAAGATAGTAGTGAATATTGAATTATTTTGTCTAGGTAGCTGCAGTTTCTGCTAGCAGGTAGAAAAGTACTTTCAGTGAGAATATCTACAATGTAAATGGATGTGGTCATGAAAATATCTGGTTAATGCTGCTTCAACTAGGATTAGGATGCCAAACAGAAGTAACACATTAAACACCCTACTCTGAATTTCTCCAGGTGTTTCTGCTGGAATTTTCCTTTTGGGCATGGTTGGTCATAGCCGTAAGATTCAGACCACAGGAGACAATTGGTTATTTCCGACCTGCCGTATGTCATGGGCATACAGTTCAAGCTCCATGTGAGGCTCTGCACCCAAACTTCCTGACCAGTGTATCAGAGCTACTGAAGAAGAGAGGAAATGTAACATATTGCTTGATAGATTTTGTTCCTCATGGTGTCTTCTTTGGAAGCATGAAAACATGGTGAGTGGCTTTCTAAGGTTAAGAAGCAAATTGATTATGAACTGGAGTTTTGTCTACCAACAATTTTTAATATGTAGTCTTGTCATGAGTGAACTAAAGTCATTAATAATACAGTAAGCAAAATGTGCTACAGTTAACCTTAAATTATAACTTACAAAGAGCATTCTTGCAGTTTCTGCTATGATTTATGGGCTCAGTTTATTCTATGCAAATTCATGCACAGTTTCTAATAAGAGGGAGGAGGAAAGATAAAAGAGCCCTGAATATTTTATAAGCTTTTTCCACTTACCTTAATTTAGAAATATGAAGCTGAATATGTAAGCAGAGAATAATTACCTATTACTAATCTCCCACATAGTTTATCTATTTCAGACCTGAACATCCTGAGCAATGCAAAACATAACTGTTTTACTACCTGTACCACTGTAAATATGATAATTAGGTATACTTCAGTGCTAGTTTTTGCTGATACATGAGAAGATAGATGCTGTAATATAATCAGGCAGTGCTTCGCTATTGTTTTATATCCCTTTTAAAAATAATATGCCTGCTGTTCAGTATTTCATTCATTGGACACAGTAAAGTTAACTTTTAAGAGGATGATGCCCTAGATATGTTCCTTGAGCATGCTTTTCCAGATGCGATCCTTAAATTTTAGAAATGGTGTAACAAATTTGCTGTAGAAATCCTTGCAAACAGCTGCACCAGAACTGAGTACTCTGTGCTCTGCAGCACAAGTTCTTCTGTACTCAGTACTCAGCTGTGGCCCTGGTTCATAAAGGCGCTTGGGCACCTCAGTTATATGTTAGGCAGTGGGATATAAAACAGAGCAATGTGCCACAGAATCATAGAATGATGGAGTCATTTAGGCTGGAAAGGACCTCCAGGATTCTCCAGAGTCCAAACTGTGCCTGATCACTTTGTCAATCAAGCCATAGCACTGAGTGCCACATCCAGTCGCTCCCTGAACAAGTCCAGGGGTGGTGACTCCACTACTTCCCTGGGCAGCACATTCCAATCCCTGACCACCTTTTCAGTAAAGAAATTATGCCTGATGTCTAATCTGAATCTCCCCTGGTGCAGTTTGAGGTTACATCTTCTTGTTCTGTCAAGTGTTGCTCTAAAAGAGATGAATGCAACCCCCTTTCCAGTTGTTCCTCTTGTTTCTGAAATTTAAACAGAAAACTGATAAGGAAGGAAGAGAGAGAGACACACTTCTGGTTCATCCAAGATTACAATGAACCATCGTTATACTAAATTGTGTTTTTCATTAGCCAACCAACTAGAAAAAATATTTTTCTGTTATCTCCACTTCCAGCTATCACAATAAATTTAGATCAAATCACAAAAGGCAAATAGACATCCTTCAACCAGAAAAGCAAAAAATTCTTTTCCTGTAAACCATAATCTTGTGTCACATTGTCACCCCTCTTCCAAACTGGTTGCCACTGACTGTTTTTCATGCACTTGCATATCTATTTAAAACATACCAAGACCAGGAGCAATATCCCAAGTGTACCTCAGGTATGCTCTAGTGTTTAGCTTTTACTGGGGTCCTAAAACACCAATAGCTGTCTTTTCTGGCTTGAGTTTTATGGGCTTAGGAAGCATTGTTTTCTACACCTAGCTGCTGTACCAACACTAGATTATGATTTACTTTGTGAAGTATTCTGATATTTAGATCCTGCCTAAACCCTGATATTGTTCTCAGGGTGGATTTTCTCTTGCTTTCTGAATCTGGAGACAGAACTCTTTGTCTAAACATTGCATCAGTGATGCTGATCTCTCAAAAGTCAATGAGGACTGTCTGGATCAAATCTAGCTTAACTTCATTAGGGGCAAGGCAAGAATCTTTAGTTTGGAACTGCTCTTAATGCGACATGTGCCAAAACCAGGACCTATACCATCATCATGTGGAGTGTGGCTGAGGAAGCTGGGATTGTTCAGCCTAGGGAAAAGGGGGCTTAGAGGCAGCATATCACTCTCTGAAGGAATAAGCAGAGATAAGGCAAGAGGACATAGCTCCATTCTGCACAAAGAGAGATTCAGGTTGGATACCAGGAAGAATATTTTCATTGAAAGGGTGGTCAGGGATTGGAATGGGCTGCCCAGGAAAGTGATCGAGACACCAACCCTGAACTTGTGGAAGAAATGTTGGTCATAGCTCACAGGGTGCACTTGATGATCCTGGAGGTCTTTTCCAGCCTTGATGATTCCATGGTTTTATGGTTCTATCACAAGTGTTCAAACTCCCAGAAACCTTGATGCATATACACTGTTCAGCCAGTGAAGATGCAGTGTCATATTCTAAGCATATAATTCCTCTTGCTCTTAATGATTTGTTTTTGTTTTTGTTTCAGGAGGAAGACTATATTTTAGTTTGAGTCTTGTATGAAATTTGAGGTGGGGGGGAATAATCCAGTCAATTCCAAACTATAAGATTATTTCATGCTCAGAGTCCTCAGGGGTCAACTGGGGAGAACCAAAAGTGACAGGGAGTTAAGAAAATCAACTTCCCTGGCTTCATCCCCTTTCTGAGAACTTTTGAGAGTGACCCCACAAGGTATTCTCTTGGTTTATAATTTTAACCTTAGTTAATAATATAACTAACAGAATGAGAATCAACATAGAACTTGAAAATGGATTCCTAATTTTTAACTGTTCTGTAAGGTGTATAATCACATTTGTGCAAAGCAGCTAATGAGTTAGTCCAGTTGAAGCAGCAGCAACAAAGTGGCATGAACACTAGAACACTTTCTGAATTCAGTGAAAGATTCACAAAGTAAACTTCACCATGCTACATGAGTTTCTGACGCTTTAAATAATTTACTAATTGTTTTACTCACTGCTGTCCCAGAGACTGATGTAGATTTTTCTATCTATTCTTCTGCTCAAGAATGTTTGGCCAGAAATTATCCAGAATTTTCACCTTTTTCCCAAAATTTGCAGATATGTGAAAAGTGACTACAGATTTCCAGAATGTATCCAGCTTTAGTTTTTTGGATAACCATGGGCTGAATTTGGCAGCTTTATCAGCAAACTGCAGGGGATGCTCACTTAGAATCTTTATCTAGAAACACTTTGCCAGGTCTAGAGTAACAAAAAACTGAATGAGAAAATTGCAGACCCAAGATGTCCCTTTGATGAAAATCTGCATACTACAAATGGAAGTTCACTGTTCTAAATTTCATCTCTGCTATTTTTATGATTTAACCCAACGGCAAGTGTCATTCAGTGTCTTGCTCACTCTTCTATCTGCTCCCTGGTGAGAAGAATCAGAGAGAACAAAACTCATGGGTTATTTAAGAACAGTTTAGTAATTGAAACAAAGTAAAATATAATTATGATGATAATAATAATTATAATTTTAATAATAAATATAGAAAAAGAGAAATAAAACTGAAGAAAGACAAATAATGCCCAATATAATTCCTCACTACCCAGTGACTGAGGCTGTCCCTGAGCAGCTATCAGCCCTTTCCACACAATTTCTTCAAGTTTATATACAGAACATGATGTTCTATGGTGTGGTGGGATATCCCACTAGAGATCAGATTAGACTTTCTTTTCCAAAGACTTTTTGTTACAATTTTAGGAAGACTTAATGTGAAGAAAGTCAGTTTAGTTTTTTTTTCCTGCAAGGGATAAAAGAGTTCAAAATAGTTGTTTTGTTTTCCTCCAAACGTAGATTTTTAGCTCAATTTTTAGCCATAATATAGAAACCTGACTTTCTGATGTGCTGGTGTTATCAGCTAGAGTAAATTGTTCACTTATGACAAAATAGCAACTGAATAACATGAGTTTGAGAAGTGTAAGTTTTGATTGTTCCAATCTGCTTTTCACGGGGATGGCCTTACCTTGAGTCCTGGGGGCAGTTTTTGGTGACATAGTACAAGAAGGATGTAAAGGTACTGGAGACAGTCCAAAGGAGGGACATGAGGAAGGTGAACAGTCTAGAAGGGAAGCTGTGTGAGGGATGGCTGAGGTCACCTGGCCTGTTCAGCCTGGAGGAGACTGAGTGGAGACCTCACTGCAATTACAAGTTCCTTGTGAGAGGCAGAGGACAGGCAAGGACTATCTCTGCTCTGTGACGCCAGTGGCAGGATCTGAGGGGATGGCACCAATCTGCGTTAGGGGATGTCTGGATTGGATATTGGAAAAAGGTTCTTCACCCACAGCGCGGTTGGGCACTGGAACATGTTCCCAAGGACTGTGGTCACAGCCCTGGCAGAGTTCAAAAAGAGTTTGGACACAGGGACATGGTGTGACTCTTAGGGTGTCCTGTGCAGGGCCAGGAGCTGGGCTCAATGACCCTAGTGCATCCCTTCCACCTGAGCTTATTCTATGATCTGTGATTCTGTATAACTTCTGGAGTACCAAATTTTGCAGGAGTACCAAATTTTGCAGAATGAGTTTGAGATGCTTAATTGAATTTGAGTGTGTGAATGTTAGTATATACCACAAGATACACACTCTTTTTTAAAATTTAAATATTTTACTGTCTTATCACATCTCATCCAAAGTTGGAACTTTTGGAATGATTGAATGCACTGGAGGATTGAATATAAACCTGGCTAATGAAAAGATCTGCTAGCCATAGCAATCTTAAACTTCGATTGAATTCAAGGGATACTTTATCTGTTGATCCTCTGTATGATTTTTCAGTATTGCAGTATAAAAGGGAGAAAAACAAAATAGTTTTTGAAACCAAATGTGTGCAGCAGGCAGGTTTCATATATGCATTTCTGAGGGAATGAAAAACATGGTAACCTCCAATGGTTAAATTGCTACTTTCTCTTCCCCAGACACTAAGAGAGGCTTTTCAATTTTCCCTGATACATAAAAGGGGACAAGTTGTGGGAAGAAACAAAACAAAAGAAGCTATACTCTGAATAAAGCCACTGCTAGGAGGGAAATGAGAATGCCAAGTAATTGGTGGGTATAGATGGTACCTGCCAACTAGTCAAGCTGTTTGATAGCACTCCTCTGTGGACCCAAGGGGGGCATTGATAACACAAGGAATAAGGGTTAGCAATAGTTTCTGGGTCTTTCATGAGGCTTACTATCGATCACAAACCATTGCTGTCCAGGAAAAAGCTAAAAGAATACCTAGATAAATAGGAATTGACAAAGCTAGGCAACTTAGAGAGAAATCTCTGGAGTCGCCTGTAACCAAGGAAGAGATATTGAAAGTGATACAATCAATGTAGCACAGGAAGACTCTGGGGAAAAATGAGTTTACCCATCAAGTAACCGTAGGTGGAGGCATATTGTGGCTGGTATGTTTGTTTGCATTATTTGCTCACTGAGGCTTCTATACCTTCTCCATTTCATTCTGCAGTTTCAGAATTTTGTTGGGATCTAATGGAGACCATCTAAAAAACTCACACAGTTCCACAGACCCTTTCAGTTTTAAGCAATTTGTCAGTATTTCCAGCATTAAGAGAGAGATCCAAAGTTGTCAACAGGCATAAAACAGAGGAAAAGAAAAATATGTTTGTTCTGCGCCATTCATTTCTTTCCTTCTTCAGAGAAACAGAGATTGAATGTAGATGCCTTCAAAATAAGCTCTTAAAAATGGAATTAATCAAAATGTGTACCTTAAAAATAATGAAGGAGAAGGAAGACAAAATGAGAAGAGAACCTGGAATGGCTGTTGAATTCACTGGGCTCAGAGAACAAGGATACAGAAAAAACCCCTGAATTTTCCACCAGTCTTGAGTTTTATAGTTTATGCATAGATGAGTCTGTTTTCCCTATTGTATTCTGTAGTCATTGGTGAGAAGCTTGTTTGTTTAGACACCAGTTTACAGATAGGTTTTAATCTAGATCCTTTCTGCATCTCTGATCTCTTAAAACTGACTAATTTCCATTTGTAAGAAAAATTGTTAGATCATGAGAAATCTAACTGCAACTTAGCTGCTAAAATCAAGAGATTCTGACTATGATGTTCTGTGCTTGAGCCACACTCTGAGAGACACAATTTAGGAGGAGAAAGAAACCATTCCTCCTTTCCATGTGTGTAGGTCACACAGAGGAGTAGGAATCTATTAATGTTGAGGCTAAAAATCTGACTTTTGTAAGCTTTTTGTAGCTTGTGAGGGTAGATTCAGAGATCTCATGTGCAATATGAAAATAGATTTCATGGTATTTTGATATATGTCACAATACATGCTCAGCTTTTCCCTGAATTGTAAAGATAGCCCTTTTATATGCAGCAGCTATGGTTTTCAAAATCAAACCCAGGTGGCATTCAACCTGAGCACGGGCTGAATTTAGTGCTGTTTTTTAGCAGGGTATAAAAGCAATCTGAGTTTGAGCTGTCAAGAACTTCAGTAAGATGTGTCCAGGCATCTTCTGGGCACATTTAAAAACAGGCCAGAAGAGTCCCCATTCCTCTAGAAATCCTGCTGTTCTGTAACTGTGGTATAAATGACTAACTAAAGTGGCAAGATTACTTCAGGTGAAATGTCTACAGGAAAAGATTGTCACAGTTGACTGCTGGCCGTGGAGAAGAGTGTGGCAAAATGTCAGTTCCTGCAATAGTCAAGGGCATAGTAAAATTCTGATGTGGGGAGAAGGGGACAAGGAAGCAGGAGGGACGAGGGAATGCGTGCTAATCATGTGGAGTAATTGGATGACAATGGAAAAGACTCACTGGGCAGAGAGGTTGGATTCACCTTCTTTTAAGCAGTGACCTATGGCTCCAATGACATGGAGAGGTTAATCTCTCTCCATCAGTTGCAGAGGGAGGTTAGTATATCCAATTCAGTTCCATAAATACTAAATTCGACGCTTAAAATCATGTGAGAAGTATCCAGGCCTTTATTCGTGTAAGCTTTGGTCTGTCAAAATGATCTCTCTTAGTCTCAGTTCAACCTGCTACTGCTTCCAGACAGTCTGGGCAGACTAGACAGACTTCATGCATAGTGGGTACTTCCATGAAGGAATTACTGCCAATGAAAGGACTAATAGGAAAGTTGAATATTCAGTATTCAGGGGTCTTGGTGCATTTTGGTTGTTTTCTGTGGGTTTTTTTTTGTTTGTTTGTTTGTTTTTTGATGGTTTGCCTTTTTTTGTTTTGTTTTGTTTTGTTTTGTTATTTTAATTGGTTGGTTGGTTGGTTGTTTTGGGTATTTTTTGCTGTTGGGATTGGGTTTTATCATCCTCTGGGTTGGGGGCAGGCAATATTATGTCAAACCTTTTTCTTCCTCAGTGCCATGAGAGTCAAGTCAAGACTCCTTGACCTCTAGCACTTGCAATAAGGAGCCTGCACATATGACTCAGGGTCCAGCTGTAATTGTCTGTATCCATGTAAGGATTCACCCACACCAGTCCCAAGGCAAGGATCAGGGCGCTGGGAATAGAACAATTTCAGGAGGCCACACAGATCTGCATATAACTTAATGCTGAAAGGTACAAAATTACAGCTTCACTGGAAGAACTGCAGCACTGAGAGTGGCCCTTAGGGCATAAAACCCTGCTCTATCACATGGTACAGCCTCAGCATGTGAATATAAGGACCATAATATTGAAGGTTTTACATATTTAATTTCCTGGCAGAGACCAAGCTGTGGTGATTTAAGCACTTGTTTGCCTTATCCAGGGCCATTTGCCTATGCTGCTTTTAGCACCAATGATGATATACTAAAACCTTTTGTTTGTGGGGCTACAAAATAAGAACTTATCTCCTAATAGCAGCAGTTTAGCTATGTTTATGTCAGCGCTGCACTACATGAGGACTGGCATGTCTCTGCTGATTTAAATTCTCCTGAATACAAGCCTTCCAGAGCTGTAAATAGAGAGAGGTTAAGGCCAGATCTTCCAGCTCAGATGAAGTTGCTTCATCGTTTATTATTGTTCAGTTACAATCAAATTATTGATGTTCTCAACATTGCTGGGGCTACTGCACGATGCAAGGCACATGAGTGAGATAGCGGGAAACAAAGAAGAGAAAAATAATATTGTAGAGAAGAATAGAACTCCTAGGACTTGCATACACAATCATATGGGAAATAAAGCCCGGAATGGTGCAGCAAAACTGTGCTGTTTTTTGTCTTTCCCCCTGCTCATGTGTGATTTGAAAATCTTTTGCATAGAAGAAGAAAAAGAAATAAAGTTAAACATTCTCAGGGATGTTAAGATGTCAGAGTACAGCTTTTTTCCCTTAAGCATATGAAATATTAAGAATGCTCAGCAAAAGCCAATACGAAAGCTGCTTAGATAAGAAGATGAAAAATTAATTTTAATGCACAGAGGACTAAGTAATATACTTATTTCACAACCTCAATCAATTTTAATATTTTAGTATTTAAAATTTGCATCTCTCCTATAATATTTTAAAAGTTGCTTGTGTGTTTTTATTAGTATTTCAAGTTGTTTTGCTTCTCTTTTTGCCTCTCTTGCTCTCATTATTTCTTTCCAGCATGCAAAAGAGGATGCCTTAGATGAATTTTCTTCTTGGCAACTATCAGTATAGAGTGATTAATGGATTCCTCTCTTTCATGGAGTAGACTTTCTCCTCTACTTTTCTCACATTTGAGAATAGAGCAGTCTTGTGAATAAATAGAGGCCAAATTCAGTGCATAGAAAACACTCATCTTCAACAACAGCCCAACTAAGTTGCAGCAGAAGGTTTCAAAGACACAATCAAAGTACTTCTCAGTTAATTACTTAGGAAAAGGAACACTAGGAGTGAAAGTTTTGGTGCAGACTGTAAAAATGCAGCCAGGAACTCAAGTGAAGGTAAATGTGCTCAGGCCAAGAATCTCCATGACTTTAAGACAGTATTATCATTGCTACCTCAATTGTGTAGGTTAGACCTATCTCCTGTATATCAGCATGTGAGAGTTGTCCATTTTAGGATACAGTACACAAATATTTGGAAATGAAATTCTCATCTTTCAGCTAAAATAAAAGGAAAACCAAAGAAGACAGTGAAGGGAGAAAAGAAAACAAATAAACAGAACAAAAACCAAACCCAACCAAAACCCAACCAAAACCCAAAGAAATTATTGATTAATATATTGATAGTCATGTTCAGAAATGTCCTTAGGACAAAAGAAAAACAACTTTAAAAATAAATTTAAAAGCTACAGGTTCTGTGCTGATTTCCAGGAGTATCCTTAAGATCAAGTAATCTTCCTTTGCTTCTAACACGGCTCCTATGGGGGTGCCTGGGAAAATGTACCTGTTACAGTCATTAAATGCTGAGCTATCATAGAAAGAGGTTTTCTGCCTTGTACCTACATTTAGGCATTTATGTCCACCACCATTCGCCTGACTCATTTTGTAAAAGAGCTAGAGATGGGTAAGTCATTTCTCCTGCATTTTCCCCTTAATTTTATTTGAAAGCAGCACAGATTTAAGTTGATGGGAAGGGGGAACTCTCTGAAACCAGGTTCCTTTTAGGCAAAGAAATTTGTCTCTTTATTTGTGCCTAAAAACCTCAGACATAACTAGATAACATATAAACATAGTAATACACATTAGAAAAATGGCCATGTGGGCTGTAGACAAATATGTCAGCCTTTACTGATCATATTTTTCTCTTCTTTTATTACATTTTCTAATTATCATACCATCACACAACTTAGAGGAAAAAAAGTTTGGCTAAATATTATCTGAGATATTATGGCAGAAAGGGCTGGGTTTTATTGTTATTTCATTTTATATTATTTTATTTTATTTTAATTCATTTAATTTCATTTCCTTTCCTTTCATTTTTTATTATTATTATTATTTTTATTTAGTATTGTCTTTTTTTTTTTTGTTTTATTTTGCTTTGTTTTGGTTTGTTTGTCTTTGATTGGTTTTGATTCAATTTTTATTTTATTTTGATATAGTTTATTTTTTAAACTTCATTCAAAACAGATCTGGAAATTAGAATTATATTCAATCAGAGAAAGACTTAAGAAAGCTCAAATATTTCTGATGATATGTGTAGCTTCTAAAAAAATGGCTGAATGTCTGACAGAACATTTCCACAGAAAATAGCCCATATATGTTTGAAAACATAGAACAAATAAAAAAAATCTTAACATGGAAGAACACAGTAACTCCTGGATATGACATAGTCTGTCATTATTTCCTTTTCCTTCTTGGCAAATGTTCATCAATAGGAATAATCTGATAAAAATAACTTCCATGATTTTTTTTTAGTTAAATGTTTAGTACACAATGATGTTTCTGGAATTTCTCAGACTATTCTACCTAAATAATGATAACTAAAATGCAGACCAGTTATTCCTGACTCTGTATGCTGGGTATGCTATAGCAACTTAGATCCTGCTGGATAATTCTTCTTTTTGTATTCCTGAATGTTTTTGTTACAGAAGAGTCCTTTCTTTTTTACAATACCCGAACAAATTCTAGCATTTTTCTTCACTTGTTTAGTGTATGGGGGTTTTTGTTGTTGTTGTTGTTGTTTGGGTTTTGTTTGTTTTTATTTGTTTTGTTTGTTTTGTTGCTTTTGTGGTTTTTGTTTTGTCTTTGGTTGTTGTTATTGTTGATTTTTGGTCTTGCTTGGTTTTAATTTTCTTTTGTTGTTTTTTTGGTTTTTTTTCGGTTTGTTTTTTTTTTCTGTTTTTTTATTTTATTTTCACTTCTTCTGGTGCTAAGGTGTCTGACCTTGTCTGTGACATCCTAAGAACAATCTCCTTAACGAGGCAGCTGCTTATGAAACACATCTCTCTGGAGTGTTATTATCTTATGAAAACTGGTAAAAATGTGTCTCTGCTCCAGAGAACCTTGTTCTGACACATCCAAGATGGATATGCAAGGAATCAGGCTAGACCTAAACTGTTCTGATGAAAAATATTTGTTTGCTTGTATGTTTTTCCTTTGAAAAATGAGCTTTCATTGTATTCAAACCTCTATGAAGGGACTGTCCATTCTGATGATCTTTCTGATTTTAAAAAGCAGTAGTTTGGAACAGAATAAAATATTTCTTTTAAAAACTCTGTTCCAATTTAACCCTTTTTCTTTGAACTGGAATTTGAATTTAAGTAGAATTTGTTTGGCATTTCAATTTATGATACTAGCTGGATGCAAAAAGCATATTTCACATCAACTTTTCAAAATGAAACCTTTAATTTCACATCAATGTTTACATTCAATGTTTCATTTAAATCTACCAAAATATCTTTTTTCAATTGAAAAAAAACCCACCCAAATCTATACAAATTAAGCTACTTCAATCTTCTCTACTTATTTCTTTCTGAAACTCAGGATTTTACCATTTCAACCTATCTTATTTTTCAAAAAAAACTAAAATTGAATTTACAAATACAATTAAAACCTATGTTGATTAATACTATTAATTCTTAAGAATAAATAAATCAAATTGTTATAAAATTCTGAAAAGACATTCGGAATGTCCAGGATAAATCTTAACCATATCAAATTCTAAAATAATCTTTAATTTCACCTTTAATGAAAACTGAATAAATGGACAGGTTCATACACACAGTGTGTGCATCATGCTGAAGTAAATCTCAGATTCCTAAATGATCTTAAAACATTGTAAAAAAATCCTCTAAATTATTTGTAAAAGAAGAATATTTTAAAATAAATATAATTATACAATTGAGTTAATTAATTGTGTAACTTAGCAATCAGAAAAGTAAATCATTAGGAAAGGCTCTAAATTTTAGTATTAATATTATTTATGCACCCATTAAAATCTGAATTATATCAGAATTGATGTTTTTAAAAATACCCAACAATCCTTGTTATAGGTAGCAATGGATTTTTTAGGAAAGAAAAAAAAATTCTTATTCTTTTTCCTGTAAAGTTTCATTATGTTTTCCTGGTTTCAATTAACTTTTTTTGAAAGAGCAGTTTCATGTCAGAGCTCTCCAACAAAAAGAAAAGCATATTTTGAAAATAAAAATAAAAAGGAAGATGTTGTTATAAAATATATTTGTCCAAGGACAGGAATTGGAATTTGGAAAATTAGAATTTGCCAAATTTTTCTTATTAGAAAAATATTTTTTCTTATTTTTCTTATTATTCCTATTAGAATATTTTTTTCTTATTAGCCAAACCAATTTGCTCCAAAAAGCAATATTCTGAAAGCAGTGTCTCTAAAACAGCATTAACTTTGGTCCACAATCCTATTTGAGAACTATGTAACTGGAGAAATCCTGTGTCATATAGTACAGGAAAATAAAAGCAAAATAGCCTTTCCTCGTGCTTATCTTTTATTTCAACTGCTTTCCTTATATTCTTCATAACACTGACTAATACTGCCCTGCACATTTATTGTGGGCAATATTTTGCACATAAACCATAGTAGTTGATAAATAAATTTTACCCAGATAAAACTCAAGCCTATTAAAATATTTACAAACCTTAGCAGAAATACGTGTGTATAATAGACCTCAGCCTATTCTGACAGCCATTTTGAGAAGATCTTTTCCATTTGCACAATGAATTAAAGCAATTATTGTTCATTCTATTGTAAGCCCCAGAGGCTCCATTATGCTACAAGTCCAGAAGGATGCTTGAAAATAGAGTGCTCATTCTGAAAACTTTATGGTGGAAAGGAGAAAGGAAAGAAGGGAAGGAAGGGGGAGGGAAGAAAGGAAGGGAAGGGAAGGGAAGGGAAGGAAAGGAAGGGAAGGGAAGGAAAAGAAAAAAAAAAAAAGAAGGGAAACACTCTCCCAAAATAACAAACAAACAAACAAAAAAAAAAACAAAACAAAAAAAAGAATTAAAAAAAAAAGCAAAAAGAAATTAGGACTGTTTAAAATATGTACAGGAAATGAAACAGTATTCTCACGCCTGCACAGGAGACCTTTAGAACCACCGAGGAGAAAGCAGCTATTTCCTTCCCATAGTATTCTTCACACCCAAGACCACAGTTCAGTACTTCAGGACCTATTAAGAAAGGAGATTTCAGACACTGCTTCTCTGTTTTTAAGCCAGAGAGAGAGCAATAAACTTCCCAGGCCAGCTGAGAGAGATGATGTTGAGTCACAACAACTCAGATGCTGTTGATTTTACCACTCACCTTTGCCCATCCTATGAACAGGTTTAGCGTTTGAGGGAAACACATTCTCTGCCAGGACTGACATACAGACAGCACGAAGACCCTGGATATCCATCAAACCCTGTGGACCTTCCTTTGCTCCACCAAATCTTTTTTCAAGTGTACCTGCAGTACAGGCAGTTGTTTCAGACTGCCTGCTCAAGAAATGCGGACAGCAGTGTCACTGGGTGGCAGTTAAACCCTCCAGAAGGTCCATTTACTAGAATAAATTGACATTCCTGCCCTCTTAAAACTGCATGTGACTTATAGAGACTGAGGTGAGAATAAGCACACTACAGGTAAGTCTATTAACTGCTGGAATGACTCCTGCCTGGAGAAACGTGATATTGTTGAAGCAGTGGTAGATCTCCACTGATACCCACATGGTTTGGGTTTTGTCTTTCATTAGCAAGAAAATGTTTTTATATCTCAGCACACAGACATTAAAAATGAATACTGTGTGGTTTTCTTGCACAAAATCTCAGTAGATATCAGTAGATATCTAAACAGGCAGCAGGATGTGATGCTGCAATATTTGAAGAAACTCGAAATATTATATTAAAGATTGGGGTGTTTTTTCAAAAGCTTTTTATTATCCACTGAAGGAAAAAGTTAATGACAGAAGGACCCACTTTGCCTTAATCAAAGCACAGCATTCAGTTTGGCAAAAGACTAAACATGTTTGAAGTCAATTGTAGAAAAAAAAGTAAAAACTTTTTTTTTTTTTACTAATCTGAAACAATTAGGCATTGTGGAAATGGTGGCATTTCTCACCAAAAACCCCCAATATCCACATCATACTTACAGTCTTACCTTTGAAATTTATTTATTTTTTTTCTTTTGTTGTGATTTCAGGCCACTGTTTTAGCTGTTTCTTTACTGTATAAAGCCACTACTGAAATAAGTCCAGGAAGATTTTGTAGAAGTTACAGACATGAATCCTCTGCTCCTCACTCTTCACTGTTCTTTTTAGTTTTCTATCTGCCTCCATTTAATTTGCTATCTTTGTAGCCCTTTATGAAAACTGCCAAATGCCATTTTTTAGTGTGCTGTTCCCTAAATTAATCACACAAAAGCTGTGAGTTCTCTTACCCTTAGATTTTCACTGAAGAAAAAAAAAAACAGTTAAAAGTGATAATTTCACATTATATTTTGTTTTCCTGTTTTTTGTTCTTTTCCATTGCTTATTTTCATGCAGCTTATTTTCCTGGCAAGACAGAAACATTCTGCAGCTACTGTATCCTTTAAATAAACCCTGGTTTATTCTAAATTATATAATTTTCAGTTTGTTCCCAAAATCAAAATGGAAGGATTATGTATTTATTTTGTGGTTTATTTATTTTACAGAAAGGGGCTGGAGAAGGTCAGAACATTCAATTACAGGAAAGGCTGGTAAAGCTTCTGTGGACAGGGCATCATTACTGGAGTTTTTACTGCAATCCAACTAACAGCTTCTGAGCACAATTTCCTCCTTTCTGTTGCATGCAGAGAACTCTTGGAGACAGAGGCACATTTTTAGAAACTTTATCTTCTTTATTCCACTCTTCAAAAATCAACCTCTGCAGCTTTCTCCCTCTTCCCAAAGGGGGAGAAGCTGATGTCTCCCTTTCTGCCCCATGAAGCAGCCCCACTGTGTGGCACGTGAGGGACATGGGGTTCCACAGCGGAACTGGATTAAGTCACATAAAATAATCTCTGACTTCGGCACTGCAGTTTGCTTCTGATGATATTTATTTAGCATGCAAGGTAAAGAAATGAGAAGCTTATGCAGTGTTGTTCTGGCCTTGTAAATAATGCAAGACTTGGAAGGAATGATTAAAATTTGTTTCTCAAATAAGATTTATCTTTCATTGGGAAAACAACCCAAACCCTTCATGCGTTCTTTGGAGTGAGACTGGGCTTCCAGAATAAGTTTTGCAAGCTCAGTTTTCTACAAAACAGCAGGTGTCTAGGCTTTTGTTACAGAACCTGGAAGGTCTAGTCAATCATGGATTCATCGCAGAATAGCTTGGATTGGAAGGTACCTTAAAGATAATCTTATTTCATGAGCAGGGACACCTTCCACTGGACCAGCTTGCTCAGAGCCCCATCCAGACTGGCCTTCGACAATTGCAGGGAGACAATTTCAATTTCAATACAGGCAAAATTTTCATTTAACCACAAAAGGGTACCCAGTAGCATCTGAGATGTGTTAGTATTTCAGAGATATCCCCATGGGACTGAGATGTGATGTGAGGTTATGGGATACCCTAATATGGTATATAGGGTATCCCTTATATGGAATACCCAATATGGAGTTCATATAAAGGACTTAGGGTGCCGTGGTTGTGGCAATAACCTGTGTTTTATAAACTGAAGCAAGCTCCACTAAATGTATTATTTAGAGCTCCTCTGAAAACTCTAGTTCACATGTAGGAAATTATGCAGTGACTTAATTTGTTTTATGCTGTGAATTGAATCTCACTTCTCTAAGGAAGCATGCCATGTTTATGATCACTGAAGAATATACACAACTTTCAATGCAGAATCAAAACTGAGATTAAGGAATCATTCCCTGGAGGTGATGCCCTCTAGGAAGCTTAGCAAACTGAGAGATGTTTACATTTTGGAAGGATGAACACAGGTGGTAGTGGCTATGAAAAACACAATGGCTAAACAGAAAATGGTTATTTCAGACATGGTTTCTATTGCCATCTGAATGTGTGGTAGTTGACTGAAAAGTGTGTGCCAAGACCAGTGAGTACAGCAGTTCAAGGCTCTGAAATGAAGCTGAGGCCATTTTTGGCCTCCTGCCCGTTTGAATCAAGCTGAGCTGAACTGGAACCTAGCATAACCTAGCATCTGGTGGTGGTTTATGGCAGCAGGTCTCACACAGCTTGCAGATCTCCAAAGTACAGGAGGGCTATGCATTGGGTTGAAGGGATTAAGCACAAAAATAGAGTGTCCCACCAGCTAAATCTCTGTTGCTAAGGAGATCTTTCTGTGCTGATCTCTACAGGTGCGCCAGTGGTCCTGTTCTCTTCAATGCCCTCTTATTTATAAAAGTTGTTGGTACTGAAGCCTTTCAGCTTTGTGTCTTAATTTCATCTTTATCAGAGACACCACCAGAAAATAAGAAAATCTGTGTGACCATTCTTACTGTTTATAACACTGAGTTATGGCCTTGGATATGAGAATTAACTTTTTTCCTAAGTATTCTTCTGTTATTTTCTATTCTTTGTTCTTCCTGTCTTTTTTGGGTATGATATAATTTAATTGATGGTCAATGGTCTGAAGAACTCATGACATAGATCATGGATTCTGTACATTGGAGAGGACAAAAGAATTAGTTATTGCTCCACCAGCATCAACTCCTCAGGATTTATAGTGTTTACAATCTAACAACATTATGCTGGACATGAGTACACTTCCTACCTTCTCCAACCAACCTATTTAAAAGAAATAATTAAACATGTAGGAGATGTGTTAAATCACTGAATTTCCACTAGACGCTAATGTAGTGCAAACTATCCATGCAAATAGATATTTGGGCAAATTGTCTGCTGGTCCAGCTTCATTGGCTTTAATCAGTAAAGAACTCAGCTGAGGTTTCCCAAGGGAAGATGTTGGATTTCAAACTGATGCTGTGTTTGAGTGTGAGTTTGAGTCAAGAAGCCATGATAAATTAAATCTATACTCAAATATGCCAAAGAATTTCTCAGTTCCTCAAATGACATTTCAGGCTATTTCATTTAAAACAAAAAATAATTACCACACAATATTTTATTTCCCTGTTTCCACATCCTGAATTTATGCAAATATCCATTTGTTAATGTTTGCATAGAATTAGTTGAGAATTGGAATTGTCCAGAAAGAGAAAAAAAACATTAAGTTCTGATGAAGGAATGTGAAATATAAAAGCATCTTCTTTTTCTCCATGAATGAATTAAAAGACTTATTCTGCCTCTCGCTCCCTTCTCCATGCCTCAGGAAAGGAAAATAACAAACAAACAAACTAACCAAACCAAAACAAAAAGCCCTAAGAATATATAGGGAGAATTTTCCTTCATTAATGATATTCAATTGTTCTTAGAAGGAAAAAATGGTACTAAGTATAATGAGATGCCAAATACAAAAAAGCCATGCTGCTCATCTCTAAGCCCTTCTGTTCCTTGAAGTGAAAACTCATTTTAAGAAGATTATACTGCATATATTAGAAGATGGGCTGATATTCTGCATTCATACTCTACTGGGGTTTTGGCAGTAAAATAGAGAGAGAAAGGGAAGGAAAACAGCCCAGCTAAAAACCAAAATTTGTTCCTATTTTCCTATTAGACTGAGACTCTTTTCATTAATTTATCCTTGAATAGATATATATATATTCATATTATTTATATATATTAAAATATATATTCGTATATATAGAAATATAGATATATAATCTGATGGATACTTCAGCTGAAAAGGAATCATATAGGGTTTTTTTTAATTAGCAAAGAAGCTGCAGAGAGGAATAAGGTAGTATTTGAATTATCTTCGAATTTAACATCAGCTACAAAATTTCTCTTATTCCAGGGAAAAACAAGGATGAAAAAAAATTATTTTGACTAGAGAAGAAGGGCTCAAATTCCCCAAAAAACACTTCCAGATTTCTAAAACTGTTAGAAGTTTTAATTCCTTTACTGCAGAAGGGGCAAGTACTAGACCTCCAAATAATGAATGACTGAATCCAAGTTTCTTAATGTTCATTTGTAATGAACCAAACCTTTTCAATTCATACTCAAGGAGGATGTTGTTGGGGTTGATGCTGAAATTTTAAATAAGAGATTGTGTGTCTGTTCTTCACTTTAATGATCTCTTCACAATGCTTTTTCTGTGGGAATTTGCTGTAAGTTTTTAATCTAGTTATTTGTGCAAGGAAAGAAAAATGTACAAGTAAGAATTCAGGTTAACTTTTGAATGTTAGTATGCCAGTTTAAGGCTAAGTTTATCTCTCTGTGGTTGGCAATGCAAGACTTGTACTGTCCATATCTCTTTCCTAGACCCATCTAATTTATTTTTCTAAAATAATTAATACAAAACTGAGTTACTGACGTCATGTGATATTGAACTCATATTGTGTTAAGGCCCTGCTGTGAGTGAAGAGTGGGGCCAGATGACCTCCCACTCCTCTAACATAAATTATTCTGCTTGTTTGGCAGTTATTTCATCTAAAGATTTGTCACCTATTTTATTTCCTTTTGCTATTTCTTTTTCTTTCATTTCACTAATGTCAGAAACAGTGTTCTGGGAAGAAATTAGGGCCCTGATCCTGAATTTTTACACTTTGAATGATTTTTGCATTGTGCATGAGAGGAATTAATTTGAATTGCAACTAGAAAAAAATAAATAGGACAATTTTTCCCTATTTCATCTTCCCCCTTCTGTAAAATTGAGGCATAGTTTACATTTTTTTCCTCATGAAAACAAAAACATGAAAAAAATAATTTCACTACCATAAATTTATAACTGCACACACTCCCTTACATTTACTTGTGTTGTTTATACCCACGCACACGTGCACATAGCATGAGAGAAAACAAACATATTTTAGGTGCAAAGATACATGTATAAAACAACCCAGGATCTTAAAGTCATTGAAGCATAATTTAAATTTCATTTGCGTCTTTCATGCTTAAAAATCTCATAATATTTGAAATACAAGGGATTTAGAATTCTGAATGTTGGATTACTGCTGAAAACTTAATTTAGTCTTCTAAAATCATTTATGAATTTGGAAAAAAACAAAACAAACCCCTTCAAACTTTGCATAGGTTTAATCAAGTTGAAAATATTTAAAATGAAAGTCTTCTATTATTAAAATTATGTTCTCTGACTGCACCTGTTTAATGAAATGAAGAGGGAAGAAAATTGCATTTTATACTTATCAATACACACTGATTTTTAATGAAAAATTTTTAAATTCAGTTTTCTACCTGCCATTTAGGAAATTAGCTGAAATAACTGTTCGGTTTGTAGCGGCAAGAGATAATATATATTCTTATTGAGTTTTGTGGAGTTATTTCTGCCCATGTTATCCCACTACCCACTCCAAAACTATGGTGTCATAGCTAAGAGGCCTGATCAAAGTAACTTGAAATGCAGTTCATGAAAGTTGAGCAGTCCGGAAAACTTACGATCCATCTAATGTTTTATGCATACCTAGGGGTCGATAATGTTATTTATCATTACAGCACACTGGCATGTAGACAGAGCCTGAGAGAGGGCCACAGGGCTATAAGCTGAAGGGAAGTTCTAACAAATGACAGCCCAGCGCTGCAGTGCATCTATTTGGTAGAAATTATCAGTTTGTGAGTAACTACTGGAAAAGCTGCAGAAAAAAACGACCTAATGACCATGGGTGGTGTTTAGAGACCTCTGCAGCTTGTGTGGAATAATACTGAAAGAAACTTGCTGGCTGTGGGACAAAGTAAGTTATTTCTTAACTAAGCAGTAATAAAAAAACCCCAAAGCTCTCATGTGTTACTTGCAGTGACATTACACAATGTCAAGGAATGCTTTAAAATTAACAAAAGAAACAAGTGTCACAATTAACGAGACTTTATTGAGTATTTTGTTTATTTATTGCTGCCACCTCAAATTTTAATCAGATAAATCAGGTAATGTTTTCCCATGAAAGTAATAATAAAAGTACTCAGGCTATATTACCTAACGTGTCACACATATGAAGGAAAAAATCACTGCAAATGCCCCTGCAGGAAAATAGTGTATTCACCTCTTGCAAATGTTACTGCACACAAAGGCTCCACTACAGTGAATTTTAGCCATACTAATCACAATCCAGGGCTGAAATCCAGCTTTCTGTGTTGAAAGCTTGAGAGAAGAAATGTATTGCAATGCCTTGCCCAGTCCTTGACTACTGATATGAGAAAAGTTGTGTTCTTCAAACTGAGCTCTAGGGAATTAAGGGAAGAGGGAGGATGTGAAATGAAAACTCAACAATGGAGGAGGAGTTACTGGTTTAGTAAATTCTTTCCTTTGTGCATTCTTCTGAGCCATATCTTGGCTCATGTTAGCCCACAGAGTGCCCTTAGGTGTTCTCCAGAGACTTTCCTCCCAAATGGCAAACTCAGTCTTACATTCCTTAAGCTGACATTCCCTTCTTATTGCAGCCCAGCCTGTCACCCCTGAAGGACAGCATGGGATGTTATTCTATATTTCTCTTGGTGAATTGTTTCAGTAGCAGGATGGTGACTTCAATCTCTGATGGAGAAGGTTTCACAGTTGGAAGGGCAGTCTACAGAAGGGTTGCTGGAGAAATGAAAGTTTAAATCATCTAGAAGTCTTTTTCCAGGAAGGTCCAAACTGATGCAAATAAGAGGTTATAGTTAGAAAATTCCATTCATGTTCTTAGAAAATGTCAATTTCATTAAAATTACTTTGAACATGAAACCCTTGTCGCACACAAGGTAGAAAAATAAGCTCTCACCCATCTCAGCAAAAACAGTAAGATTTTAATTCCAGATGTGACTGAGGTTCACATACACCCAGGCTTTCTCACTGGCTTTTTTAAATGATTGCAATGACCACAGAGAAAGCTTAATTTAGGTGCTTCAGTTAAGTGCCTAAACTTGGATGGCATGAGTCAAGTCTATAAAGATTGTGATTGTTCTTTGAAGAGTGGCTAGCACAATGAAAAAGGCCGAGTAAAACTCTAATACAAAATAATATATAGGAATAAGGCACATAACGATAAGTGAAGTTGTTTATTACAAATCAAACCAAGTGGCATCTCTCAGCCACGAACCTTGATTTATTTCCTTTTTCCTGGCATGGCTTATGGCATGTGCTAGCACTGTTATCCATGCATTATAAATATTTATTTATGTATTTATGTATTTATGTTTTATGTTTTTACAAGCCAGTAAAAAGAAATAACTGAACAAGTTTACAGGCAGTTAATTTGGTGTTTAATGGAAATAATAGTCTGAAAATGTCCTGCTTTGTGAAAGCACTGAGCTGAGTTTCTCCAGGGAACTGTTTATAGCACCAGAGATTTTTCCCTCTGGGTGCTGAGAACCCAGTTTTTTAGTCCTATTTCCCTACTTTGCAAAACAATGAAAACAACTAAATTCTGTCAGTGCTGCTGAAAGTCCTCAGCAATTCTTCATTTCAAGAACATAATTGCTGTATTTGGAAAAGAAAAATAAATAACAGCAGTTTGCCATCATAATCTGAGAACGTGTAATTCAGACTCTGTCCAGACTGATAAATAATATTAATGAAAATTCCAGCTTTGCTTTTTTAATAAAAAAACTTTTTGATTTTTGAAAAATAGACTAAGACATTTAAAAACTAGATGTTATTTATTTACCTTCTCTTTTTTTATTAATTAAGAAATGGTTCAGAAAAACAGAGGGAAGAAGTGGCAAAATATGGAAAGAAAGAGAGAGAGAGAGAAAGAGAGAGAGAGAGAAAAGAAAGAAAGAAAGAAAGAAAGAAAGAAAGAAAGAAAGAAAGAAAGAAAGAAAGAAAGAAAGAAAGAAAAAAAGAAAGAAAGATAGCGAAAGATAGTGCGTCCAAAAAAATGTTAATTGAAGTAAATTCAGTGGCCCTGTTTTCATTTGTTCCTTTTGATATTTTTAGTTGTGGTTTGATGAAAATGACAACACTTAAAGAACAATAATTTTTTTTAAGGGAAACACATTTTTCCACAAAAAAAATATACCAGGCTTATTCCTTCAAAGCATTTATGGACAACATTATTTCCTCCTCCACTCCCTCAGGTCTTACATGGTCCAACTGTCTCCTTATTACAATTTTACCCCTACAAAGGGGCTATTACTTCACTGAAAGATCATGTCTCATATGGGACAATGTCCTGTCAATGTCCTTAGAGTCAAATTCAGATCTACAGCATGGCAGGAGAGGCACAGAGAGGGAATGGCTGGAAACAACATTGTGGGTTCAACCCTCTGCTAGAAGACAAGAGCCTTTTTTAAACCTTGACAAGTTATATAAATCAAGGCAGCAAAAAATGATGAAAAGACCAACCTCTTCCTTATTTCTGTTTGGAGGAGAACAAATGATTATTATGTCTCTTATGAGGCAAAAAACACGCAACAAGTTTCTTGCCACTGTACTTATCTGCTTGTTGCAGTGTAATTTCCTTGAAGAGGGATTTTGATTTTGTTTTCTTGCCTTTGGTTTGTTTTTTGTATTTTGATTTTTAATTATTTTTATTATTTATTTATTTATTTTAAAGCTAGACCCCAATTCAAATTATTTTCAGTAGTTCTAAGAGAGAAAGGAAAACCCACTGAGTAGACAATTATTTTCTCCCACCTTCTCTAAACAGTTCAGAATTCAGCTTTCATTTTGATGATGCTTTAACAGCACTTGGTTAAAAAAAGTAAACTAATTACAATGGAAATGCAGCTCTGCAAAACTTTTAGAAAAACACATTATTTTGTTTTAGGGTTCAGTTAATATACATTCATTTATCATCTTTATAAGAGATGTACAGGGCAATGATGAATAATCCCTGGCTTCCAATCAGGAAATGCAAATTATTCTTCTCTCTCTTTTTTTTCCCTTTTTTTTTCTTTCCAATGAATAATGCATACTAGTAAAACTGAAGCAAAGAAAAAAAAAAAAGTGGTGCCAGAAAGCTGGCAGGATGTAATGACAAGCAAGAAGTGTAATGTGGTGTGTTACCAAAAAAGCTTCTAAAGAGAAGCCAAAAGCTGCATTTCCTTTAGTCACAATTACATCATCAACCTTGAACTTGGGGGAAAGTCTGCAAACTATAAAGCACAGAAAGAATGTGGAGGGAAAATGTTATCCACGGGAAATTAAATAAATGAAAAACAACTCTTAGATTTGGGGTCTCCCTTTTAGTTCATACTGGAGCCCAAATCATGTACCCTTACCTGAGACTCCATCTGCCTACTCAAACCTCTTTAATCTAAGGTGCCAGCAATCTTGGCTTTCTTTATAGAGAAACAAATCTGCACTCTCACTGCATCACAGAGGTCTTTGGATCATTGAACTGGTTGAGCTCCCGAGCTTCCATCACTGTGGCTTGAAGGAGTTTTAGTCAATTGAGTTTTTACTTGAGACCATGACTTTAAATGCTTAAACTTGTGTGGGTTGAATTTAGGTTGCAGTTTCATCCTGCTGTCACAGACAGGTGTCAACTATAATGAAACCAGTTGAATAATCACAGTTTAAATGCAACACAAGAAGGTCTCAGTGGAAGATGTATAGCTTTGCACGAAGCACAAAAGAGTTGTAAAGCAAGGTCTAGAGCATTTCTCTGGAATGTTGAAACTCAGCAAAAGCTTGTTGCATTTAAGAGCCTACCACTTTTGACTGAGATCTTGACTTTAAAACACTGAACCATCATATCTGAATCATAAAGTTCATAGAGAAAACCAGCAAAATATTTTTTCTTCTTTTTCTTTTTTTTTTTTTTTTTGTTGTTGCCTTGCCTTGTTTTGGGTTGTTTTCTTTTGAGTTAGTTAATTTCAGTTTGGCTTCTTTTAATTTGGTTTCTGGTTTCTTGTGTGTTTTCTTCCCAGTTCCTTAAAATCTTAAGAGTTTCAAAAAAGCTTCAGACTACAGTGCCCACACCTATCACAAATGTTCATAGACTGAATTTCACCTCACATATTGAAATATAGCCTCTACAATCAAAATAAAGTATATTTTCTCTAATTTTAACCACAAAGTTCCTGAACTGAAAGCTATCTTCTTTTTTGTTCTCTAAATATTGGTCTCTTCTCCTAAGTACAAATGATAGAATGAGAGGAAATGGGCTGAAGGTGTGCCAGGGCAGGTTTGGACTGGATAACAGGAAAATGTTTTCCACTAGGGTGATTGTCAAGCATTGGAACAGCATGACTCAATGCAGGTAAGTGGTTGAGTCACCAGCCCTGAAGATATTTGAAAGATGTACATTTGGGGTGCTTACAGATATGGTTTTGTGGTGGACTTGATGTTCTTAGAAGGCTTTCCCAAAATAAATGATTCTATGATTCCATGAATTTCAAAAGCTTTTGGATCACTAAGCTCCTGCAGGTTTCTTTAAATATCTCAGCTCTCACTGCAGACCTATGAACATGTTGCACTGATTAATAAGCACTCAAAGCACCCTTCCTACATATCTGCTACTGAACCAGATCTATGGAATGGCCATATTTCACCCCCTATTCCCCTTTCTGTTAGTCACTAGCGTTACTAGAAGGCACATCAAAGTTTATGAGTTTCTTAATGTTTACAGGAATCATTTCTAGTTCTACTGCTAAAGGACTTTCAGTATTGAATGTATGGCTTGAGTCCTTCCTGTTGACCAAAATACACTTTTTTCTTACTCACATGCCTCTATTCAGGGCATAAACATTGTGATGCCTGCTGATGAGCTCATGCTGTTTCCAAAACTATGTTTTCTTCCCATTTTGTAACAGATAGAAATTATAATTTTCATTCTTTTTGACTTGTAAGTTCCATAGCTGCTGTTATTTATTTCTTCCCATCTTCCTCCTTTCTGTCCCCAAGACCACCAAAAATTCCTGACATCACTAGCCTATGTAAAAATATATTTCATGGATGGATAAAGGCCAAAATCAGGTTATTTCACTAAGACACAGCAACATGTCTTCTGGCATATGTTTAAAAAATCAATAAATTGAGGTAGAATGGCACCTCTCATTGTTTTAGAAGCCAAAATATATTTATTGTCCAGATGTAATTTCAGTTTTATGGCCCAGATCACAGGTCATTGGTTAGCAGATGCTGGGCAGGGAATCTAGCCGGTCAGCTAATAGCCTCCCCACTGCTGAAATTAACTAACAGTCAAAAGGTTTAATAACCAAAGGTCACAATAGGCTGTTTGAAGAGTCAGTAGGAATCCATCTGATAAATTATCTTCTTCTGTTCTGGGGCAAATGCTGCCTCACCTCCCTCCGTGATATAAAATGAGAATTAGGAAAGTAAACTCTTACTCCAGGCCAAAAAGTTGATTTTCGCAGCTTGCTAACATCTCCCAAGAAATTCATGTCCTGTCCTAAACGCTTGCCTCTGCTGTTGCTGATTATTCTGAAACCAAAATTGATGAAATTTGGAAGTGGAACAAAAGCACTCATTAATAGGTCGGGAGTTAATGCAGATTTTGAGGTTTACTTTTTAAAATGTATTTGATAATGTCAAACGAAAGTTACAATACAATAACGAAAATCCTTGTAATATTTAATTTCATGTTTGAATTTCAGTTATTTGCCCAATCTGTCACAATAGGGTTAATAAAACCTACCAGAGTTAGGACTAGAGTCCTCAGACAGATAACAAATTTACCATCAAATTATACCAACCCAGAAGTCCTGAATCTAATTGCTGGAGGAACATAGAAGTATATTTTGTCACTTCTCTTGCTAACTTCATCATTCTTTCCTAAAACACTAAGAAAATGAGAGTCTGCAGCCTTGATAAGTTGCTGATGTTTTCAGGAAAAAAATGACCATTAATGCAAAATGAATGCTTCCTGCTGATCAAAAATACATTTTTTTCCCCTCTTACCCCTTTAACTTGTCCCCAAGTAGGCAGAAGTTTATTTTGCACACCCAGGACTTTGGCCTTGCATTGAGGTCTGAGGCAAGAACTACCATGACAGAGAAATTTTGAATGAGTAAGAAACTTTTCTCTACTTTTTGTTTATTGACTTCTTCCTTATGGGATGCCGTACTCATATGATGGAATATTTGCCAGGTCACATCAAACTGTCATTATGGAATTTTGTTAATGCTTTATAGAAAAGGTCTAAAGTGCATTATGATTAAAGCCGCGACATTACTGCTAGTGGGGAGAGGCACTCGGTTCCTCTATTCTCACCCAACTGTGATGACAGTCTTAGGCTTGAGCTTGGTCTGCACTCTAACTCAGCTCCCACCAGTCAAATCCATGCTTCCAACAGCAGGAAGAGCTTGCACCCAGATACTCAACATCTGGATCAGTTCCTGTGCCTGAGTTTGCCCGTCTTGATGACCTCTCATCTTGTTCTAAGTGGAAATCAAGTCATAATCAGCTTGAATAAGTGATGAGCATGATCTGGAGGCTGAGCCTGTGTACCACAAAAGCATAAATGTAGAGCTGCAGCTTGACCATGACAGTAGGACTAAGTAATAGGAGTGGATTTGCATGGTCATAAATTATTGATGGCCCCAGTGAAGTCACAGATCTGGTTTTAAAGAACAAAAATCTCCCCTGCATAGAGAAATTTTTCTCACAGTCTCAAGGATCACAATTTATTTTGTGTTTTTCTACAGTTTTTCATATCCCTCTGCTACACTCAGGCTGAATTAATCATCTCCTTTTCATTTTAAATTTGTGCCCTGGTTCAAGGAGTCTGAGGAAAATGAAGAAACATGTGAATCTCAAGACCAGTGCTGCAGACACACATGTAAAGGCGAGCATGGCCATCACTGAAAACAAGTCTAAAATACTGCAGTAAACACACAAGCCCTCAGCAAAACAGATCAAGCTCAACTCCTCCTTGTGAGCATGAGAAAATTGATGCAGTGAGGACTGATTAGGAAATAAGTGAAGAACAGCTATAGCACAGGACTTGTGATACTGTAGCAGAGTATTATCAGGAATTTGGAGTTATCAACATGGCAAGAAAAGTGTGAGAGTTCAAAAAGACAATGACAGTCATGCATCTTTATGACCTGCAGCCCAGAGTAGCCAAAAAGTCCTTTTTTTCTTACCTTTTAGGTGATAGTCATAGCTTCATGTTTTCAATCCATGGGACTCATGGCACTGAAATTCACCTGACACATACATATTAGAAGAAAAATGGCAATTTACTGTGAATAAGGGCTGGAAGAGAAGAAAGAGAAGGGATGTAAAAAGAAACAATTAAAAAGCTATGTTTCTGATGGAACAGTTTGGATTACTAGGTGGGACTCATTTGTCCAAGCATAGATGAACTGATCAATAAATCCTTCCTGGAGTGATTGGCTCACTTTAAGATATATATCAAACCTAGATTAATACAAATCAATCTCTGGAAATGTCTGTTTCTCTCTATTCTGGACGGTCATGAAGGAATTCTTAGGTAATGAAATCAGACTTAGGCCTCTAAATTTTAGACAACTGAAGTTAGGGAAGATGAATCACATCCTTTGTTATTTGTGATAAACTAGTCCTTAGGTAATCCACCTGAAAGGGACACACACAACACTTTCAGATAATAGTACAATCAGGAATGTGGGGTTTGCTCTATCAAAAAAAAAGAAGGACTAGTTAGTTTTTTTGCTCAGTAAAGTATCTAATAATTAATTGTCAGTGATGATGTTGATAGGATAAACATGGATCCCACAAATAGCATTGGTGTTTAGGTTGCAAGTGATCAAAGTCACTTATGGCAAACATTCAGTAAGATTTTATGAGGTCATGAGGCCTCAGTTTATCATTTAGGCAACAGCTTTACCAGTTAAATGCAGTGAAATACTTCAGAAAGAGGTAATATGTAGAACTCTAAGTCAGGTAAAGGCAATTCAACATTCAAAGACTTTCTCTGTACTTGAACAGAGATTTTGGTGTCGGCCCTGATATGAACATTATATCAGAGTCCCTTGAAACCCCTCCTTTTCCTACTCAGCAGTTTTGCTCTCTTAGTCCCACACTTCCCTTGACCAATTACATTAATGGGTGTTTGTCAATACCGAATTTCATTTGCTGTGTAACAGCCCAGAGCCCAGAAATCTTGTTGAATTTTCCTTGCCTCTTAAGCCTGAGTTCCTGCGGCTTCCCAGCTTTGTGTTGTCAGCAAAACGTAACACATTTACAATAGGTCTCCTGATCTAGGGCAATTACAAAGGGAAGCAATAGCAGGTGCAAGAAGCTTAACAAGAGACGGATGTTGTACTATCATTGTGGTCTGTGATCCTGTGTTAGTATGAGGGTTGTCAAATTGGTTCAAATTAAATTGACATCGTGGTGGAGTAGATATCACACAGTTGTTGCAAATCCCAGACTTTCTTGGCTCTGATGCCTTGAGAGGAGACAAGGAGAGGGAGACAAAGAGTAGGGGCAAGCGTGTGCAGAGGCAGAAGCTGAAGGTGAGAGTGAATGCAGGAATAAAATGGGTAGAAAAGCCTTTAGGAGGCTACCTATGACCTCTGTGCATTATCACAAGGAAACAGGTGATGAGGACTTGCATAGTTCAGAACACATACATCATTCTGCAATAATTTTTGAATGAATGATCAGGCTAAAATTTATAAAGGATGAAATCCTCTGTAACTTGATGCCATATCACCCAGATTTTCCCCATCAGGCCACCTGTGGAATGCAGAGCCCTGAAATGAGACCACCTGGAACCCCTTCCTAGAAAGAGCGAAGAAGAAATTTCATGAAGGTCCGCCATGAGTTGAGTGATCCACTGGGTCATTATACTGCTATAAAGTCGGCACTCTCTAACTGTAATTAAACACTTTGAGAGATTTGATTCTTCAAAGGATCTATGCAAGGAATATTCCTTCTATGAAGTGAGAAAAAGGTAAAAGCCTGTCAGACTGATGCATTTGTGGGCACACAGTGTGAGAGAACTTTGTTCTCCCAAATAAGCCTAATGAAGTATAGAATGCTCACAAAGGTATTCAGGTGTGGAAGATAGTAACCTTGAAGTCCAGACAAAGAAATATTTCCAGAATAAGAAGACCTAAAGAAGCAGCAAAGGTTCTTCAACTAAAGAAAATATAAAACCTTGGAGAAAAATAACTCCAGGTACCAAGATGAACTGGAGGCCAGCTGTCTGTAAAGAAGCATTGGTAGAGAAGGACCTGGGGGATTTCTGGTGGGCAAGAAATTAAATAAAAAGTCTGGTTTTGTAGCCAAGAAGGACAACAACTCCTTGGGCTATACTACCAAGAATGTTATCAGAAGTCTAAGGAAGATGATCCTTCCCCTCTGCTCAGCACTGGTGAGACATTTCAAGTTTTGTGTCTGCTTCTGGGCCCTGTAGTTCAAGACAGGTATAGGTACACTGGATAAAGTATAGTGATGGTCCAGAAACAAGGAAGACATTGGTGTCAAGTTGTCTACATAGAGAGGATATATTTAAGTTTACATAACATCTCACAGATGTTGATCATCCAAAAAACTATGTACTTAGTTCTAAACCCCACATCTAAACTTCATAAGCTGAATATCTCTGTAGGTTTTATTGTGTTTGCAAGGAAAGAATTTGCTTCAACTGACTGAAGAAAAACATCTACTGTCATTTGTGGCTATGAGAGAGTATGAAATGTCCGTATGGGTCTGGCTGGCCTGCAAAATGCCTACACTGCTCTGGGGTGGAATTTGGCAGTCAGAATCAATTATCTAGATTATATTGTGTGAATTAGACACCTCTCTTTTAACAATAAAACCTCTGAGTTTTTTGATTGTAACAGAAGTTGAGAAATCTAGTTCAGAGGTAGATTTTTACATCTAAATATTTACATGCATTTCTGCTAAAGAAAGGACAGTAGTGGCAATAAAAACCTTACCCCATGCACAAGAGAATTCTCTTTTCTGTTCCATCACTTTAGTCAGAAAGAAGTTTAGTTAATTCTATTGTTCTAAGGCCTTTCACAGAATCAAGTCATCCTGGAGTGAGCCAGCAGTTAAGATCCTGACTCTGCATAAGGCCTTCAGTTTCTGAACTCTACTCATCCTTTCTTTCCACTAATGAAACAAATGCCCTGCTCAGGAGCCAAGGCATTTGATGCTGTATCTATATTTTAGGGTAGAAGTGAGTCTGTGATTCCCTAACTAGACTATTGTGCTGGTAAAATTCCCAAGCCCCATGTTTTGAAGAAACTTTGTGTGAGGGACACTGCTTTTGAGGAGACTGCTGGGTGCAGATTGGCATCACTGTTTGAGGAAAGAATTAAAGAAACAACTTGACAGCTTAAGAGAATATTTGACCATTAAGGTTATTATGATAAGATGGACTTTTTCCCCATCTTCATCTCTTTCAAAAACCAAGTCTTTTTCATGAGGACTCATGGAAGTTACTATACCTTGAGTGCCAGCCACTCAATATTTATCCTTTTGATACTTTTAATCGATCTATTTTGTTTATTCTTTCAGATGTTTCCCACTTAATTGACTATTTTACCACCAATACTCACCGGTTTTTCCCCTCCAAATCTGACCTTCTCTTCTTCTCCGCCTTACAGTCACCATTGTTTTATCCAGAGGTTTACATGAAATTGGGATTACAGTCCTCTCTTTTAGCCAGCTATCCAAAAAATTTAAGGAGGTGATACACATAAACCCCCCCACAAGCACATCACATTCTTTCCCTCTTCATAGCATCTACCCCTTTGTGCTCTACAGAAGAGAACTTATTGCTTAAAGGTGAATCCACTACTCAAGTATACATTTTTCAGCAGTTATGATCTGTTTTTCCACCAGATTCCTGAATTCTGACATCAGCCATAGTCTGGTTGGAATGCACTGAAATGATCCTACATTTGTGTTTGCCTGTCATCAAAGCACATTTATAATTAGAGCTATTTCAAAATGAACACAATAAATCTTGTCTCAAGGTCAACTGATCTTGCTTAATCTTTTACTAAAGTTGCGAAAATCAGTCTTCTTATATGAGTGTGAGGAAGGTTTCTGATTTTTTTTGGTAGTATTTTGTTTGGTTCAATTTTTTTTTAGGAAACATAAATAATTGTAGAAAATTTTAAAAAAATACACAATTCAAAACCAGAAGGATGTCTTTGAAGAAAATATTTAACCATACTATTGAAGAACAAATTTTTTTTTGCCAAATAAAAGCAATAAATAATTAAGGTAGATAAAGGAGTACACTAATGATAAAAGACATAGAGCAAATGATCAGCTGAAAAGTATACTGTGGAAATGTTTGGTTGGCTTGTAAGATTTTCCCAGGGAATGCTGGGGTATTCTCCAGCAGATGTTGTTCAGACATGTAAAATTAGATTAGGAAAAGCAATAGGAAAGCAAGTGCAGTGAATAATAATTCAAAAGTGGATGAGATTGCCATTGGAACAGATTAACTGATTCGATCTGCTTTATTAATATTACATTGTGAAGATCCTAACATCTCCTGTAATGCTTTGTAACTTCTTTTTATGTTTTTAAGACATTATCAAATGGAATAAATAGTAAGAATGTTTTTGATTAAAATGCATCAGGAGATTACATCTTTTAGATATTTAACTAAGGAAAACTAAAGCAAAATTGTGATTAATTCAATGTTCAGGTTATGACATAGTTCCCTAGTGCCAAACACTTTACTACTGACTGTTTTAAGAAATATATATATATATATATCACACAATTTGAAATAGAGGAATTATGTCACCTATCCCCTTCACATTGCCTTCCTCCATATAACATATCCTTACTATAAACCACAGGAAATATCTTGTTTTTTCTAGTCTCCAGACCATCCCTAGATTTCTGGGTGACATTATAATCTCCATCCCCTGATAAATAAGCATACACCAGGTACCAACAAACGGAAACAACTCAAGACAGAGCACTGAAGTATAAATGATCCCTTCCAGTCAGGGTGCTGTGATTTGTGTGCCTGTGTGGGTGCGCGGACTGTGCACAGTGGTGTGGGAAAGCTGAAGACTAAGGAGAAGAAATAAGACTGCACTTGAAAATTAAAATTACAACCCCACCAAATGCAAAACAGAAAGAGAACAGAATTTTAAATAGGTTGGTAGATAGCATCAACTCATTAGCAGTTCTATTACAGCTTACACTGGTTTGTTTCCTCTAAGCATAAAAAACACCCAAGTGATATGTTTGTGTCTATGTGTCTGTGTATGGAAGGAAGTAAATTAGACAGACATAGCACAAATTATGTCTCAAAATTTAAATGCACCTTTCAAGATGACAGGAGGTGTGAAAGGGAAGATTGCTGAAGATGATTTTTCAAAATGCTGATTTATCTTGGGTAGACCCACATCTTGTGCAGGACTTCCACTGCCTCATTCTGACCGTAATTCCTTCCTGCTTTAAAAACATGATGTCCAAAGTCAGGAATGCTTTCAGACCAATGGAAGCCAGGGCCTTGCTCCTGCAGTTTCTGTCACAGCAGTCAATGTCAAGACTGTAAGTCAAAAGAAAGCAAAAGAAATAATGTATACTCTAATTATTTGCATTTATAAACAGAAAGTATACCACACCAAAAGATTTATTGGGATTTTTTTTCCATATCTCTTTAGAAGAAATGAAGAAACACAGATAAATAAGAGATTTTACAGTACCAGTGAGAAAAAAAAAATCAAATTTCTTGCTACTTTAAGGCTAAAATTATCAGTTTGCTAAAATATGCTATCATGAAAGGTCCAAGAGCTCTGTTTGTTTAAGAATTTATTGCTATTGTCTCTGTGATAGCAAGTCAATATGCACCAGATTAGTAAAATGAAGACTGAACAACAACTGCATGCAAATATTAAAATAAGATCACCGGGAGACAGAGAATTGATTTGTGGACAACAGAACTGTGAACTGGGCAGGGAAGATTTTAATGGGATACAAGAAGGAAGAAACAATAAGGTTTCAATGGTAGGCTCAAACAGGATGGAAACAAAAGAACATGTCACTTTTGCCTATCTATTTGTTTTCAGGTCATTAGGGATATTTGTTTACAATCTTGAAAATATATTTTTCTTCCAAGGTTGTTCCTATTCTGAATTTTAGAAATTTTTACAGTTGGATGAAGTCTAATCACAGGAACCATAAAAGGGTTGATGCATATCCAAGCAGCACAAGTAATCTTGCAATTTTTAAAATGTCAATTCTGTTTGTATAAAGTATATTTCCCTTTTTTAGGAAAAAAATAAAGACATGACCTTTTTACTATATAAATCCATTTTTCAAAAAGTGGTTTGCTACCTAGTTTACACTGAGTCAACTGAACTTGAAGATAAATTCATTTCACTGACTGTAGTTCATAAAAGCAATCTCTGCTCAAGGTGGGAAAGTGAAACAACCTAGAAATTTAGATTGAGATGTTTTAATTGGATTGAGTGTATCCCATCATCCATCTACCAACAATGCAGTCTGGGCCACTATATTATTTCTACAGAATATTGACACCAGAATACGATCAGAAAAATGTTCTTAATTACCTTTGAAGGTTTGTTTTGAAATGTTTAATCACTGGGCACACTGTGAAAAGAGCCACTAGAAATAAAATACTGGCTGCTTCTCACAGCTGGGTACATTGGTAGATTTTCACTTCCTGGATCCTGAGACTATCTCCTGACTAGAACAGGTGAACCCTCAGTAGGTTTAAAATTACATAGCTGCGCTGATTTCAGCGGAATTATGCTATCCAAAATTCCTCTAAAAACATTAGGTAATAGGTGCTTTCTAGCTAAAAGGAAGCATTGGGACATAGTATAATCTTCTTTCATGTTTCTAAGAATAATCAGGTACATTGGAGGAAAAGAGGCATTAGAGGATGTCATCTAGTGTAGGTGGAGAGGTCCATCTGAGCAGGTGCCTTCCATTTAGTCTAAAACAACCTCTAAAAACACTAAAGCTGTTATAGCTCATGCCACGGAGGCAAAGGATCAGGACTTTAAGATGATGGTCTCACTGTCTGCAACTCATGGCTGTCCTTTCTGGATGATTAAAGCTGAACTGAGTTCATGGCAAAGATTGAGCAGGTTTATATAGAAAAGAAAATAATGAAAAATAAAATTAAAAAACAAACAAACAAACAAAAAAACCAAACAAAAAAAACCCAAAAAACCAACCAACCAAACAAACAAAAAAAAAAAAAAAACCAAAAAAACCAGACCAGAAACAGAGAAGAAAAAAGTCAAGAGAAATAAATAAAAAAGAGAATAGATAAAAGAGAGAAACTAAAAAAAGAAGAAAAAAGTGAAATTACAAAAAAAAAAAAAAAAAAAGAGACAAAAAAACAAGACAAAATAATTTTTAAAAAATAAAAGGAAAAAAAAAGACAAAAAGAAAAAGAAATATGGATTTATCATTCTTACTTGCATTACTTACCTTAGAGAAGCCCATAGCATCAAGTATACCACAGTGAAAACCCTGCTCGTATGTTTATTTATTGTGTTGGATTGACAAACTGAAATTTAGTTCTTACATAGTATCTTCCTTGAGCTATCAAGTCCATAAGTGTTATCCAAAAATAGGCAATTTATCTAGGTCTAGGTTTATCTCTAAGTAGAACCTCTCCTTTTCTCTACAAGTCACGAAGAGAGTACAGTAGTTCAGAATCAGATTTGGTGAACTAATTTACTATTACTCACTTATCACTGAAATGTAACTAAAACAGGGAATATTTGCAACTTTTCATAACAACTTTACTCAAGAATCTTATTTAGATCCCAGGTCCAATAGAATCAATATGGAACATCTCCTCATCTGGGATTTACATCTTCAGAACCATCCATTACCCAGTGGTGGTGAAAAGCACTCCCACTCCCCTGGAGTATCCCACCAAGTAGAAAAAATCAAACAAACAGAAACTGGGAGCAGTCAAGTCCAATCTCAATGACTTCACTCCTGTTACATTTAAATTAAGCTTCTATCCTCTAATGACCACTAACTGTACTGCACAACATGCACACCACTACTCCCTCCCTCACCAGTGCACTCAATACAGAAAAAAGCAAATGAAGAAAAAGGGAAGTTAAGATGGTATGTATTGAGTCAAATACCCATTAAACAAACAAGGGCAAAAAAAACCCCTGGAACACCTGGAAACCCTAAAGAAAAACAGTACTTCCTCTGCTTGAGAGAAGCTACTTTAAAAATCTTTCAATCTGAAGCAAATCCATAATGCCAGGAGAAAGGGACACAATGCGGGTAAAGATACCAGGACATCATCTTTTTTTATGTGTTCAGAGAAAGGCATTTTCCTAAAAACAGTTATTAGAATTGTCTGAATACTTTGGAATATCCCACAATGTACTTTAATCCTAGGATTTCTGTTATGATAAGGTAAAAAAAAAGGTTAAAAAACCCAAAAAACCAAGATATATAGATGACCTTGTAAAAGAAAGCAAAGCAGGGAGATTGAAATCAGGAGAAGATAGGAGTTATAGAAACAAGACTGTGTAGATGAGGGGGGAATCAAAGACAGGGAAGTAATGGTGGAAGAAAGAATGTGGGGTAAATCTTCCTTTGTATTGTTGTTATACACATGCCTGCTATTTTGTTACTGAAACTTAGCTATCTATTCTTTTTTTTTTCCAGAGAGAAAGGGTGATAGCCATGGAATTATGGATAGGTACTTTGCATGAATTGCATTACATGCAATCTCAATGTTTCATTTCTGCAGAAACATGACATTGAATGGATCCCTGAGGATCCCATAGTTCTAGTTTCCCAGTACTCTGAACACACTGAAATCGCTTTCATAAGTCAAATTCCCTACCACTCTAGTGAAATATTCTCCCACAGAATCATTTGCAATTTGCTATATAAAATTGGCTTCTAGATTAATCTAATTTTTAGCATTGCTGAAAGTGCTTGCCAGAGCAGTCTCTTTGATTTCAGTGGCAATTCATGGACTCATGTCACCCCAAACTCTGACTCTTGAGCCCTCAGAGTCAAAGAGAATAATTTTTCTCCCCAAAATGTGTACAAAAGCAAATTCAGATGCCTTAATCTTAGTCAATGGTCTTGACAATCCAGTAGTGGCATTGACAGTGAAAATGTCACCTTAAGGCAGTGTTCAGGTGTTAGTTTTCCATTGAATACCTGTAACTGGCAATAATGCCTGACATGAATTTTTCCCTCTTTCTTCCCCTGCATGCATTCTGTCCCTGTTTGTGAATCCTTGAGTGTAACCACACATGAATGTATTTTTTGCCATGTAGAAACAGTTTCAAATTTAATCAAAAATCCATTCTTCCCGACTGAGTATTAACTGAAATATTATCTGTATTTTTTTCAGAGTTAGTTTAATTCTGCAGTCTAAAACTGTGGCAATAAAATATTCCAACTCACCAGCTTTGAACCAGTGTAATTGAGAGGGTAAACTAGTGAGATGGAATTAGACCAATTTTGCATCAAGATAACTGAGTTTAATCTCCTGATTAAGATTTGAAGTTAGCATACATATAACCCTTATACAAGCAACCATGTTATTTGTTTGATATTTTACAGTGTCAAAATTCAGGTAGGTATGGAAACCCTGTATGTTCCCAGAATTATAGCCTTTTTAAAAACACACAGAAGCTCAAAAAGTCTGGAGATATTCTCTCCAGACTTCAGAGACAATAGTCAGGTTTCCCAGTGCTTACACCAAACAAAAACTGTGACCTGAGTACTCATGAACATCAGGGTAGCTAAAATAAATCAGACCAGAGGTCTGCACAACCCAGCCTCCTGTCTCTGACAGAGGTGTAAAGCAAATGTCTCATGAATGATAAAAGATATGGGCAAGTAGAGGAGATAAAGGAGAGTGTCTTTCAGTCCTTTCTGAGACCCCTACCATTCCTAAGCCTGGACAATATCTCAGTATCCAGTTGTCTGAGAAGGATTTCCCTGCTAGGTACTTTTCCAGCCTCCCTTGAAAATGTGTAACTTTTGGCATGTAGCATTCAAAACAACAGTGACAAACAATAGTGTGGTTTTGTGCCAAGCTGAAAGGAATCCATAAGGACCATCAATTCCAGGTCCAGGCTCTGTCAAGAACAACCCCAAGAATACGGCCATGGGCCCGAGAGCGTTGTCCAAATACTTCTTGAGCTCCGCCAGGTTTGGTGCTGTGATCAGGGAAGACACAGGGAGAAAAAAACCTCTCCTGACACAACTTCAGGCCATTCTTTTAGGCCCCACCACCAGTCACCAGAGACAAGAGATCAGGGCCTGCCCTCCCTGCTTCCCTTTGTGAGTAAGTTATAGTTTCTGTGAGATCAAGCCATCAAAACCATTCCAAACCATATCTATTTTTAAAACAAGTGGAAAAGCAAAGCCAGTGATTTTGAGAAAAAAAGGGAGAGATTCTCCTCTGTTAAATAGCAGTGTCATTCACTGAAGTTGTGAGAAATCCAGTTTTCCCCAGTTGGAGGTTTGAACCGGTGATAGAATCAGAAAATCACCAAATTTTTTGTCTTGGAAGTGACTTTAAAGGTTATGTAGTTCCAAGCCCACTACCATGGGCTGGGACACCTCTCTGTGGACTTGTTTGCTCAAAGCCCCTTCCAATTGGCTTTGATGTTTCCTCAAACTATTTTAGGCTGGTATAAATGCTACAGTCAAAGAGCACAGCATAGGCAGTGGCCTGTTCATGGCATCACATCTCTTATCTAAAGACAGCAGCATAATTAAATAGAATTTCATGGCAAAACTCATTTGAGCAATTCCAGACACCTAATGCAAATTTGGCAAATCATCTGCCAGGAGTGACTATTTCCCTCCACTGAATGAAACAGAATGTCAAGCAATGAGCTCAATGACAAAAAATAAATGCTCAGCTCTAGATGTTTTTTACTTTCTTTTGGTGATGACAAAACTGAAACACAGTAAAAGTTATTGAAGCATTCACACAAGTAGAACACAACCCAGCTTGGCACAGCAGCTCCATTTAGTCCCTCACACTGGTCAGCTCTGTTTCAGTCTTCCACTAGTATGATACTACCCTGAGAGAAGGTGGACCTGAAAACCTAAATACAAGCTTTCTGGACTTTTTTTGTATTTTTTCCCTTTTTTTTAAAAGAAATAGTACTGTGAGTGGCTTTTTGCACTAACTTTGGGAAGCATCAGTTTTAATAGAGCTTGACATGTGTAACAGCCAAAGTAAACTATGCTTTCACATTGATTATGTGCACTTTGGACAATTTTCCTTCAGTGAGGACATTATGGGAGGAATAACACGCTTCTCACAATTTTCAGTGTGATTCAGTCACATCCTGTAGGGCTTTGTACAACATGTGTGCATCAAAACACATTTGGCTTCCTTGACAATAATGTATTTTGGGTTGGAAGAAAAATGAACCACTGCATGATTCATTTTAAATTTGTACAGAGGGTTTATTTCAACCTTTGTAAACTTCACATAGCCAAGCCCAGAATTAGCTGTGAAATGCCAGCCTGATGGGTTTTTTCCTGTAATTTACAGTAATTTGTTCTTTGAGTAGATCCAAAATTTATTGGCTGGAAGCAACTGGTCTGACTTCTAGGATAATAGATCCTCTCACTGATTCAGAAGCTATAGTTTCTGTATTTGAGAATTTCCCTCCCTGGAACAAAAAGCACTCGGTGTACTTGCACACACAGCTCTCAGCACGTCGCTGGAGCAGAGGGGTTTCCAAGAGCATGTAAGACAGAGAACCTACTTGGACTTAAATCTGCTCTCAAAGCCAGGGCATTCAGATCAGCAAGTGGAATAGCTGCCAGGATGTGCTTTGAGCTTTATTGGGTCTCTACCCCAAAATCTTGATTGTAAAGAATCAAGTCCATCATGCGTAAAGAGCAAATCGCAGTAAATGAGAATGGAAGAGACCTCATGGGAAGTTTTATGTAGTGCTCAAATTGTTCATGATGCTGTTTCTTCCTTCCTGTGATTCAGAACTTTTAGGAGTTCTGTTATGATGCAAGTGGTAATGAGAGAGAGAGAGAGAGAGCAGGAAGGTGGTCATATAGTTTTTGAGGCATGCAAACACTGCAGAATTTTCAAGAATTTTATTTTCCTACAAAAATCTTCAAAATGTAAAATAGTTATAACTTTGCTAATAGTTGTCTGAGTTTATACAGGCACTAAATAACTTCTCCAAGAGATAAAATGCTTTCCTGTTGTCTCGTCATCAAACAGATCTATCTCTCCCTACCGAATTTTATAGAACTATAAAGATGGGAGCTCATGCAGCTGTGACTCGGATGCATGACAATGATGAAACTGTACTGAACAGACGCAGTGTCCCCAGTTTAGGGTGCTGAGTAACTCTAAAGCTGCAGAGTACAGAGAGACTTGCATGATAGCAGGAGCTGGACTGTTCTCAATGATTTATGTAGCATGGGGCACAGTGGACATTGAAGGAAGAGTTAAATGGAAATCCATCAAGCGTAAAGAAATGTCTTTTGAGAAAAGATTTATAGAATGACCCAGTGGATGGACCTTGGCTGATTGTAATCTGCATATGAGGCCAAGGCAGGGGGAAAAGGGACTAACAATCAACACTAGAGTAATTTGCCTGATAATAGAAAATTAAAGAACGGGAGAGGCAGGCAGCAGTCTGCAAAACTCATGCAGATTTGGATCTGCTGTATAATTAACCACAATAGTTAAACTGAAAAAAAAAATTAAAAATGAATGACATCAAATTAGAGAAAGATTTCTGTAATATACAATAAAATTGCAGAGTTTACATAAAAAAGGAGGCTTAGATAATGGGGAGAAATTTAAAAAGCTAGCAAAGTACTCATAATCTGAACAGTAAAAAGTTTTGATATGATTAGACAAGCATCTGTGAGTTTACAATCAGTACAGGTTGTAGTGAGATAATGAAATAAAATTGATGTACAATATACTTGCACAGAACAAAACCACCATACAAATATATACTTCAGGGATGAGTTTGAATGACACTCAAAAGAATGTATTGTAAGGGAATGATTTGGAGTTTTGTACCCTGCATGAATCTTTAATTACATTGTAAAGATGAAATGTACCAACATCTTATCCTGTTTGCAGCAGTACATTTGAAAGCTAAGCTACTCTAAAAATGAAGTCAAGACATAGGGTAGTACTTTTGGCTTTGTCTGACTTTCAGACAGGTTCTTGCCATGATGAGCTTAAGTTCTTCTATGAAAGACATGTCCTAGAAGAACTGATGATTTTTTTCTTTTCTTATGCTGTCACACGATTTTCCTTCCAAAGGGGAAAGGCAACACTTTTTGATATAAACAAGACTTGGTAAGTATTGGATTCAGGAGCTGGGACCACATGAGGAACTTATGTCAAATCTGTCCTGAAATGCAAACTAAGAATATAGTTATATCCTTGAAATAGCAGGTACTTGACGTCCTCACTGTATACTTCCAGCATTACCAGGGACCTTTTACACTGTTTGTAATTTTTATTGTACATCAACATGTAAGCTTTGTTCAGGTGAAAATTCAATTTAGATTGTACTTAAGGACACTCCTGTTCTGTGTAGTGACCAAAGATTCCTGACTCGGGCTGTCAAAAGTTGACTGTGGTTTGGGGTCTGGTGAATTAGGGGGATAATGAACTGGTTTTCTTAAGGCTCTAAAATTCATAACTGAATGAAAGACACAATTCTTTAATAGTCAGCCCTTCATTCTAATAATTGTGGCACTACTCCCTTTTCTTCTAGTTTTGTCCTAATTTGTTAGAGCTAAGAACTGGTTCTACTTTTCAGCTGAACAAAATGAGCATATCTGTCTGATTCTGCTCATTTCTGTATGGCTTCTACTATGATTAGAGAAAAAAAAATAATGTTGCAAGTGTGTTTTGAGTGAATATATGTGTATAAAGAGCTGATTCATAGACAAGGTGCTCAGAAATATGATGAAGTGTATCTGGGATCTGTGGAACATGTATTTTTGTGTTCTCTTGAGAGCAACTGAGTACTTGAGTAATCTCAGACCAACACCTGGCCTCACACTTAAGCAGGATATGGATGCATATTCTGCCACTGTTTATTATAACAATTAATAATTTACTACTTATTATTTACCTTAGAGGTACCTTGGAGCTGGAATGGATGAGGATTGAATGCATGCATACTCTCATCAACTATAAAAAAGAACCAGATAAAACATAAGCCTATATTCTCAGCCTAAGTATATATATTTTTTAATGATGAATATAGTTCCTTTCTTTTTTACCCTCATCAAGCTTCTACATAATCAGAAGCATAGTGCAGATCTGGAAGTGACAAATTTACCCAGGTAAAGAGAAATAAGAACCGATTTAACCTCAGAAATATCTTCTTATTTAGTCTTCTTTTTTTTTTTTCCTCACAGTCATCATGATAAACATCTGTTTTATTTTTATTAGCAATAGATAAAAGATAAACACGAGATATGATAAATGAGCTGAATTCTGAATATTACTGTCCAATTTCTCATTAGAGAAATGAGTTTGAATTTTCTCCCCCCCTTTTTTCTTTTTCTTTCCTCCTTCACTTTTTTTTTAACTACCTATTAAGATGAAGGCAAAAGAAAAGGGCTGAAGGACACTTGAAACTGAAGAACAGGTGTCTTAAGTCAACACAAGTAAAATGTAAGTGAAGTCTTCCCTTGCTCAATATAGTAACTTTTATAAGTTACAAACTGAACTCATTTTACTTTTCCACTATCATTTCTACATGTATACATTTTAAACCAGAATTAATTGTACTGCACTTTGCATGGAGATGTGTAAGCTGCTGACCCTGAATCATGGTGTGCTGCAGACGCTGGGTCTGGTCTTGAGGAGAGCCTTCGTTATTAAGAGCAGTCAGAAAAAATAGTTTCATTTGTATGGCAGAGAGGAATACTGGGATTTCAAATAGTATAAGGAGTAACTCTGGTAGAAAATAAAATAAAAATTTGTCTAGCCTTTATTTCTGGATAAAATAAACCCAGTTCATATTACAAACATATCTCAATACAAAAAAAAGAGTTATTTCGTGGGAATAAAGACTGAGAAATTTTCACGATGAGAGAAAGTTCCTGGTTATATTTCTAATGTGAAAGTGATAAGTTATCTTGTAGACATGGTTGTTTTTCCACTGCATTTCCTTTCCTGCATTCTCTATTTCCTATTCCCTACAGGCAAATTTTCTTTTTACATTTAGCAGAACTATTACACTTCAAGTTTTTTCCCAATAAAGAGCTGATTCAGTTTTCTTTATGAGCACCATGATAATCGGAACTGTGATTAGAGTTATTAAGAGTTTTTATGAATTTTCATGTGATTCTTAGTAAAGTACTTTTCACAGAGTTGGCTACTACCTACTACCAGCTGAAAGTCAGAAGAAAATTTTCGATTTCTTGCCAGAAGTTTCCTATGAAGAGCATTTTGTTAAATATTTAATCAAATCCAAGACCTTTTACTTAAGACTGTGGTCAGCCTTTCCTATCCAACTAAGAAAATTTGTGGGGTTCTGCATGATAATTAAGGAGTTGTCCCTCTACTTCTCTGTATTGGTCTCATATATTTTTGCTCCAAATATTTAGCAGAATTTCACTTACCATTAATAAAACATTTAATAGATCTTAAGAAAGACAAAAAATATATTATCTAAACTACATTTTTTTGATATTTTAATCCATCTATTTCAAATATTAATTTAGTGTTCAGCCCATCCCTCAGATTTTATATCTATCTTTGACTGTAGAACAGATGAGACAATATGAGAGAATACACCCTGTCAAAATTGAAAGTCCAGTCAGTAACTTTAGATAAAAACCTAGATTTTTCCAAGTATGTAAATAGTCAGTTAAGTTGAGTAAGATATATTTCCGTTGTAAAATATCAGCAAAAGAGTTTGGATGTTGTCAAAGTTAAGAAGCCTGACTTCAGCCTCAAGAGATATATTCACCTACTTTCAAGCAAAGGCCTTCATTTCACATTCAGGATAGTATTTAAATAGAGGAAAAAAAATATACTTTTTTTTTCTCTTTTAGGTGTGTGTGCTGTAGTTACTAAAAGTAAAAAAGTTCTTATTTTCAAGTAAAAATGGAAGAAATAATTTATGCACAATTGCATATCCTGTACATTCCCTAAATTGTAATCAAGAAAAAAAATAAAGAAGTTTCACACAATTTATTTCATTCAATTTCCATATATCTATTGGTAGTTGTGACTTTTTGTTGGAATTTTTTTTTTTTAAATCTCTATTATATTTTCTCTCAGATATTTTTGGCTTGGCTTGAAGCGTCATATTGATCAGCCTGTGGACTTATCTGATTGTCTTTCAGACTGAAGTCCTCTATTTAATTAATAGTGCAAGTAGAGAAAAAGAAAAGGTACTATCAGCTGTACTGTGTGTGCCAATTCCAAACAATTGACTCAACTTTCCCTGGGGGAGGAAAAAAAAAAGGATGCTTAAGGCAGGAATAGAAGCAAAGACATAACATACAGACTGGTAGGGTCCTGTAGTTTTCCTCTGTCGATGTGTAGAACCCTCATGAACCTCAAGCTGTAGGGGACCTTATTCAGTAATTGCACCTACCAACCAATCAGCTACATCTGTTCTATAGCTTATGATTTTGGGTGTACCATGATATTTTCACAATCAGCTTCATAATAGAGTACCTTTTATTAAGTTGTTTGTGAAGGTTATTTTACTGAGTGCCCTTTATTATTTTGCATGGGGCGACCAACATTCCTGATTTCAGTTTTGTTACCATTCATGATTATAGATGAATTGTAGAAAACTGGCATTTGCCCTTCCATCTGTCTACTCTTTAGCCTGAAGATTACCACATGATTTCCAGTCTTCTCATCTGAAAAGTCCCACCAGACATCTTACTGTCCTCATCCCCCATTTTAGCTTCTTGATCTCTCCTAAAAGTGACTTATTTACTATCCTTATTTTATACATATATTTATATCTATTTATAACTATTTATAGCTATCTATATCTATATCATCTACATCTATATCTATACATCTATATCATCTATATCTATATCCATACATCTATCTATCTATCTGCATATATATATAAATATCTCCTTACCTGACAATGATAGCTTGGCAATGCTGAAAAATGATCCAAACACGGTGCTTACATCCTACTCTGCTAATCACTTCTGTTCTTCTAATTGTATGGAATTGTATGTCTTTTTTTCCCCCCTAGACACAGTTAAATGATTTATTTTATCAGGAGGAAGTCTGAGACTTTGAAAACAGGCCACGGACTCAGTCTGTGCAGGCCTAATCTGTATATACACTAAGAAATGACAATTTTCAGCTTAACTTGGTCTTGTAGAAAGATGAAAAAATATATATGTTATGTGTTGAGAAAAAGTTCCTTATTGCCAAAAGTTAATTGAGCCATTCTGGATATTGGATTTTTCAATTCATTTGCTCATTGCTATCTATATTCAGCTCAATTTATTCTAAGATCAAAATAATTATTTCAGCAAAGAGTGACCTGTACAAATTGTCCACCTCTTTTATGAGTGAAAGGGCAGAAACACATATGTATTCTATTCTTTTTCACTATTTCCTTTCCCTTTTAGTCCTCTTCTACTCTACCTAATTTAAAGCAAGCAGACCAAAAGACCCAGAGAGTGTACTGAAGGATTTTTCAGGACAGTTAAAGCCATTCTTCTTTGGCCACTTTGCAAAAACAGTTTTTGATTTAAAATAGGGAGATGACATATCCCTCCGTGGGAGAAAACTCACATCCACTAATGTTCCTCCAGAAGTGAGTTATGAGAAGAAGCCTCAGATGGATTACAGAGGAAGGTTAAGTTCCAAGGAACTTATTTGTTGAAAAGGTGAAGCTAGCTAACTTAAAAAAAAAAAAAAAAGAGAAGTTAAATTGATACACCAGGTCTGCAATATCTTTCCCCCTCACTGAATATTGCTGGGTAACTTTTAGATCTCTAGAAGAACAAATGCCATAACATAAAACAAGGTTATTTTCTTGTTTTAAGAAATTGTTGGTGCACAGTTAAGGTAAAAGCAAGTACATACCTTTTTGACGTGTTAAGATATTTCTACACTGAATATGAATTTTCATTTAATAACAGGATTAACAATATAGAGATATTGTTAACTTCTAAAAGCCAGATAACATTTTTATGCTATTTTATAATTTCCTTACCTCCTAAAAATTTCTCAGAGATTTACACCCATTTGCTGGTGTAAATCAAAATAGTTTCAATTATGCCAACTCTGTAAAGCAGATGATATTGGCCCAGTGTTTTATTCATAAGTGTACATGAAGTCAAACTTACTTGGGTTGTGAAAGTCATTGCACAAAACTCTGACAGACTACAGAAAAGATTTGGCTGGGTATGACAAAATCTATGCTACTTAGTGAACTTTAAATTCTTTAAAATTATTCCTTTTCTCATTTAGCTATCTGAACATTGTTCTGATCACATAATCTGATTATAGAATCCCAGAACATGCCAAACTGGAAGGGACCCAGGGAGGTCTCCTCTCAGTCTCCTCTTGTCCAAGCTAAACAGACCAAATGTTCTTAGATGGAAGTCCCAACAGCAGAAGCAAATAATGAGTCCTCAAACATGAAGAACGTTTTTACTGCTTCACAAAAAGGGCATCTCTGTAAGGACAATAGCAGTAAGCTATCACTGTCGCTAAGATACGGTCCTGAAATAATGCATCTTGTAAGTTAAATGGCTTTCAGTTTCTTTTAAAGTTAAGAGGGAGACCTAACTGCAGCTTAATGTAGAAATTCTGCTCTCAGAAAATGGTGTCATGATTTCCTCCATTTTTCCTTACCCTCTTCAAAATCTCTTTGCCTTCGCTTTTCCTTCCTATCTTGCCTAAAGAAGTTGGGTTTTGCTAGTTGATTTTCTCTTTCTTTCTTTCTTTTTCTTTCTTTCTTTCTCTTTTTTTCTTTCTTTCTTCTTTCTTTCTTTCTTTCTTTCTTTCTTTCTTTCTTTCTTTCTTTCTTTCTTTCTTTCTTTCTTTCTTTCTTTCTTTCTTTCTTTCTTTTCTTTCTTTCTTTCTGTCTTTCTGTCTTTCTGTCTTTCTTCTTTCTGTCTTTTTTCTTTTCTCCTTCCTTCCTTCCTTCCTTCCTTCCTTCCTTCCTTCCTTCCTTCCTTCCTTCCTTCCTTCCTTCCTTCCTTCCTTCCTTCCTTCCTTCCTTCCTTCCTTCCTTCCTTCCTTCCTTCCTTCCTTCCTTCCTTCCTTCCTTCCTTCCTTCCTTCCTTCCTTCCTTCCTTCCTTCCTTCCTTCCTTCCTTCCTTCCTTCCTTCCTTCCTTCCTTCCTTCCTTCCTTCCTTCCTTCCTTCCTTCCTTCCTTCTTCCTTCCTTCCTTCCTTCCTTCCTTCCTTCCTTCCTTCCTTCCTTCCTTCCTTCCTTCCTTCCTTCCTTCCTTCCTTCCTTCCTTCCTTCCTTCCTTCCTTCCTTCCTTCCTTCCTTCCTTCCTTCCTCCCGCCACTTCCTCCCTTCCTTCCTTCCTCCCGCCACTTCCTTCCTCTCTTCCTCTCTTCCTCTCTTCCTCTCTTCCTCTCTTCCTCTCTTCCTTTCCTCTTTTTTCTTTTTCCTTTTCTCTCTTTCCTTTCTTTTCTTTCTCTTCTTCTCTCTTTTTCTTTTTCTCTTTTTTTTTTCTTTTATTTCTTTTCTTACATATTACACTACTGAGCAAACTTAACCTCTTAACCTCTAAAATTACTTTGAAAAATATGTCTTTAACTTTGCTCAAAATCTCTGTCTTTTCAGATTTGGATAGTTACAGGTTTATCAGCCTTTCAAGCAGCTTTCTGGAACAGAGGAATAAAAAAAATCCCAGCATTCAGCCATTCTTCTTGTTCAGATGTGCAACAGATTCAATGAATCTCTATTTCAGACAGGGTAAGACCACAACCATTCATGTCCTAAGTAAAATCTCATTCGGGAACACACTCTAAGCCTGTATCAGTCAATTATTTGTACATTTTTCCTATCCTGAAGCTGTTTTGTCTGCAAACACGGTGTATATATGTGGGAAGGATGTACTTGTAGGCTCAGACCAATAACAAAATTACCAAAGTTTAGCAAGGTAATACATATTGTGTCTCTGCTTGTGTAAGTCCTTAGTGAAGGTGAGATAATGAAACGGCTTTCAGATAAGTTTCATTATGATTCATCTGTTACAGACTCATAATGTGCACATTGAGCACAGCTGAATCTCAGCTGATGCTCAGTTATCTGATGAGCTGCAGGGACTTGGCTGTGTTTACACCCTCAGAATGGCAAATGTGGGCAAGGTTTGATCAAGGCAAGATCCTTATACAACTGAAAAAGAGTCAGAGATTAAGACTTGAACAGAAGTACTTAGAAGTTAGTTGTCATGTAAGATAGGTGTGTAATAATACTAAAATATAAAGCAAGATACAAGAGAAAACCTTGTCAAGGAGGTTCAAAAACAAGGAAAAAAATCCCCTTTTTAAAAACTTTTCTCACACTCTTGTTACAGCATTACTTTTTATTAATACATATTTAATGCAGTAGAAGAGTTTGACTAATACAAACACAGAATATAACTTCAATGCTACTTTGATTTCAGGTCATCAGTTATGATAATACAACATAAAATACCAAAGTTTTCAGTAAACAGAAGTCTAATACATGCCTAAGCTTATTGATTACACTAGTTTATGTGATAATAAAAGTACAAACGTATGCACACACCTTTTGCAAATAATAAAAATTATTTGTCTTCGGCTATCTCCTTCTTTGTGCTTTCACAGCAATTCAAAAGTCATAACAGATAATGGGAAAACAAAGTGTTTGCATTTCATAGATGACCTTGGAAAAGTTGCTGGATTTCTCTGTATTGTAGTGCCAGCTTTGTACAGTAAACATTCTCTTCTTATAAACACTAGTGAGGACCTGCAATTCTTGATGAGATGAATGAAAACATACTCTGTGAGAATAAAAACTGAAACAAAATTAACAAAGTGGTTAAATAGAAATATTGCTGTTTATCTAAAACAACATATATATTTTAAGTCCCAACATGTTTTGCCAAAGCAAAATAAATTCTCATTTTCAATACATATAACAGTTATAATTAATATAAATATATTCCAGATAACTACAGCTCTTTTATTGAATGAGAAAAAATGTAAGCAGAAATTTTATGTTAAAGTTTTTTATTTCAATATCTGAGCAGTTTTTTTTTTTTGTGATAAGTAGAGAAATTATTTTCAAGAAGAAGGTCTGGACATGATTTCTGTCTATAAATTAAATTGGTTTAGCTGGTTTAGCCTGCTCTTGTTTTCTTTTTTCTTGAGTTTGTCCACATAAGCTTTGATACATGAGAGAGGTAAGTCTTTTTTAATTTTTTTTAATGTGTATGAAGACCTTATATCATATGTGGAGATGAGTATGGCATTTGCCATATGTTCCAGTTACTAGGACGTTATATACTAACTATAGACTAAAGCATGAAAGATAATGACACACGCACAAAAAAAAATTATTTGCATGAGAAATAAGGTAATCCTAGGGATTTATTTTGTGGCCATAGCAAGGAAAATTTAACACAAAATGCAGGCAGCCTTAGCTGATATCCTGGGTGTCAACACTTATCCTGAGGTACCTGCACAGCCTTGATCGGGGTGATTGGGTGGATCATGGTTTTAGCACTGGTCCATTCAGCCTTTCTCAGTAGGGATCTCTTGCTCTTTATGTAACTGAAAAAAAAAAAATCCAGAAAGGGTGGGGTTTTTTTCCCTTTTCATTCTACTATGTTCTCTTTTCTAAAAGGCTCGTGAATGTCTGTTGTCTGTCCTCAATGGGCTCTGTTGATTTGCCGCGTGCTGGACGCACCAGGGAGGCAAAGGACAGATGAGTGACCAGCTCAGGTTGTGAGTGCAGGTCCAAGGGGAGCTGCTGTGCCCAAGCTGGGGTGCAGTGAGTGCGCCCCATGGGCTGCAAGGTGCTCCTGTGTCTGCCTGGGCTGTGCAGACATGCCTGGGATGGAGCCACACACACCCTTCACCTCTCACCCCAGCCAGACTTTGGCTCATCCCGCTGTAGCCTGAGCCCAACACCTTTTATGCACCTCCAGTTATGACTTATGAACTTCTGCAGGAGAGTGAAGCACTGGAATGCCTCAGGGCAAGTGATGCTTTCTATTTGTGTGTGGTGGGTTATTTTATTTTATTATCTTATAAAATAGCTTAATCAATGAACTCAAGCAGGTAGTAGAAACTGAGACTTCTGTTTATGGGGAAACTTTTGAGATTTATTTTGGCCATTTGTAAGTAGTGCCGACGACTGAGCTCTGGATGAGGAAGAAATGGAAAATGGCCCAATGTACTTTTTTTGGTGTACAATGAGTCAAAATTTTCCTTCCTTTCCAAGGGTGTTACAAAGCAGAAAAGTCACAGGATTGTCCTATTTATGATTAGGATTTTTTGTGCATCTGTGTGAAAATAAATAGATTATTCCATATGAATTCCAAACCAAATTTATGACTAAAGTAAATTTTTCTTATGGATATTGATTGTATTGACTGAAACTTCCTTCTTACAAATTCCCTTGTTTGTATAACATAAGTGTTATAACTTGTCTGGAAAAAAAAGGGATGTGTATAATGAATTTTGGTGTTGCATATTTTACTTAACAGCAAAATGAAAAGCTTTCATTTTTCAGAAATTTGCATTCTGATTTCCAATAAGGTGTTGGCAAAAGAGGGTTATTAGCTTTTTGTTGTTGTTTGGTTTGAGATTTTTTGGTAAGTCTTTGGATAATCCAGGGGTCTTTTTTTTTTTTTTGGTAGATTGTTTCTACAATCCTGCCTGTATTTTTGAACTCAAACTGAAATATGAAAGGTAGAGCTGGAATATTTGTTGGAGCCTGTTCCTATTTCTCAGGAGTCTTCAGACACTGTATTTCTGGATTCCTCTATGCCTAAACTAGAAAAGAAAAACTCTCATGCTTGCCTCTCCCCTTTCTTTTATTTTTTTTTGTTTTGTTTTGTTATGATAATTTAGCTAAATAATGACTGTTTTCTGCTGATATACATTTGCTAATAACGGAAGGGAAGAAAAACCTAAATCTCAAGAAACATTAGCCTGCATTCTCATGTGAGTAAAGTTAAATTGCTCCCATACTACTCAGCTGGGGTGATGGCATATTGTGTAGTCTTCACCTCCTGCTGCAATCACCTGTCTTCCTCACACACAAGGTTATATATATCTCCTCGCAGGAGAGCTTCACTACAAGCATAATCATAATAAGACAGTGATGGCCACTTAAAATCTCTAGCACCAGCCAGGCTGCTTGCTTTCCTCTCAATCAGTTCCACAGACAAGGCAGACACAGATTTAGGCATTCCTAAATCAGACCCTTGGGTAGTCAGATGAAGACAAGTGGAAAAAATTTTGACCAGTGTTCCCAGCAAATATTTAAGGAGAGGCTTAGTCCAAAAAACTGTTCCCTAGTCCAGAGAGAGAGGCAGCAAATCGACATTGGGGTGATTGTATGAGGTTCAACACAAAGTAGCAAATTATTCTCACTAGGTGCAGCATCTGGTTCACCACAAGGCTCTGCAAGTAGAAAGTCAGATTTTTAGTGTAGACATGGAAATCGTGTGCAGATCATGGCAAAAGTAAAACACAATAAATCACCTAACAAAACACTTCAAAGTCAATTTTGTTTAATGTAAAGTCAATTTATGTCAACAATAATTAAATATGTTTGGCTCACCATCAGTAGAGATTTTAGGTTGTGTGGATGGTTTGAGCTAAAAGTTTTAATCTGGTTTGCTTGATTCTCCATTTTTAACTTCTGTTTTTAAACAGGATATTATGAAACGAGAGTGGACAAGCTGTGACATATTCAATTATACAATTTTAATCTGGTTTGCTTATGATTCTCCATTTTTTAACCTCTGTGTTTAAGCAGGAAATCATGAAACAAGAATGGCCAAGCTGTGACATATTCCATTATACTGATAGCCAGGTTCAAACTGCCCTCTATTTCAGTCCTTTCCATTTGTCTGCAGTTTACAATATACAATAGAACCCAGTATTCAGACCATCTCTGTCTCTCTTTCTGCTGTAAATATACAGAATAAAACACTTTTTTTTCTTTTTTTTTCTATTATAGAGTCAACAGAGAGGTTGAGGCAGACGGTGCAAAGGGTTGACTGGCTGGTGGTGAGTGTAGGAGCAGTTTTACACTTGAACCTTCCCAGTTCCCAGTCACATGGCAGACTCATAATCTCCAGGCTGCATACCTGGGCAGGCATGAATGGGACACAATTTGTTGAACTAACTCAAGCATGTAAATTCGCATATCTTCCAGTTCTCTCTGAGGCCCTACAAATATGTATATACATACGTATGTGAACATGCATATAAATGCAATTCTGCTGTTTTTTTTTTGAAGAAATGGTCTTCAAGTAAGGATCTGTGGAGATCTATGTTTTTATTCTGCTGAATACTGAGAATCTAAAGCACCCGACAAGTAACTGAGTACTTCAGGATCAAAATCTTTGGCAGAATCAACAAAGTAAACCCGGGTCTCTTGACTCAATTTTTTTTTCCTGTTGCCACAGAGTGATTTATTTTTCCTTTGCACATATCAGGTTGGCAACATTTTAGGTTTAGCATTTGAAACCCAAGATTTGACACCCTGGACTGTTAATTCTTATGCCACAAGCAGGTATGTGTGCCTATCCATAATCATTCTGTGCCTTAGTTTACTGATCTGAAAAATAAGAATAGGCTGAATCTGGCCCTAACTCTAGGAAAAATTCTGTCAACTACATTGACTGCATAAAAAACTTAAGGATTTGGCCCTGTGCTGACAGTCAGTAAGCTGGAGTGAAAATGTTCTACATGTGCTATTTGACCTCTACAGTTGAGGATTTAAAACTTTAATTATAGGAACGAGAAGATGAGAACAGATTCTGAGTTAGCTACTTTTTTTGAATAGTTATTCAGACTCCAGGGGGAATAGTGATTTGCAGGCTCATTGAGGGAGAAAAAGGATGTCCTTTCTTTCCTAGGTGTACGGGGGGAGGAACAAAAGGGGGCCTTGATACCATTCCATTAAAATAAATCACTTCTCAATCCAGGCGAGAATTTGTATCAGAATATTTGATATTCAAAACTTTACCAACAAGAGCAAATCAGAGAGGGCGTTTGATTATGCAGGGCCAGATCCTGCTGAAACTCCCTGAGAGGTGTCTGACTGAATTCAGGAGCAGATCAGTATGCAGCAAGTTACCTGGATAAGGCTTTTCGACAGTAGAGTCTATGAAAGAGAGAGATGTGTTCCTTTTTGTTCTGGGGAGAGCTGGCAGTGGACAAATTACAGGAGTACTAATCATACAGCCTGACCTTCAGCTGCCATTGAAATCAGTGAAAAAAAAAAATATCCTTTGACTCCAGTGGGGACAAAACAGGAGAGTTAGGGTTAATTGATTAATTACTTTCCAGAAAATGTTTTGAGATTCTCTGATGTTGAGATCCTATATAATGGCAAAGTGGCACTGTAATCCAGAGAGGTGTTTAGAGAACTGTCGTTTGTTGATAACATTCTATAGAATACAATCATTGTAATTTGGTAAATCTGTTCATTTCCTTCCATTAGGGCAGGGAGATATTTTAAGGTTTTAAATTTTCTAACAACAGAAGCAATCTGGGAACAGGCAAGAAAAGGAAACCAGTAAAAAATTTGGTTGGTGAGCCTGCCTAGAAATAAAATATGGCATAAATATGCCTGAATAGTCAATCACTTTGCTGAGACATTCTCTTCAAAAAAGCTATGTGTGTCTATGTGTGTGGAATATCATTACTTGATGAGTAGGTTATTTTTGCAATTGAACTAGACATGATATAGGTTTCAAAAGGCAACAAGTAAACTGGATATTCCAGAAGGTGAGGTAATTTCTTCCCTGTTTTGTTTTGTTTGAGGGGTTTTTTTGGGTTTTTTGTTGGTTGGGTTTTTTGTTTGGTTGGTTGGGTTTGGTTTTTTTTTTTGTTTGGGGGTTATGTTGGGGGTTTTGGTTTTGTTTTTTTAATTGTTTGAAAAGAAAAATAGCCTTGAGTAGAACAAAACAAACTTTCCCTCCTTCTTACCCCACCCACATTTTTAAAGCTAATTCCCTAATATTTCTTTGTATATTCTCACAACTTCAATTTCTGTGTCATTTTCAGACTCTTAGAGAGAAACTGCTCCAAAGCGCCCCTAAAAATTGACTTATGAGCCTGAATACATATATATTTAGAAGACAAAAGAAAGTTACTAAGTTCCTGCCCCAAATGATTATTAGCAGTAACAAATGGCCTGTCTGTGTTCTCTTTCAGCTATAGATTGCAGTTCATCTTACCAGCAGTCATTTAGTTTTGTAACACCCTGACAACGTAGTACAGTATTACCATTCCCATTTTATAGATGAGAAGAACCAAGGCAGAACGATTAAACAAGTCACCCAAAGTTATACAAGGTCTGGGGCAGAGCCAGGAATAGAATCAAAGTCTCTTGAGTCCCTGACCTTCATATTAAACACAAGATCATTCTTCCTCTGTTTCTAGTTAGAGCATTCAATTCACCCCATCTGGTGTGCATGTGTAATTTGTACCGGAGGGGTAATTCATCCCTAGAGGAGGGCAGGCGGGGCTTGCAAGGGGTGTCAGCTGCGAGCTCAAGATTTGCATAGCCTGAACATTCATCGAAATGAGAATTCCTCCCAAGGAGCATCTCTGGAAAACACATAAAAAGGGGCAACGCAAAATTCTGTTTAGAGGTCTCCAAGCTTTCAGAAGGTGATTTTCCTCAACTGTTTTCTTCCTTTGATTGCAAAGCTAAGAATCAAGTTTATCTGTCAATAACCCCAGGCTTCATTTACTACCTTGAAACTGTCATTTGGTGTTTGGGACAGGTGATCATTTAACGCTGTCTTCTTAACCCTGCAGGGGACAGGCTGTTGATGGTGAGTGTGTGCTGATAGAACCAATCCTTTACGTGGCCTTCATACGCTTAATTAGCCGCTGCAAAACGAATGCCTCTCAGCTATCAGTGTCATCGTTTGAGCTCAGTAGCATTCCTTCCAGAGCAGCATTAAAGATTGGAGGGGAAATAATTGCAATAACATTAAGGAGACCCTTAAATTATGCATGTGATTTTTTTTTTGTGTGTGTGTGCGCACGCATGTACATACATATGTATACACAGAAATATAAATATTGTCCAGGGATTATAGAAAAATTCCCACTTCATGTTGCAAGAAAACCTCCCTGGATACTGAAGAATTGTTTGTCTGTTAATTGACAACTTAATTGATTAGTGTTTTTCTTCATGGTACCAATTAGGACACAAAACTGATCTAATGTGGTGGTAGGTTGTCCTGGGAAGATTTCAAGACAAATAGCTCAAACTCAGGAAATTTAAGATATTAGGATAAGAATCCTAATATTTTGATAATTAATTGAAATTAAATATTAAACTGCTCAGATTCATCTAGGGTTAAAATTAAAATCATATGTTGTCAGAAGACAGAGACCCGTACAATGTGAATCTAAATGTTTAAAACTTCAGCAACTTCAAAATATCAGTCATAGACAAATCAGACGTGTTCTGCTCTCTCATCAATTTTCTCATTATTTCATCCTTTTGTCATCAAGAATTTTCCTCCAGAATGATGTCACTGTATGGAAGTGGGAAGAGAATCAAACTGAGTATTTGTGCTTAGAGCAAAATCAAGATAACTTGATTTGTTTTTTGGCATTACAACCAAAAGTGTCACTCACTTAAGTCCATAACTTCTACAGGCATATTGGGCTGCTTCCTGTTGAGGGTGAAGTCAATGACTTTTGCACATGATTTCAGTAGTCAACAGACTCATATTTGTTTTAATAATTTCCTTTCCCAGGGGATAAAGTGATTCTGGTGACTTCTTCTGAGTGGTCTGATGAAGCAAACTCTTATTGACCATGTGCTTTCCTGATATTGGCCCTCAGCTGCCCTGAGTAGGAGCTGAGAGTGGCCAGAGGGCAGAGGAATCTCCCGTCTGTGTGGAGCTGCCAAGTCCTCACCCTTCCTGCTAGCCTGTGACTCTGTCCACCTGATTCAGGCGTGTGGAAACGGGTCAAAACAAGTCTTCAGTGTCCTTTAATTCTTTGTCACAGGCTTCAGTTTTTTATTTGATCCCTTGCCTCTAAAACAGACTCCTTTGGGACATGTTAATTTTGGAGGCCAATGCCTCGATGGGTGGAAATTATATACTCATCCCTATTTCTTCTCCATTCCCAGCCTTTCCCCAGATCAATAACTTTGCACAGGGATCTCCAGTAACCCTTGCTCAGGCACAGATTTCTTCAGAGGAGACAGAGCTACTCACATGAGTAAAGCTGAGCTGGATCAGGCCCAAATTTAGTATTAAATCCTGGCAGTTCCAGAACTGTAGCTTTAACAAGGCTTATTTGAGATGAAGGCACATTTTTCAGTGCTCATAACAGCAGCAAGATTCTTATTATACAACATTTAAATGCAATAATTTCTGCAGATTTAACCTCATAGATTTTCTAATACAATAAAATTAAATTTAAAAACCCTGAATGCAGCAGATATAACCCCTTCATGTGCAATTAGCAAATTTTAAATAGAAACTGTAATATTAACATTATTCTTTATGCCTCAATGAGTGGAATATTATTTAAATTGATATGACATAAGAGGATATAAATAATTCCTAAGTGTAGATCTAAACCAGAATTTCAGACCACATTGAAATGGCAAAACATTATCAATTCCCTATTTCCCAATCTATCATTCATTACAAGCCCGATGACACATTTTTTTCAAAGAGATTAAATTAGCATTAGAGTGCTAATAAACATTATAAATAAATACATAAAGATATTCTGAAAATCTGGTATAATATAAAAACAAATGCTTATGCTTCACCAAATTTCATCTCCTTTCTGGTGGTTTGGAAAGTGTTGCAAGCAGACGCATAAGTTGAAAGTGAACTGCTACTCTCTTTCCTTCAATAAAGATGTAAACATATTGAACACTAGAAATGTAATTTAATTAAGGACTATTCTAAATAAAGCTATAGTTTATAATAGAGAAAATGACAAGAGACATTCTTTACAAAGGAAAAGAACTAAAACTATTTTCTGCTTCTTTATAAAAGTTAGAAGAAATAGTTGTTTTCTCTTCCACATGGTATAAGACTAAACCTAGGAAATCATGGCAATTTATGACTAGAAAAAACCCTATAATCGTTATATATTTTTTGTCAAAGTAGTAAGGTCAGTCCAAGAAGGTCAGATATACTGTGATCTGAGTAATTACCTTTCATTCACTTTTCTTCATAATTTCATAATTTCAAGGGCTTTTTTTTTCTTGGACGAGAAAGTTTGTTGTACAGTTTTGGCTTTGGTTTTGGTTTGGTTTTGTTTTTCTTTTTTTTTTTTCTTACTGGCAATTTTATGTAAAATAAATATGTAGTTAATTAATATTATTTTAGTTGTGTGTGATGATAATGCATCCATCACATACCAGCCCTCTGTAGTTACAGGAAGTCACTTTTGCCTACAGGCAATTTAGATGCTTTGAGGACAATAGTGTCTTAGGTACTTATTCAAAAATCCTTTGACCACAATTCCCTGACAATTCAGCTATGGCCTTTTCAAGGAAGAATTCAGTCGTTGCTTTTATTAAGCAGATAGAAAGCAAATGACAAGAGTCAGATATCACATAAAATTTCTTACCTTAAGATGCTTAATAAGGAATTTTATCTGAGGTAGGAAAAAAAAATCTTGCTGAAAGCTTCCCCTTCTATTTCTCACAGTGGTCCTCAGAAGCCAAAATATATTTGCTTTCCCAAGACTATCAAGGCAGATTAATTAATCCATGATAAATCTCAAGATTGCTTGATATTTACAGCCATGAAATACACAGAGTCCAATGTGGTCTCTGACACATGAACTCCACTTTCCACATACTCTCAATGAGAGTTTTGCCCACTTCATTTTTAAGGTTATGTAACAATCCAGTATTCCATTTGATATCACTTTTATTAGCGAAAAATCCACTTTGCAAAATCATTCAAAACCTGCATCACCTGAAATAGGCCGGGATGCCCAGGATGCAGCATGAGAAGGAGAGTGGAAGAAGTGCTCTCAACAGATCAAGGCCTGCCAATGGTGCTTTGTGATGTTATGGATAGCCCAGGTACGTGCTTCACCCCCGTGACAGTCAGTGAGGCCAGGCATGCACACAGGTGCTTAAATCCCTAATAATTACATTGCAAATTACCTGCGCCTTAAACTCTTCATGAAATTATAAATGCCTGTAATTGCATGACCTTGACATCATAAATCCTTACAGGCCCCATGGCCAACTCTTCACCGAGAGTAAATTGCCAGAACTGTAATGAAGTTTATAGGGCTGTACTGAGTGGACAGAGTTAGAGCCTCTTCAAATCTGCAAGTGAAAATAACAAAAAAAAAAAAAAAAGAACAGGAAAGAAAAGAAAATATAAAAGAACTGAGTGCCAAAATTAATAGGTAGGTTGACACAGGACTTTACTTTGAAGACTGACAGGATGAAGAGGATCTCACATGGAAATGACAAAATGAGAGAGAGAGAAGGAAGGAAAGCCCTGAATTTTATTTTTTTTTCCTGGACTTTCCTACTTAATTATGAAAGTTAAAAACAAAACCAAAACAAATCAGAACATGCAACACTAACCTCCATTTAGTCTCTGTATGATTTAAATCATAATTCAAAAATACCTCCATAGGTTGCAGGAGAGAACAGACTTCTCTACCTCTAGGGTTCATAGAGGTATAATTCATTCTCAGTTATAAAGCTTCACAAGAAGGCAGGCACTTCACAGTAATAAGGGCAAAATAATTTTGTTTTGCCCAATAATAATTTTGTTTTGTAGGCTTTCCAACCTCTCTGTCAGAATAGAGCTGTTCTGCATAGGGCACTTCTCAATACAGCCAGTAGATTTAAAAGTTTCTGTAGCAAGTGAATGAGGGGAAAAAATGACAAAAAATATCCTAGAACTAACATGAACTTTGTTCTTTCTGCAGCTAAGAGTAGAATGGCAAATAAGGGGAAGTGCTTCCAGACACAAGCTAATCAGCCATATACTCTGAAGCATAAGATTTGATTAACCTTAGTGTGTGCAGGTACAAAAGCGGCTCTGAAGGTAACTTTATTTTCCTTTTCTTCTTTCCTTTGAAGTTATAGGGCCAGCTTTTCACTTTAGTTCTGGTCACTATTTCCTATTTTGTATGATCAAGCATACAGTCTGTATAATGACATTCACAAAGCACACAGCTCTTTGAAAGCATAAAATAACTCACCAAAGCAGTCCAGCCCTGCTAGGGACAGGCATGGTTCTTCTTGTTGACCTGCATGAGATTAGGAGAAATGAGTATTAGGGATTCTAAAGTGTATACTACAGCCAAACACTAACCTCATAATTTTTTCGGCATTGTATTTACCTCAAATATTGGGAAATCCATGAGCTCAGCTATCAGGTGCCTGAAGGCAGGTAACTGGAGTGTGTTGGGCCTCATACAGGGTTTGGGAAACTGAGACACATGATCTCTCTCAATTGTCTGTAGACATGACCACACCAAAATACAACAGCAGCACACTAAGCTGTCAACAGAGCAGTAAAAAATTAAAACAGGGAAACAAAAATGGTTCCAGACTCCTCTCTGCTATTTCTCCTTGATCTGGATTAGCAACAGCATGGCTCAAAATTGTGCCAGACCCAAAAGCCAGCAGCTTTATCCTTCAACTGTGCTAATGCAGAAAGGTTAGCTTTGTTTTTGCTCCAAGGCTGGTATAACATAAGTGGCTCATGACTGGTTATGTAATTTCCTGGTTAGACTTTGTCCTAAAGAAAGAATTCAGCCTCCTATGGTTTTGCCTCTTCTAGTCTTGAAGGAGCCACATAACTGGCTCCTGTTGTACTGAGTGGATAATACGAGTGATCATTTAATAAAATATTGAAATGTAAATACTTAGGCACAGTTATTCACTCAGGTTTCCAGAATAATCACCACCATGGAGGAAATGAGCGCTGCTCTACACATAAAGCACTCAAAGAAAAAAACATCAGAAAAGGTTTCTTTTTCAACATCATGCAAATTAGTTTCTTAGCTCTGTAGGAAGGAAGCAGAACCAGCCCCGCAGTTTGCAGGAGAAGAATAATTCCCCTAAATCCTTAACAATACCTCCCTGTGATATTGGCAGGGCTGGTAGATCCAGTTCAGAATTTGAAAAACTCTGAAAGGAAATAGATAAAAGTGTTATCTAAAGAAGCTTCTAGATTGGTGGATAAAGTGCAGGTCACTTCTTCCAGAGCTGTTTGCAGGAAATCTGCACTATTAGCTGTCCCTAGTTCTGTAGTACATTTTGCTATGTAAACCAGTGCCCCCAAAGTGAAGACCTAGCAGCTTATTTACAGATACACATATTTTGAAATGGGTTAGCTGGGATGTCAGATGGCTCTAAAATACTTCAGGAACATACAATAGTGCGAACCAAAGAGAATTTCCGCAGGCTTTCCTATAGTTAAGATTTCTTTCTTCTTTTCATGGTTCTCAGTACGCAGTTTTGCCCACTGGGATGCTTCTGCCTCCAGACCCATTGCATCTGGCATGGCTCCTGCCAGATTAGTCTGTTGCACTGCCCCAGAGCCTCTTGCTCTTTTAGTTATGGAATTCTTGCTTCCTCGCATCAGGGTCTTCGTGTCCCCATTTATTATCCGTTCTTATTCTCTTCTTGTTTGCTCCTCAAGCAGGGAAATACACCCAGCATGTGCCACTCTGATGATTCAAATCCCTTTTCCTATGCTTTCCTTCCCTGTTCTTTACTTCATCCCAGGGAAAATGCACATATCAGTCATGTCCTTTTCACCTTCCCAGGATGGCAAAAAATTCTTTCTGCTGAGTTTCCCAGTTCTCACGCTACCTATTCATATTGAACATAAACTGATCCATGTTTGCAGCCACATCTTTGTTCCAGTTCCCACCAAAATTTTTACTTATTTTTCAGCTTCATAGTAAATAACGAACTACTTTACACCGTTCTGGGAAAAAGACTAAAGCTTGGACTGTAAGTGTTCACAGAAAAAATGGAAAGAGATGATTCTTTGATCTAACAAACACAGGACTGGCAATATCCAGTGGATAGCACTTGAACAGAAAAAAATACCCACCCCCCACCTCCTCCAAAAAAATCCAAACCCTACAACAACACTAAAGAACAAAAAAACTCCATCAAAATAAAATCATCAAAACAAAAATTATATTGGCACTAGTAAACTCTGCAGTGCTGGCACTTTTTCTTCACCTTTTTTTTCCCTCCACCTCCTTCTCCTCCTCCTCCACTTTATCCTTTTCCTTCTTCTTTGTTTAACACCCATTATAATTCCATGAAGAATTAACTCAAAACCTCATGAACCAATTTTGTATTCCACGGAAAATTGCGTTGCATGACTACAAAGACAGTTTACATCATAAACCATGAACAGTTTTATAGCACAGTGTGATTTAAATGGTTGTCAGGAATGGTTTCTTTGACTATTACAAGACATTTGAGGATGGAGGGCTACTGAAGTGATGTAAAGTTCTTTGTGTCCCTCATCTAAAACAGGGCTTTTCCCTAAAACCCATTTACAGGCCTAATCAAGTGGGAAAAAAAACCCAAACCAACAAACCAAACCAAACCAAACCAAACCAAACCAACCAACTAAATAAAAAAGCAAACAAACAACAATAAAATGAGGCAGATTTATTCTCTTTCCCTTTTGTACTGATTATGGTATCTTGTTTTTTGAGACAACCCACATAATAATGAGAAACGAATACCTAAACTTGGGTTCACTTCTGTATTTATGCATGTTTTATTAATGTTAATAGATTGAAGTATATCAACATTGGTTGAGGACCTCAGATATATGTCAGGATCATATCTGTGTACATCTAGAGAGTACACTGCTCACTCCAACTCTAACTTTTCACATGCTACTCCCTCTGAAGCAAAAGAAGCCACCTTCATAATTATAAGCAACATGAGAAATAAGTGGAAGAAAATATTTTAATTAGGAGTAAGAATGGTAATTGCTTGATAGTAAGCTCTGTTAGGATTAAAAATATTTAGACAAAAAATATTATGAAATTACCTCTAACTAGGGAGCTCAAAACTGAGATGGAATCAGCCCAGCAGAAGAGAATAGGCAAAGAATTGAGAGCAACTAGACAGATACTCCTTTCCTCCTGCCTGTGTGGTTAAGGATTGTCAGGGATAGCAAATAATTGTCTGTTTTGCAAGCAGTGAATAAAAAAAAAATCTTACCGAAATTTTGTTTTCTTCATTTGCTTGTCATTCCTACTCAATAAGGAATATTATCTTTCAAACTTTGTCACTCTTACAGCATTCCTGCTAAGCCCTCTGCCTCTGCCTACAAATTTCCTCTGCAGTTTTATCATCTTAACTTCTGATTTTCCTTCAAAAGTGCCATCAATGACTTGGTTTTAATGAGTAGACATTTTTTTAACTGCAACATATTTATTCATTTGCAGTCAGACAGGGATTTCCCTACCTCCCAAAGCCCTAGACCAAAGACCTCCATTTTTGGATGGTTATGGTTGATCTAGGTTTTGTCCAAAGCTCAGAAATAAGTATTGCCTTTGCTTCAGATATGGATGACAAATAACTGTTCAATTTATTAAGGCTTCTTGGACATTGTAGCCTTTTTTATTCCTTCAATGTGGATATTTGTTTGGAGCACAGGATACGAGAAAAAGCAAGAAATTCAGGGGTTTTAATGAACCAAATGAAATTTGGTATTTATTTCAAATCTCTTTTGAAAACAGTGACTAGTCAATTCTCATGATCATTTTATGCTTCACAGTATTAAGGTCTTTGATCAAAGGTTAAAAGCTCAAAATTATGCGTTATCAAAAAAATATGGACATACATAATTCTGAATACCAAAAACACAGCTGGCATTTGTATTGAGAATCTGAGTAGTCCATTGTTAAAAATTCAAATGTACTTCCTCAATAAAAGATTGATTCTATCCAAATAATTTCTGACAATATTTCATAAGTTCTTGAAAACCTCCAGTGATGAAAAGCCTTCAACTTTCCTTTACCAATACTCCCAAAACTTCATTATCATTATCAAAGGGATTTACGCCTTTTCTTTATTTTTTTTTATGTCATAAAATGTCTGTCCCCTTTTATTGTCTGGGATAAACAAATAGTTTCCCTCCTTCTTAGAGTTTACCATTACAGGTAAGTGTTTACTGCTTCTGCGTCTTCTCTCACTGCCTGTGTGTTCATAAAAAATGAAGCCAAAAGGGCTGCAAACAAGAATAATTTCAGAAAGCGTTTTCTAATGCAAATAAATATTCAGTGTTCTCTCCTACCTCAACCAGATTTTCCTGCAAAAAATAGTTTTGTTTATGAATGATGTATTAGAAACCCCAGCACATTCAGCTATTTCTTCTCCCTTTCCAGATTTTCGTGCAATAAACAAAAGGTCCCAAATAAATAATTAACAAAAATTGACTTATTTATAATCAGAAATGTTTGGCCACCAGATGGTCCAAAGTATGTCTTCATGTAATGGGATCTAGAGTACGATTTTAACTCTGCGGGAACAAACAGCAGAGTATTAATAAAATGTCAATTAGTTTAATTTAGTCTCATATCTATTGAATATATATATTGGCACCTACATGGTTTTAATTTCGTTTTAGGATTCCAGCTGCTATTGAACGCCGAAAACTTTTAAACAAGTAAATTAACAAAAATTGCAAAGACAAATAAATACGTCAAAGGATAGAAAGAAATAATTTTAAATGAAGCTGACAAGAAACTTCACTGGTAATGTAAAAACTTTTTGTGTATCTGCATTGTTAATGTACTTGATTGTTTTGTCTCTGACATTAAAATTAAAGTGTTATACTAATCTAAAATAAATTTCATTATCAATGTGATCTTGAAATTTTCCTAAAGTCAATTTTTCTCTCCCTCTCTACTCCCCGCTTGCAGACTCCTAAAATTTTTTGATCCATGGACAGATTTTTTTATAGCTCATACTTAGCTGGCTCCTCTGAAATACACTATTAAATCCTACATTGAAAGTCACTGGTTTACATAGTGTCCTGAATGACACTTTTCTTAAAAGAATCTCAAAGAAATTAAATAATTATAATAAACTCATTGTGAGTTTATCCCAGGATTGTGTTTGGCCCTCTTTCAAACACAAGGATCAGGTTTAGAATGGGTGATGAGGGCAAATATATCAAACTGAAATTAATTTCTGTTGTTGTACTGGATCTGTCTGGTATGAAATAACTTTCTTCACAGATTGTATATTTCTGTGCTTGGGATTTCTGACTAGAGCAATGCTGGCAACACACCACTATTTTGGCTGTTGCTGAGCAGTGTTTTCTGTGTCAAAACTTCTCCTGTTTCTTACTCTGTCCCCTGGCAGGGACCAGCCTGGGAGTGGGCCAGAGGTTGGGGGGGACACAGCTGGGACAGCTGACCCAAACTAACCACAATTTGTTATTCCTTACCACATAGCACCTCATGCTCAGCAATAAAAACTGGACAGAGTGTGTGGGTTGTCTTCTAAGTCAGCTGCTGCTTGGAGGCAGCATCATTCTTATTGTGGGATATGGCAATTGCCTTTGTATCACTTGGGTTTTCCCCTCTTGCCTTCTCTAGAACATTGAACAAGTTTTATTGGTTTTGCTGCTCCTATTTTCTCCCCCGTGCTGCTGGGGACAGGTGTGAGTGAGAATCTGGGTGGGTGCTTAGTTGCTGGCTTAGGTGCTTAGTCCACCCACCACAGGTGTTTATCAGTTGCAGCAAGGGCTGCAAAGTCCCTCTGGGAAGGGAGCCAGTGTTTGATGATTAGACAGGGCTGAGCTCAAAGTTATTGGAAATGTAATATAACTACCTGAGTCCACTGGGTTATATGCACCTGCAGCATTAATGTTAAGTTATACATAATGAGTTGCAGGGACCTTTTGTTATCTAATACATGCTGGCTGTCACAATCTGCAGACTGGGCTTGATAAAGCCACATTGCTGCTAGGAAGGGCTGATGTGGCCATGCTTGATGTGGGACTAATCTCTTGTATGTTGTGTTCTCTATGTGTCTCCTTTGATCAGAGTTCATGGTTCATGGCTCTCATTTTAGGGCTCGAGATAACCTGGGATTTGTTCCACACAAGTTCCAAAATTTGCACTGTTCCCCACTCTCACGGAGGTGCAAAAAATGACTATGTAAATGGCGATTGAACTCTGAGCAAAGAATAAGCTCAGATTTTTGCTTAAATCATAATGTGGTCTTTAAGTTAAAACTAGGAACGCCTACACAAGTAGATGTCAGAAATTACTGCATTAAAGAAAAATCAATAAAACTGTATTTCAGGATTACTTAGCTTTATATCCGTGCTGCAGACTGAAGTTCAAGCCCTGCACACTTCTCCAAAAGTTCAGCAAAGAACATCCACAAGAGTGTCCTATACAGGAAAGCACACACATTTCAACTTAACACTCTGTGCCAGAAGAATTTAACCTCCTGTCCTTGTAGTGGATGTTAGAGTTATGTAGATAACCCTCTCTTGCCAGGCTCCATCTTTTTTTTTTTTATTTTAATACTTTTCTGTGAGGACAAAATATACAATTTCACACACTCTGGCTCTATTAATTTCCTTTGGGGAAGGATGTAGTACTAGGGTGGACACAGATTCTGCTACATTATCTGAGGCAAACCATGTCCAGTACATAGGGAGATGATAACAGAAGGGACTGTGGCCCCTTTATTCCCTCCAACTCTTTTCCCAAGAAGAAAATCATTCCTCTCTATCAAGCATACTGTGCTTTTAGAGCACCAGACCTTTCAATTTAATTTTATTCCTTGGAACTCATGTACTTTATTTCTAGATGAAAAACCAAACCACGTGCTTGTATTCTTATTAAACCCTATATTGATATTTTTTCAGAACCCAGATTTTTTTTTTTGCAGTAGGACATTGCACTGGAATTGCTGATGTCACTAAATTCCTGTGTCTATTCCTGGGACAGTTTTGGGGGGCGGTTTTGGTTTTGTTGTTGTTGTTGTTGTTGTTGTTGTTTTCCCTATGATCTGGACATTACTTACTATCAAGAATTTTCTGCAAAAATGTAAATTAACATTTTCATTGACTAGTGGATCATGGTGGCTTACTTCAATTACTGTTTGTAGGATGTTCCAATGCAGAACAGGGTTCCTTTGTAGCTGGTGTTGCAGAAATATGCAGCAAAGGATGGTGCTTGCTCTGAAGAGTTTACAATATAAATAGACAACAGAGTGATGAGTGAAATCTTGCTCAGAGATTTGCCTAAAGTCACACTGCAGGGAAGAGCTGGGAATAGTATCTAGGTCTCCTGATTCCCCCAAGTCTGTTACTTTATTTACTAGGCCATGTTGCCTCCCTCCATTTAATTCCCTTCTCTTTTTCTTTATTCTACTGGTTAAGATTTGTCAGCATAAGCTCTTTCCCACCATTCATTTAGGTGGGAAAACGACCCCAGAAAATCAACCCCCTGGAAAAACACCCCTTCTGAAGATTTGTTACAGTGCTCTTTGAATACAGCAAGCATTCAAAAGGGAAGCACTATTCATGATTCGGTCTTTAGCATATTTGTATGGGGAATTTGAATGCATTTTTGCTCATCATCTTTAAAGGAGTGGCAAGTTTAGGATGGGATGCAGCATGACCTCTATGGTAAGTATGGACGTGTATATTTACTAGGTACTTGTCACTTCTGGGATAAAGGAAATGAGTTTCATTGGGATGAAAGGAGGATAAAAATAGATGCTTTTTAATATTTCTTGCTATTACTTTTAATTTCAGGGTTGAGAAACATCAGTTTGAAGAATTTTCCTGAAGTGCAAACCTAATTGCTCTGGTATCTCCAGATGTCGCCTGAAATTGATGTTAATCTCTGTTTTAAGACTATATTTATATATTTATTTATTGCAAAATAAAATGAGATTTAAACAGAATTAAGTAAAATTATTAGGTCAAAAAACACATGCTTGACTAATGGGCATTCCTCATAATTCCCATGCCTTTTCTGCTTGTCTAATTATCTATACTAGAGCAAATAAGTACCACATTCAAGATCAGGCTGTTATATAAACTGTGGATCTTTTAGAGTAGTAAGCACATATGGCTGCAAATTGAGCTTCTTGGATTCTCCTCACTGGAAAGCTTTTGCTGATGATTTTGGTAAAGGATGTTTAAGGTGACACTTTTAATATGTACAATATATCCACAATGCTTTTGTCATATTTTCCTTGATTTCTTCTGAATTTTGGGCAAGCAGCAGCCTGAATGTAACCAAACCAACTTCAGAGTGTTGTTCTTAAACTACAGGTGCTCAGCACACTTGTAAAGAGGGTTGTGCTAGCAATGATCTTCCTTCCCATTTGACAAAAGTGACACAGTCTGCAAGAGAGGGTCCATAAACCCCATTGAATGCTTTATCCCTATAATTCCTTATCCCTATATATTAATAGGGAATACTTCTCTTGAGTATTCAGATATTTTTCTCATATTTTCTCATATATTTGTGAGAAGAAAACAGTGAGTTACTCTGCTGGGAATGCCTGTCTACTGATCAGAAAAATTATTTCACAGCTATCTCATTAGATATTTGAATTCAGTCCTGTGCCTTCCCTCAGATTAGTGAGCTACCTAGGACAAGTCAGCTTCCCAGTCACATGGCATTTCTGTTCACCCTGTTGCAAAATAGGGAATAACAACCACCCTTTGCCTTGTTTGATAAAAAAGCAAGTTCTGCAGGCAAGATAGGATTCTTTATTATGCATATGAACAACATCTGGCCTAGTGTGCCAGGTGCACAAATAATTTATTTATGTAATTAGCTAAAAACGTGAGCTAAACTGTGATAACAAATCCATTTAGGCACTCTTAGTCCTGGATGAATACAAGGTAAGTAGGGTAAAGTCTTTCTTTTAAAAGCTTAGTGCATATTACCTCATATTTGCTACAGGGTAAATACACGTGAGCTGTCCCAGCTGAGCTGACACAGGAACATTTGTTACTCCTTCATATTCACGTGCTTGAGCCTTCACACACATGACTTTTAATGCTTTCTAATAAGGTAAGGTATATTAGTTGCACTGGACTTAACTTTGGAGGATAACCCAAACCTCCTGCTCAGGCAATGTCTGTTATTGCTCCTGGAATACTCCACAGGTGAAAAAACAGCAAGAAACTAAGTTATTCAGAGGAGCTTTTGCTCCCTGATTAATTAAATGTAAACTGAATGGAAAGAAATTTGGGAAACTAAGAGCTGAAATTCAGTACAATGGGTACCTTTTGTGAACTGGTAAATGGATACATGTTAATTCATCTCCTGGTGTACAGCATGGTCAAACAGGTTATTTCAGACCATCTGTGCTTTTCACTAACTTGTTTGTCTTCAAATTAGAATGGAACAGGAGAGATGAGCTTTTACATCCAGCTACAGCACTCAACTGGGATCTAGCAAGCAACAACATAATTTTCCAGGGATTATGGCACCTGCTACGTTTCAGCTCAGAGATAGAACGCTGTAGGTAAAGCACACAACAGAACTGGTTGAACCAAGGGCCAGGCAAGCCCAGCACAGCACAAAACTATGCAGAACTGGTATGATTTTCCAGATATATAGTAGAATAAGTAACCATATAATGTCAGTTACTTCTGCATCAAATTCTGCTTTAAGGTACATGATATAAATCTGGGAAAAACCACTAAATTTTACTGGATTCATGCCAGCAAAATGGTTGATGTATGGCATCAACCACCAGGGCACAGCAGGAGCAGTAAATACTTGCTCTCATTCTAGAAACCCAGTAATAGCAGATATTTCTTCCCTGTAACAATTCTCCCCCTTTATATTCCCTATGTCAGGTTAAGTACACCTTTAATGAAATTGAATCATTATTTTTCACTTTTTTCTCCCCCTGTGTATTAATCTGTAAGGTAGCAGCAGTTTTTTCTTTGTTTTTCTCTTGTGTTTTCTTTTTCTTTTAGTTGTTTTGTCAAGTGGGACTGACTTTTCTTTGTATCTTTACTGACAAATCTATATTAGTAACAACATCAATACTGTATTAAACCTGGACTATGGGAATAATTTGTAATCACACTAAAATTAGTAATGTCGCTTATCACGTGGCAAGACACAGGGTAGAGAAGTAGAACTACCATTAGCTTGTGTTATTATTACCTTATTAAGGCCATTTAAATAGGCTGTAATTCTGGGAATTTAAAGGTAATTTTGATTTATTCAGTTCAGTTTTTTATGTGTTTAGAAAACTAATTAAAGAACAAACAGCATGGCTATATCATTCTTAATGGCAAATATGTGTGAAGGGGCTGCCTATTCTGAAACCCAACAGAATAATGAACATTGTTACAATTTTCAATATTGAACATTATTTCCTCTTAAAAATTATTATTTTTCCATTGCATTAAATAATTTCCATCGCATTAAATCATTTCCATCAAATGTTTCTCTTAATATTTTTAAAGGGATTTCCTACAAATATTTCTCCCTAGGCTTGGAAGACTCAATGACCTCTAGTTTGTTTGAGCTTTCAGAAGAATGACCAAAATAAATAAACACAGAGAAAAATAATAATCTCTGAAATGGCCTTTAATCCCCATGAATGACCTACAATTTGTTCACAAAATAATGCTGATTGGTTGTTTAATTTTTCCACAAAACCTTACACTATGATGGCAATCCTTCACTGCCTACTAAATGATGTGCTTAAGCCTTAAAAAGAAAGAGCTTGCTTAAAAAAAACCTCTTGAATGTCTTCAGCTTCAAGAGCTTTGAGCACCTTAAAAACGTAAGGCAGCTTTAAACACTTTGTTGAACAGATATGTTTACTCTTTTTTGAATATTCTTCAGAACCGGACCACAGCTGTTTAACCCAGCTCTGATTTGAATCCTTCTAAAAGATTGATGATGAAAATTTTGATCCACAGGGCCCAGGGTATGGCTACGTGGTGTGACTGTGTGCAGGTGGGGGAAGAGCATTGAAGACAGGTGAAAATTATGGGTGACATTTCTATATAATATATACAGAATTCTGAAAGGATTAAGTGTAGCCATGACAAGAAAATTAACACTGTGATTTTACATAAAACACTGTAATTTTCCTTTTGACCACCAAGGGCAAAATGTGCCTGTTGCTCCAGATCAAGCCTGACCTACAGTGTACAAAAAATTCCAAGATGTTTTACAGCCTCATGAGTCCAAGTCACATGAATGCTACTTTTTTTACCACATAGGCAATGATACGAAATATTCCTCTCTAAAGAATTCAAGTGACAAATAAGCAGTTTATTAATGCTGCAGTTTCCTAACAAGGACAATTTCCTGCAACATCGATCAACATTTTAATTCTGAGGTTTTGGTTTAAAACTAGATTTATCCATCTGGAAATGTTTCCCGAAGTCTGTGGAGCTCTGTGGTATTTAAAGGTCATGCATCTCTTTCAAAAACAAGAAAAAATAATAATTCAAGATCCAATTTTTCATTCAAAGAACAACAGAAATAAAGGTATAATTCTAAATTTTAGGTGCTATCCCATTGTTGAGTTAACTGACCTTTCACTTACCTGTAAGGATCTTCTAGAATCATAGATGTTAAGGGTGCAAATGATGGGTTTTTTTCAATCCAACCCAATGCCTTAAAAATGTCTAGTCAATACCAAATATGAGCCTATTTATTACATAACACCTGATGCAAACTTGGTCAAATACTCTTGTTAACTTCCCTTCCCTTCTGGAAAGGGAGAACCAAAAGCAGCCTCCATGCTGAGAGAAATTGAGTGTGTGGGAAAGTTCTCAAGACCTTGTCATCCAAGTGGCATTTGAAGCATTGAGTCAAGTTGAACACCTGACTCCATTCTACTTTTTCCAGAGAGAGAAGACCTGTTACTAAAGCAAGTAATGACTCAGTGTCTTATCTAGAACATGGTGTTCTTTCAAAGCTCAGTATTCTGGCTCTAGTGCCAGACATAGTTGGCAGGGGAGAAGTCGATGCCACTTGTGCATCACCAGCAGCATTTCCCACAAAGTTGGGTGATGTCACTGCAGCTCTTATTCAGAAAACAACTTTCCCAGCTTGTCCAGGGAGTACTGACAAGGTTATTACCAGAGGCGGGTTGCTAGAGGCTGCAGCTGACAACAAAAATGAGGATATGTGAACATTAATATCCAAAGAGACAGCTACCTGCTGGAAGCACTTGCCTGGAAGAGGTGCTGGGACTGTATAAATATAACCCTCTCTTCGTCTCATCCCAGGAAGTTTTGAGGCCAACCCAAATCTGCAATAGCTGGGATCTAACAGGTAACAACAGGAATCGTCCTTTTGTTATTGTGCTGTAAATAAATTTTCCATGTGGAAACTTGTTAACCCTGGCTGCGGCTTCCATCTCTGCTTATATGCAAGACCTCCACCAGCAAATCAATCTTTACATTGTAATGGCACTCACTTGACAAGGAGTGTTTGGCTTAGTGCACTGCTATTTGTTCTGTGTGCAGCATCACAGAGGGATGTGATGTGTGAGAAAACCAGGCAGAGAAGCTGGTTGATGTGCAACAAGGACAGAGAGAGCTGGCTCTGCAATAGGGTGGTTGGGTGGAGGGGGTTTCTGTTGCCCTCTGTGCTTTGTGACACACCAAATATACCCAATGAAAATTGTTTAAAAAAAAAATATAGAGATGTCACTTCTGAATGTATCTCTTGTAAATACTATTCATTAGTTTGTGCCTCTAAATATATTTTTTTGGACATTTGCATTTCCCAATTAATGGGTTAAGGGTAAGATTACAGACTTGGAGAGCTATGGGCACACAGATTTGGCTGCTGTCTTCAGAGCATCTTAGAGCACTGCCCTAAAAAATGCTGTGTGCAGAAGCTTTCCTGACCCAGCAGGCACTACCCTAGCTTACATTTCCCTGAAGCACTGTCTCTCTAATGCTTCCCACTTGATCTGACAAGTGGAGGAGCAAAGAGAAGAGGAGAAAACTCCTGTCTGGAAAAGTGGAGTCCACCACCCAACTTGTTCATCTCCAAACTGGCAGTGCAGATGAATACTCCCACCTCTGCTCCCTCAGTGGGACTGCTGCCTCTGGATGACCCAGAGAGGAGCAGTAAAGGTTTTGCAGCAGCCTAAAGTCAAAGGCTGGGAGAGTCCCTGCTCTCTCTGGTAGTCCAGGATAAAGACATTCAGAGAGCAGCACTTAAGCAGAATTTAATTTAATTTTTATTGTTTTTTTAGTCTACTTTTAAAATTTTTGTTTAATTAGTTATTTAGTTTGATATGACTCTTAGCATGAAGCTGGACTCCATTGCTTGACCTTGGAGCTTTTTGTACTCTGAGTTTAATTGAGGAAGTGCAGAGCTCCAGAAATTCTTACCCTGGCCTTGGGCTTGCTCATGCAACAAAAGACATTGAAGTGCAGAGGAAAATTAGGTGAGATATGGAGAGTAATGGCTCAATGCTCACTTTGCCTACAAATATATTCTTAAAAAAAAGGGAAGAAGCAGAGCATATAGCTTAATAATCTTCTCTGTTAGAACTTTTAGGCCAGCTTCTCTGCCTAGGCACAAGGAATTCTAAGCCTTTCTAGCTCCTGTTTACATCCTGGTACAAAATCAGTGTCGTTCCTTCTTACAGACTCAGATTCAGCTGCACATCCACTGTGTAGAAATTTCCTAACATGAGAAATGAAAATTGAGCTAGCTCTCAGCTGGCACCTCTAAGAAACCTGGAGTGCAGGTATAAGGCCTGTTCTTTATGAGGTGACCTTCTTGGAAACAGATATTTTTTAATTCTCTTTTTGCACAATACTCAAAATAAAATTAAAAAAAAAAGTGGAAAAAACAATAAACAAGAAAAAAAAAAGGAGAGAGAAGAAAGAAGGAGAGAGAAAGAGAAAAAATGAAGAGAAAAAAGAAGGAGAGAAAGAAGAGAGGAGGAAGAGAGGAGGAAGAGAGGAGGAGAGAGGAGGAAGAGAGGAGGAAGACAGAGAAAATAATCTAGAAACAAACCTGGAATCAGTAAACCAAGACGACCTCCAGGTAGTGATGTCAAAGATGGCCTAAATAAGTGTTTTCAGAGGGCAGAATCTCTTCTCCAGTCTTCTTCCCTCACCACATTCCATTTCTGATGTGAAACTATGGAGTATGTCAGCAGCCTCTGCCCTTTTATTGTCTAGGCTTGATTACTTTCCTCCATCAGAACCAGGCTTCAGGCTGCCTCTGATCATAGCTGATTTGAAACAGGTGATATCTGATCATACAGAACGCCAGGGCTGTTTTTCTGAGATTTTAAGAGACACCTCCAGATATGCTTACAATTTTCAGGTTTTTTAGCTGTGGCTAGAATTAAAAAAAAAAAAGACCAAAAAAACAAACAACCCAAACCAGTGTGTTTCAGTATGAGTTGACCAAGCTGGCTTCAAACTGTGGATTGCTTGGCTTGTCTTGCACTGGCATTAGACTTTAAGCAGCACTGCAGAACAGGCAAAAAACTGTTAATACATCTCCACCTCATCCAGGAAAATCAGAGGACAGAGAGGGTAAGCACCCATCTGCCAGCAAGACTATATAGACATTCACTCTGTCTTGAACTGGACTTTGTTAATGTGTAATGAAATTAATTAAAACCTCTCCCTTCCCCCAATATTGATTAAATATTATGACTCACCTGGTTGCCTTCTGAGCATAATAAAATTTGGCAGGATTGGAGGAGGGGGGAGACATGGAGGAAGGAGGGGATATGAGATGTTCCTTCCTCTTTCTGGCTTTTCAGTGCAAAGTCACATTCTGTCATGTTACATACACACCAAAATATTTAGAAATACACAGGGCAAAGATCAGCTTGCAAGTGTGAGTTCATGAACTCTGCCAGTGCACAGATCTCTCTGCCAGAGCAGCACAGCATCCTAGAGGCAAGTCAAATGAAAACAGTCAGAATAATACAGTCAGGTAGCAGAAAAGGCAATTGTACTGCCAGGACCAATCCCAAACAAAATATATTTTGGCATATATTGAGACCTTGACAAAAGGAAGCCTTCAAGGTTACCACCTGAGTTGACTTAATATTTTTTTTTTATCTACCTTTTTTATTTATTATTTTTCTTTAAAGGAGAAAGAGTGTTTAATTATCAGTTCTCAAGCAAACAGTGGTTCGGCAAAATGTCAGGTCTCCAGCTGAGGCGCCACCAGTTTGTGCTTGGGATTGTGTGCCAGGCGGCTGCATGGACAGGCGAAGACCTCCGACTGCTCGCTGAATGAATTTCCACTCGTGCCTCTCGACATTGATTGAAAGTGAAGGCTGCTGTTGGAACCCTCAGGCTGTCTGAAGAAATCCATCCCTCCCCATGCTAGATCCTTGATGAGTGTAACTCCAGCTTCAAGAGAGACCGGGTGAAGTGGAGGGAATTTAACCCTTCTGGCCCCTGGAAGAAAAGTGCTGTCAATGGTTTGGGCTGATAAAGAAAAAGAATAGAAAGGAAAGAGAACAATGAAAAAAGAGGCCAATGACTTTTTTTTCCCTGTATTTATCCCACCCTTCTTCTTTTGTAAAAAATAAAAGACATCAGCACAACATTGTAAGATATTCTTCTCTTTTCTAAGCTTAGCTCCTGTGAATACATTTTAATATCCAAAACCAGAAAGAAGGGTAAGAACAAACCCATGAATTTGGCATGAAGAATTAACCGCAGTCTTCTTCAAAGAAGGCAAGTTGAACTAGATATACATTGGTGTAAATCCCTCTTGGAGCTTTCCATGATAGTATTGCCTGAACTGTTTGTACTCTCCAAGATTAAAATTTGTGTAATTCTTTGGCTATGCAATTCCATTTGCAAAAAACCAAATTTGAGTTACATACCATACCTCAGGGTTAATTTATGTTCTAACAGCTGATTACAAACGTGTAAAAGTGTGTTGTCCCTTAGTGCTACCATTCCATTCTTTGGAGGAATATATATCGTAAAATAAAACAAAAGATTTTTAATGACAACAAGCATTTTGATTCACTTTTATCAGGCTGTGCATAATTTCTCCTAGAACTTATTAATTCACACTTTATTTTTCATACTGGGAATGAATTGGTATGAGAGCCAAAAGGGACTGAACCCTGCATTGAACAATTAGTTATGTGTTGTCCTTTTTGTCTTGACTTCCTTCCTTCCTTCCTTCCTTCCTTCCTTCCTTCCTTCCTTCCTTCCTTCCTTCCTTCCTTCCTTCCTTCCTTCCTTCCTTCCTTCCTTCCTTCCTTCCTTCCTTCCTTCCTTCCTTCCTTCCTTCCTTCCTTCCTTCCTTCCTTCCTTCCTTCCTTCCTTCCTTCCTTCCTTCCTTCCTTCCTTCCTTCCTTCCCACTTCCTTCCTTCCGCCACTTCCTTCCCCACTTCCTTCCTTCCTTCCACCTTCCTTCCTTCCTTCCTTCCTTCCTTCCTTCCTTCCTTCCTTCCTTCCTTCCTTCCTTCCTTCCTTCCTTCCTTCCTTCCTTCCTTCCTTCCTTCCTTCCTTCCTTCCTTCCTTCCTTCCTTCCTTCCTTCCTTCTTCCTTCCTTCCTTCCTTCCCTTCCTTCCTTCCTTCCTTCCTTCCTTCCTTCCTTCCTTCCTTCCTTCCTTCCTTCCTTCCTTCCTTCCTTCCTTCCTTCCTTCCTTCCTTCCTTCCTTCCTTCCTTCTTTCCTTCCTTCCTTCCTTCTTCCTTCCTTCCTTCCTTCCTTCCTTCCTTCCTTCCTTCCTTCCTTCCTTCCTTCCTTCCTTCCTTCCTTCCTTCCTTCGCCACTTCCTTCCGCCACTTCCTTCCTTCCCACTTCCTTCCTTCCTTCCTTCTTCCGCCACTTCCTTCCTTCCTTCCCTTCCGCCACTTCCTTCCTTCCTTCCTTCCTTCCATTCCACTTCGCCACTTCCTTCCGCCACTTCCTTCCTTCCGCCACTTCCTTCCTTCCTTCCTTCCGCCACTTCCTTCCTTCCTTCCTTCCTTCCTTCCTTCCTTCCTTCCTTCCTTCCTTCCTTCCTTCCTTCCTTCCTTCCTTCCTTCCTTCCTTCCTTCCTTCCTTCCTTCTTCCTTCCTTCCTTCCTTCCTTCTTCCTTCCTTCCTTCCTTCCTTCCTTCCTTCCTTCCTCCTTCCTTCCGCCACTTCCTTCCTTCGCCACTTCCTTCCTTCGCCACTTCCTTCCTTCCCACTTCCTTCCTTCCGCCACTTCCTTCCTTCCTTCCTTCCTTCCTTCCTTCCTTCCTTCCTTCCTTCCTTCCTTCCTTCCTTCCTTCCTTCCTTCCTTCCTTCCTTCCTTCCTTCCTTCCTTCCTTCCTTCCTTCCTTCCTTCCTTCCTTCCTTCCTTCCTTCCTTCCTTCCTTCCTTCCTTCCTTCCTTCCGTCCACTTCCTTCCTTCCTTCTTCCTTCCTTCTTCCTTCCTTCCTTCCTTCCTTCCTTCCTTCCTTCCTTCCTTCCTTCCTTCCTTCCTTCCTTCCTTCCTTCCTTCCTTCCTTCCTTCCGCCACTTCCTTCCTTCCGCCACTTCCTTCCTTCCGCCACTTCCTTCCTTCCTTCCTTCCGCCACTTCCTTCCTTCCTTCCGCCACTTCCTTCCTTCCTTCCGCCACTTCCTTCCTTCCTTCCTTCCTTCCTTCCGCCACTTCCTTCCTTCCTTCCTTCCTTCCTTCCTTCCTTCCTTCCTTCCTTCCTTCCTTCCTTCCTTCCTTCCTTCCTTCCTTCCTTCCTTCCTTCCTTCCTTCCTTCCTCCTTCTTCCTCCTTCCTTCCTCCTTCCTTCCTTCCTTCCTTCCTCCTTCCTTCCTTCCTTCCTTCCTCCTCCTTCCTTCCTTCCTCCTTCCTTCCTTCCCCTTCCTTCCTTCCGCCCACTTCCTTCCTTCCTTCCTTCCGCCACTTCCTTCCTTCCTTCCTTCCTTCCTTCTTCCTTCTTCCTTCCTTCTCTTCTTCCTTCCTTCCTTCCTTCTTCTTCCTTCCTTCCTTCCTTCCTTCCTTCCTTCCTTCCTTCTTCCTTCCTTCCTTCTTCCTTCCTTCCTTTTTCCTTCCTTCCTTCCTTCCTTCTTCTCCTTCTTCCTTCCTTCCTTCCTTTTTTTTTTTTTTCTTTTCTTTTTTTTTCTCTCTTTTCCTCCCCACTTCCTTCTTTTCTTCTTTTTTTTTTTTCTTCTTCTTTTTTTCTTCTTTTTTTTTTTTTTTTCTTCTCCTTCCGCCACTTCCTTCCTTCCTTCCTTCCGCCTTCCTTCCTTCCGCCCTTCCTTCCTTCCTTCTTCCTTCCTTCCTTCCTTCCTTCCTTCCCCTTCCTTCTTCTTCCTTCTTCTTTTCTCCTTCCTTTTCTCTCTTTTCCTTTTCCCTTCTTCTCCTTCTTCTTCTTCCCTTTTCTCCTTTTCCTTCCTTCCTTCCTTCCCCTCTCCCTTCCCTCCTTCCCTTCTTTTTCTCTTTTTTTTTTTTTTTTTTTTTTTTTTTTTTTTTTTTTTCTTCCTTCTTTTTTTTTTTCTCTTTCCTTTTTTTTTCTTTTTCCTTCCCTTTTCTTCCTCCCCTTCTTCCTTCTCTTTCTTCTTTTCTTCTCCTTCCTCTTTTTTTTTTTTTTTTTTTTCCCTTCTTCTTTTCTTCTCTCCTCCCTTCTCTGTTTTCTCCTGCCTCACTTTTCAGGGGCCATATTTTGACTCAGTAGTTGTACGTCACGTGCCACACTGAAGTTTTCTGATACATCACTGGGAGTATTACATTATCTGCAGTAAAACCTGCAAACAAACCAAGGAAATCGCTGCTACTGCAGACCCTCATACATGTCAGGTAGAAAATAAAAAAAAAAAAGTGAAACATTAAGCAGAAACTCCCCTGTGTAGTAAAGACAAAAGCCACAGTTCATTAAAAGATCACATAAAATAAATAATAAATCTACACATCTGTCTCACTGCTAAGGGTAATCAAACCCAGCAGTGATTACCAGGGGATTTTATTTAAAAATTTCCTCTAAATTCCTGACATAAACACACCTTTCTAAGCCAAGTTACATAAAAACCTTTTCCTTTGTGCCTTTGGATTTTTGTCACATAATAAAATTCCATTTTACTTTGATCTAAACCTAAAATACAAATAATACAAATTTCAAAAGAAAAAAACCAGGAAAGCAAGTAAGTTAATTTGTTGTGTATTATTTTTGGGTTTAAATTTCATTAAGTTAAAAAAAAACAACTTATTTTTAAAAGTATAATTTTCATTTGTGTCTCCTTTCCCAGAAAGGAAAACCAGGAAAGTCAAATCAAAGTCAACATTTTTAGTCAAATGGAGAAATTTTCTTTGCAAGTAGCATTTCAGTATAATGCTAAAGGAAACCCCAATTTGCTTTATTGGTTGATGACTCTAATTAATGTTCTCACAATATGTGAAGCTTAAATACTGCCTACTGAAATTAATGAAACTCCTGTTAATGGCTTGCCTGTTGGATTGGACCCTAGAACAGGATGAAGAAAGAGGGGGGACTCTAGCCTTGGTTTCTGCCCCTGACATCCATGAAATGTTTGGAAATTCTGATATTACCCTCAGCCTCTGGGCCTGCAGTTGCTGGTCATAAATTAAAACCAAGAAGCATCTTGAAAACAAGCTTGTGCAGATGGGATGGGGAAGTTCTGGTGCTGTTATCCAGTGGTGAAAGGTGGTCTTCAATTGCATGAAATCACTGAGTCTTCTTCTCTGACCAGAAGGTTACAAAGTACATCCAAAATATTAGGCAGACAGATTTCTCATCTTCCTGAAGCAATAATAAATAAATGACTCACCTCCTGCATCTCTGTCTGCTGCACAGGACATGGCTGTAATGCTGCCCCTCTCCTGGGATGCTCACCTTGCATAAAACCATGAAGGGGTTTCTGGCTGTGGTATCTCTCCCAGAATTGCCTCAGTAATTTCAAAATACCTGTGCAGCCCCAGCCACTGGAGCTCTCCCCCTGGGTAGTGTCCAGTAGCCCCCCATGGGCACTTGGGGAGTACATAGGGAATGTGGAATCTTCAGCTTGGGGATCCCCTCAGTCCACCCAGCACAACCTGAGGAGCAGGGAAGTTGCATTCTGTCAGGGTACAGGAATGGAGATTTTGGGCTTGTGGAGAATGTCATAGCCAGTGAGAGATCAGAAGAGAGGTGTGTGGTAGAATACCTCTTGTCTCCCTTAAAAGAAGCGAGCCATATGCATTTAATTCAAAGAAGAGGTGTATGAGACTGCCCCTGATGCAGGGTCCTGGCTACCAGATACCAGGTGATTGAAGCAGATGCCTGCAGTCTTGATCAGTAGCTTGAGTCTGACATATGGCCAGGATTTTCTGACAAACCTCAGTATTCAGCGTGGGGTTTTTTCTCCTTTCTCATCCCTTGACTTTTCTTTGTGAAAACACTCTTTGAGGTGCCTTATACCTTTATTTCATCACACAGAACAGCTGAGGTGCCCTAGAGGTCCAGTAGTCTATTCTTTGAGGCAAGGACTGTTAAGTTACCTTTCTTTTATATTTTTTTTCCAGCACCTTCCACATTATGTGATTTAAAGGGCAGGTAAAAGGCCAATGTTATCAGACTAATATCTGAAAGTAATTAGTACACACAAATCATCTGAATTTGTTTAAAGAATTAATTTTCATCATTACTGCAACTCACACTTTGTACTGGTTTTCCCCTCTATAGCTGGCAAATATCAAAGGCTTGGTCTTGCATAAAGCATACAGAATACATATTTCAAAAGTTTCTTGCATTTTTTTTGTTGGAGAAATTAATTTATCTGTTAAAATAAAAGAAAAAGGAGTAACTTGTAAATTCACTGTTGGTATTTGTTTACACTCTTAGGAAACTGAATTATCTACATTGCAATATGACCCTGTGTATTTGCTGTCTGTGACCACCCAGGACACATAAAGGAAACTTGTTCAGACAGGTGTTTCACCTCATGCACAAAATTTAAATTGTGAATTTTTGGCTGCTGAAAATGGGTTTTTGCAATGTTGAACACAGAAGAAAGACATTCAGATAGAGTCTGCTTCAATTCCAGATGCTAAAGTGAAGCACCTTGTCCAGTTGGACTGAGACATAAATGCATCACTGGTTTATTCACACAGTTGTCTGCTGGAAGTTATGAAAAAGCAAGGACAGATGGCAGGAAGCTGTATAAGAAGGCACGCTTCTGAGCTCAGGTTTATAAGGCCTTTATAGGAATATAGCAATAGCTAAGAATATTTTTTTTTCTTCTTTTTCTGTTTTAGAAATTACTTGAGCCTTCTGGCTTGAGTGTGACTTCCTAAGTGTAATGAAGAAATATCTGTAGAAGTAATCCTGTAAATGCACAATCCTGTTATATGTTTACTCACATCAGCAACATTATTCCTCCAAATAGCTCTAGGTGAGACAAGAATGGTCTAACTCCAGTATAAAAGCTCTGTGAATGTTCCCCCCTTAACTTAGTTCTGTTGCAGCACAGATGTTTAGATGCTTGTAAAAAAGGTGGGAAACTCCCCTGAGATTTGGAAAACAGCCACATGGATTCTTGGATGGGGCTTGGAGCAGCCTGATCTAGTGGAAGGTGATGCAGCCATGGAAGGGGAATGGAGTGGGATTTTCTTTAAGGTCCCTTGCAAATGATTGTATAATTCTGTGAATCCTCAGCCTTAGTATCTGACCCTAAAGTCTCATTTTGGAAAAGGGGATTTTAGGAACTTCATTAGAAGTTGCATTACGTAAATTGAAGCCCTGTTCTTCCTGCATCTTATGGGACTGTAGGAATATTTCAGATAGCTCATATCTAGTTTTTGCATCTTCCATTGTAAATAAGTGGTACTGTTGTACATGGCATGCTGTTAAAACTGAAACCTGTTACATCTATTACAAAAGCTCTTGTTGCTAGCATTGCACATGACAATTCTTTCATCAGAATAATAGAATCATTAAGGTTGGAAATGACCTCTAAAACCATCAAGTTCAATCATTTGCCCAGCAGTGACAAGATTATCAACAAGTGTGACTCTAAGCACTACATTCATATATGTTTTGAACACTTCTAGGGGATGGTAATTCCGCCACTTCCCTGGCCAGCCTGTTCCAATGCCTGAGCACCCTTTCAGTGAAGAAGTTATTCCTAATATCCATTCTAAATCTTCCTTGGTGTAACTTGAGAAAATTTCTTCTTGTCCTATTGCTTGTTATTGAGGAAAAGAGATTGACTCCCACCTGTCTACTACATCCTTTTAGGTAATTGTAGAGGGCAGGGATGTCTCTCTTGGGCTAAGTGTGAAATTAAAGATGTATACTCTACTTTATCGTAATGTAGAAATCGAGAGAGCAATATTTATCTTCTCTGTGTTCTCTCTCATTTTTCCATTGGGCATCTCTGGGAATAACCTAATTTCATATTTTTAAGTATCTATGAATTTATCAAAGACATAATAAAGCCCCAAACCCCTCATTTGTCTTCTCTCCAGGGTGAACAGACATCATCTCCGTCAGCCTCTCTGTGTTCACATTGTTCTCCAGATCCTAGACCATTTGGGTGGTGCTTTGCAGGACTGTGATGAACCAATGTCTCTCATGTCCTGGAGAGAAGAGCTCTCTAGAGATGTCTCACCAGTGCTGAGCAGAGAAGGATCTCTTTCCTCAACCCACTGTCTCTGTCTAATGCAGCCCAGGACACTGTTGACCTTCTTTGCTGCAAGAACACATTGTTGTCTCATGGTCAACCAGTTGATCCTGCCCACTCCATATCCTATTTTGCCAAGCTGTTTCCTACCCCAACCACCCAATGAAATACAATTACATAACACAACTACAATAGGAAAAGCATATAGACAACTCTAATTAGCAAAATTACATCAATATTTTCTTTCCCAGTCAGGAAACCAGACAAAGAGAGAACAATATGTCATAGGAGAGACATGACCCTCCTTCCCCTGGGGATGTGGGGCCCAGGGCTGCCAGCCCGAGCAGAGTGGTTGCCTCCTGCGTTTGTTTTCCATAAGAGGGAGGAAGTGTTTGCTGATCTGCTGTGCCTGTGTTTAAACTGACTTTAGAAGTCTAATTGCCTGGTGTTTTCTATTGTATATTTGCTTGCTGCCTTGACTTGGTTTGGACTGGAGTGTGTTTGTTCTGAGTGATTTTGAAGTTTGTTTGCTTTAAGGGAAGGCAGGGATTCAACTAGACGGAAACTTATGGTGTGACTGTGCCAGCTGCCTCAAACAAGGACCTTCTCTTCTCTCCAGACACCACTTTCTCTGGAGCTTTGTCTGGTTTTTTTCCTCTATAGATGTAGGAATGTCTCATGCAAAAAGTGATCATCACTTGTTTCCTGGCTACGGGTTCATTGCTAAAATAATTCTTAAAGAAGAAAGAATAAAATTCCCTGTAAGAGAATTTCTAAACAATTCCTCTGTGTGTGTTTTTTTGGTTTTTAATTTTTTTTTTCCCAAACAACAAACTGATTAAAGTAATTTGTTATTTTTTAACATAAGCACCTGTAAAACTAAAAAAAAAAGAAACCAGCCACAAATGTATTTTCTGTGAGGAACGTGGAAATTTGAATTGATAATTATGATTTTTAGGGTTACTTATATTTAGTCTAAAGGTTTATATCAGAATCTGCCCTGTCAGGGTAGGAAGATTGCAGTTTTTAAGAAGAAAATTTCCTTAGTAAAGCCCTTAAGGAAACAAATATAGACAAATCAACAACAACAACAAAAACCCTCAGAACCCAACAAAACCTGGGCAAAAATGTTGGCCAGTTTTTGGGGTTAGGGAGAGGGCAGGGCAAGAGTGAGAGGAAGAAAAAGTGGGAAACATCTCAGTTTGTAGTTTCTCTTCTCATAAACAGTAACATATCAGGGAAATTTCAAAGTAAGACAAAATTGGAAACCAGAGATATTTCTATTATTCTGGAAGTAGCTTTAGCCCTATAATTTCTACCAGTTTATGCCTCCACAGCTTTATTTTTCTGGGTCAAAACAAGCATCCATTGCTTTAGTGTAGCCTTTTCATTTTTAATTGTTTGTTTGCAGAAGTGCACTGTAAGTGATTAGACAGGAATACATTAAGCAAGGCACAGACCACGGAGGTGAAAGAGGATCCCTGAGCATTTTCACTGGAGAGAGCTACAGGAAGGTATCTCTGAAGCATCACCTGCATTTCCCTCAGTGGGGAAATTATATGAGTCCCTAGTGTCCCATTTGAAAGGGCTGGGAAAAGGGTTCCTTAGAACACGAGGAGAGCCGTGGCTGTTTGTGTGTCTGAGGCTCGAGGAGAGAGGGATGTGATGATGTTTGTTTGCAGTCTATCAGGCAGCCACTAGATGTCTCTGATTATTGCATACAGCTCCAGCACAATTCAGTCTCTGGTAAACAAAGGAGACAAAAACTCATCTAAAGAGGAGTGGAAGGCATTTGATGTAGATCCTGACTTGTATTTGTTCTTTTAGATAAACACTGTCCTTTTCAAATGGTCCTGAATATTACAGAAATATACTTTTTCATATACGCAAACATTCTTTTATCACAAAATATCCAGATGTTTCTTCTCCTCTTTGTGAATTCCAGATTGTGTAAATAAGATTTTTATTTTTTTTTTTAATAAATGAAGGTGTGGATAAGAATCCACATGGTCTTTATTATTACAATTTGCAGCACTGTATACAATACATTATTCATTTTCAGATATGCCAGATAATGAATGAAATGTCTTTCATAAATGTTAGCTTTTTTCACTGAAAATCTCTAAATAGTTTTCATGTGTGTGCAATAATAACTTGAGAGTGCCAAATTTCAGTATTCAGAGTATACATCACCCATTCAAAATCTCCTGGAGCTGGAGATTTTGTTTGAAAAGACAATACATAACCTATTTTTCCTAAATAGTAAAAGGTGTTATAAGCAGTAAAACGTGTTATAAAGCATGCCAAAGTGAAGCATTTTCAGCCCAGAGCTCTGATGATGACACACTTACGCACAAGTGCATACAGTTCTATAAACTTTTTTTTTGTGTGTGAGTGTATAAATGTGAGGGCCAAGTATTTTCTGCCTTTTTTCTTGCAAAACAATGTAAAGTGAGTTTCAGAAGGTGTACAAAACAAAATTCCTCTGTTACTGAGTTCATACAGCCATATAATTTAAAAGAAGAAGGAAACCCAAAGTACTGAATGTAATGACATGTTAAATTCAAGGGCTATTGAATCTGTAACTGTCCTTTTGTGTGCCCTATTGTCCCAAATGAAAGTAGTAGCTGGAAAAGGGAGGAAACATGTTTGGCACTTTATAGCAATCTGCAGGTTTTGCTTTTGACTTTTCCAAAAAAAAAAGTACCTTCCAGAGTAGATAGAACCTGAGTCTGACAATCCAGGTGCCAACCTTCAGCTTCACAAATTCCCTAACAATGTTCTGAAGCGGCTCAAAACCTCTTGGATGTGCTAAAGATACCATTCCATCATTATAATCATCTGGTTTACTGCTTATTGTTGGCCACAAATTTTTCTCTGTGCTGTGCCAACCACACTGAAGGAAGGCATCTCCCTAGCCCAAGCTGTGATTAAGTGTGCTGGGATGTCACACTAGAAAAAGGCTTCTTGGTAGAGAGCAAAAGTGATAAATGAGTAGGAGAGATTTATTGATGAAGCATAGATAGTGCTAAGAGTAGAAGTTAAAATAGCAGAAAATGAGGTTCAAGGGAGCAAATTGAGGGGAGAGATTTGTACTACAGGGAAAAGCAGCAAATGGAAAGTGCATAGTCCTGAGGAAAGAGCATGAAAAACATGGGCAAGAAACAGAGACATGAAGTCATAAACATCTCCCGGTCGTCCCATGCGGGCAACCTATTTTAGCAATCTACCTGCAGTGTCATTACTAGAAATGAAATTTAGTATTTACATGATGGATCTGAAAGGTGGTGGGCCACATGTACTGCAGCTGTAATCCCACTGGTGTCACCACAGACTGTGAAGTTCCTCTGGGGCCAACACGCTTGAATGTTACACCTGCAGTTAATAAACCTCATCACATCTCAGCACAGCTCAGCCCCTCTTCTCTGATCAGAGGTGGTGGTTCATCATAAACCAGACAGAACAGCTGGCTTGAGGCTTTTGTTCCTGCTCTTAGGAGCCAGACTCCTTGTCAAGATTTGCTATACTCTTTAGCTAGTGTAAGCCTTACTCTATTCCTCAATTTACACCTACAGCAGGTTTGACCCAGAGCTGTAAAAACTTATCCTGAACAGCCTTTGCTCTAGTTACTTAGCACAATCATAATTATTTGTAGTGGCTTTAAATTCAGAGTGCTAGGAGAACAAATGATTACATTTGCTTGGATGTGTCTGCAGATGAGGTTTGTAACACAATAGTAATGAACTTTGACGGAGAGAGTCTGAGCTAATTCTGCTGCATTGAATGGTAATAATTCAGTGCAGAACGAAAGTCATCCAAAGGGAAGGATGTCGTCTAAACTGTAAATGTAAAGAGGATTGACTCTTATAAGAACAAAGTCAGATGGATAGACTGCACTTTAGGTTACAAGAGCATAAACTTGACATAACTATTTCTGCACCGGTGAAGCTTCAATCAGAGCTTGTTTTTGCTCAGCCAGGTGCTGGATCTCATTCAAGCTCAGGATATGATTCTTACCACTCATACACTCAGTTTAATACTGATCACAGAAATGGTCTTCAGGTATTTTAATTAAAAGCAAATTACTCGAGGTACTTAGGTCAGATTTTGAAGCCAGTGCAGTATGCGGTAGCTGGTAGGGCAACACACTTTATCCTGACTGATCCACTGGAATTACAATTCCCTCTTTAGGGGAAGCACAGACCAGAGCTATGATCCCAGGGATTGCATCTGATAAAGAAAACCAAGTACCTGAAATTATAAAACACTATAGCTACCTGAAAACTGCTAAGGATAGGGACCTATTGAAACAGGATTTAAATGCCTTAGTCTGTCATATAAGTAAGTAGATAAGACACCAACACTTTTGTTTCAAAGTCAGAACATGGAAAACTTATTTATTTAGAAGACAACAACAGTAGGATGTTATCCCTTCTGTTGCAGTGGCTAGACCTTCATGGCTTCAACCATACATTCCTCTTCTGATAATACTTGCAAGCAAATCCTACCCATGTGGAGAAGTTAACTGTAACAGTTGATTATTTTTATTCAAACCAAGGTAAATGGGAGAGACAGTAAACCCAATTTTGAATAGTCAGCCTGCTAACAATGTCATCCACCTCAGAGAAAATAAATCTTGCCAGCAGCTGAAAGCAATAGATTGTTTTTGGTCTCCACTATTCCCAGGCATCTGGGTTATGTAGAAATAATTAAGAGAAGAAGTCAGCCTTCCATCCACTTCTCATGCAATAATAGTTCCCTGTATTCCTATCTGCCTGACCAGTGAGTTCCTTCAAATTGTGCTGTTTTTTAGTCTGGTCATGCTTTTAGACAAATCACATTCAAGCGCAAGTGCAAAATTTAACTCTAGCTCAATAATTTCTTCACATGTAGAGAAACAGACATAGACACAGCTCAGCAAATAAAGCCATTTCCTTCCTGTGGAGAAGAAGAAAAAGAAAAAGATTATAGCTGTCCTGTGTAATCTGAAATATTTGAGACATACTGAATTACTGCACTGATGAGACCTATGATTTCCACGAAGAATGAGACATGTAGGCTCCTTCTGGGAAGGTGTCTGACTTTAGCAGAAACATGCATGTTCCCCCAGGCTGGGATGCAACTGGAAACGTACCATCGATCCGCAAACTGACTGATTTCTTATTCTGCTTGCCATGCACAGTGTTGTCACTGAAGAAGCTGTTCCGCATTTAAAGCAAGAAGCCACTGCAGACCAGCTCTGGTGGGGGGGTCATGAGTGTATCTGTTATCCTAGAAGCCATATTTCAGGAAAGGAGAGAAGATTAATGCCATTTGGAAGATTCCAGCTGCTTACGCTGTGGTCATTTCCACGTACTTTTGAGTCTATCAATACTATGCCCTCTCTCAGCTTTTAACTGGCCATGATGATAAGCCAAAGACTCCAGATTCTCCCTTCCACCCCCTGACTACTCTGCAGACTCCAGATGGAGGAAGAAGCAACATTTTCACTACTCAATTCAAACAGTAAACCCCGCTGACCTCCAGGTGAAGCATCAGGGTGTGCATTAAGAAGGCACAAAGAGCAGGAAATTAAACCCTGCAGGAGAACATGAGGTATTGCACAGTGACACACACACCACACCTGGGCTGGTTCTTCGGTGGTTTAGACTCTTCCATAGTCTTCTGCTCTGACAGACCCATCTCAGAGATCAAACCTGAAAGGTGATTGCATCTGGGTGAAGGTCAGTCTGTTCTCCCAGGTAATGAGACATGATGATGATGACAGGAAACAGCCCCAAGGTTGGGCAGGGGAAATTAAGATTTTATATTAGAAATTTTTCCTTCCCTGAAGGGTAGTCAAGTATTGAAACAGACTGCACAGGGAAGTTGTGGAGTCCTCATCCCTGGAATTTTTTTTTTTAAGTGTGGATATGTTATCTGGGGACATGGTTTAGTGGCAACTTGGCAGTGCTGTATTACCTCAATGGCCATAGAGGTCTTTTCCAACCCAAACAATCCTATGATTCTGTGATCCTGTGTCACCTTCTTTCTTCCTCAAGCAGTGTAACCCTGATCAGCATTTAACAATCTATCACTGGATAGGTTTTTTAGGGATTTAGGATTAAATGGATGAAGAAATATCTGCAAAGGAAGAAAAAAAAGAGAGAGAATTTAAAGGCAGTGTACTTAAAAGCACATAGTCAAACCATACTACTAACATAAATGGTATGTTGTATGCTGATAAACTGTACTGCAAAGCCCAGATTTGGAATTCAGTAGTTCCTGTTTGTTGTTTCACAATTTAACATCTGTAAGTAGATTCCATGTCATTCTTTGTCAGATTCCCAGTCAAAAAAAAAAATCAAACCCTCAAAATAAGACACATCAAAAATCTCAAATGTCATTATTACAGTTATTTGTAAAATGCCTTAACAACTATTGGCAAGGTTTTATTAGAGGCTGGTAGGTTATTGCAAGTCCAGGTATGAATGCTTGGTTTCAACTGAAAACATGATGACAACAGGTTTGAGGTGGAAAGAACAACACAGTAAAACATTGAATGAAAGAAGATAGAATGACAGAAGATAGAGATAATGGATGAATAAGTAGAAATAGCTTATTTTCATAATTTTAAGTAGCATGTTCCCTTTAACTCCAGGCCAAGAAAAATGGTTGTGTATGGGTTAAAATAAGACATAAAGCCTGAAATGTAGGAACTTGTCTTCCAGCCTGTTGTTCTGGTGACAGTCGACTTTGTAAATGTCACACAACTTTTCCCTCCCATACGAAAAAAGAAAGAACCTGATCAATTCTTCCCTGCTTCCCCAGACATCTTCTGCAACCGATGCAAAGCAGAGCATTCAGTGTCAAAGCCTGTTACATGCTGCTATCTCCTAATAATATTAAAATGAAAATGAAAGTAGCTCCCAAACAATCTTTAAATCAATCCTAATGTGATAAAAATGAATGTCCCTTCTTTCTTTTCCTCCTCTCCCTTCACTGTCTTCTGAACATTTACAACAGCATTTTGTGTGCAGCAATGGGTTCAATTGTCACATTGCTGATCAGTGTACAGTCTTTCAATTTTAGCATAATTTCTCATCTCAAATTGTTGCTGTACCTACATTTTAAGATGTGGAGCTGCAGCTTTTTTTTTTTTTTTTTTTTTTTTTTTTTTTTTTTTTTTTTTTGTGTGTGTGTGTAAATGAACTAGTGGTTGGGAGGGTCTGGAATTCATCTACTCCAGCCTCCCTGCTCCAGTAGGGTCCCCTGCAGCACATTGCTCAGGATTGTGTCCAGATGTCTTTGGAGTTTCCACAGGCAAGGAGACCCCACAACCTTTCTGGGCAATCTGTTCTAGGGCTCAGTCACCCACCTGTTAAAGAGACTCTTCCTCAAGCTCACATGGAACTTCCCATCTGCCAGTTTCTGAGATTACACTGCCTGGCATTACTGAGTAGAGCCTGGATCCATCCTCTTGACATCCTTGCTCCAGACACTTACAGGAACCCCTCTCCATCTCCTCTGCTCCAGGCTAAAAAGAAGAGAAGAATCTTTAAAATGAAGGGGAAGCGAGGAACTTCTCCCTATCCTGGTCTAAGGATAGTCTACATAGTCTTTATTTTCCAGACCTTGCCTTTATATAGTCCAACTTTGGTGCTTACCTAAACTGTTGTTTCTGGATACTCCCTCATTGACTTCTACTGCTGCTGTGAAATAGCCAGAATAAAAGTGTCCTTTGAAACTCTTCATGCTTCTCATGTGCACTTAACTTGTTCTGGGAAACGAAAGTCATTTGAAGGATGCTGAAAAAAGGTATTTTTCACGCAACTCCCCCTTCTCCAACTGAAAAAAAATTAAAAAAGGCAAAACAAAAAAAAAAAAAAACAAAAAAAACAAACCTAAAACCAAAAACAAACAAAAAAACAAACTAGTAACTGATTTTTTATGATCAGACATTGTGAAGTAGACTAAATTCATTTTTAATGCATTAGTCATTATAACTTGGAAAGACTGATATTCAGACAAGATCTTCAAAGTCCCAGAAAAAGGTTGGTCAATTAGAAGAATATTTGTGCAAGAATAAGTTAGAACACTTTCCTAAGAATAAGTGGAAGAGGCAGCTGATACTGTTGGTTTGAATAATTAATACAGATTACTTTGGTCAATCAAAAAATATACTGAGTATTGGATTCCAAAATATCGCATAAAATGTGTAATCGGCCCTCAAAAATTCTTTTTGTTGGAATTCCAGTGAGGTCATGATTCATACCTATCATGATTAAGTAGTTGTAACAAGAACATAGGGAAAAAAATAGGCAGAAAATAATTTACTGAGAACATTTTTAGATTACATAAATTTGTGTGCAGCAGTAAATAATGAGCAGAATGGATGACTGACTTGGAGCTGTCTAGACTGCTTGATTGGTAAACTGGGTGTAAGCAAACAGTTGGGACCAAATGTGCCATTACAAATCCAGGGAAGAACCAGAATTGAAACTGACTATACAAACAGTAGGTCAATGCAAGGTATTAGTAATTTTTAAACATGGCTATAACTGCTATTCATCCTTTGTACAGTCCTTTCACATCAGGGTTCAGATATTTTTTTCCTTACTCATCCCCTTACAAATTTGGTATTTCATTTGATTTGACTTGGCAGAGGTAAAACACATGTGGAGATTTGATTAGTCTGTAAATATCTACGTAAAGAACATTGTGGACAATGTTGCAGCAGTGTTCAGTGGCTAGTTGTTAAAGCTACAGAAATTCAAACTGAAAATAAAGTACAGATCTAAACAGTAAAGCTGTTAACCATGGGAGCTATTTACCAAAGATGATGATAGATTTTCCATCTCTGGGTGTTCTTTAAATGGGTTTGCTGTTCTTTCCCTACTTCAAACAGAGATTTTGGACTCAATGTGGGAATTAATATAAGGAACTCCTAGGGCTTTCTTTGTGGAAAGAGGTTTTCCTTTATTCAGAAAGCTAAAGAAATTACACTGTCAGCAGTGCTTTGTTTGGCCCAAGATTTAACCAAGTACAAAAGTGACCATGAGGAGTTTAGCCATATGTTTTTTTGCTTCAAGTCCAACTCAGTTAGCTCTCAGGACATGGCCCAGAGGATCAAGGGTGCACTGTTAATTGTCTATCTGCCTTTAAAATAGCACCTATTTTCCCTGATAAACTCAACCTTTTCAACTCAATCCTGAATTTGGCACTGCTTCAAGCTATTTATTTTGATTTAGAAATAAATCATCAATTCTCATGACACAGCTGCTTTTGTCACAATTACCACCTGGGTACAACATGTTCCTGTGGTGAAGTTTGATAGGTTAATCGAGCTTCACAAAGCTTGCAATGAGGTTTGAGATGCTGGGATAAAAATAATAAATATTGGGTGGAATCACTAATAATTTTCTTTAAAATCTCTTATATACGGTGGCATTCAGACATGCTAGGAGCATTAGCAAAGTATTAGTCAATACATGCATTAACAGCACTCTCTCCTCAAACTTCTTTTCTATAGGAAGAGAGAATTACTGGTTTTTTGCACAGATTCAGTGCTAAAACATTAGAGTTGGAACAGGAACCCTAGTGAGTGGCAGGTCTTGTGCTTGTGCTTCATAGCAGGACTGAATTAACTTTCCTTAAGACATTACGATGAGACTGATTATCAGTCTGTCCTTAATGCTTCTCAGTGAAAGCAATGTGACGTCCCTTGGCAGTTTGTTCCATGGATCTAGCTATCCTCGTAGTTATAAAGTTTGTTTTAACCATTAACTAAAATTTCCCCTTTGTTGCAGCTTCATCCTATTACTTCTAGTTCTGACCTTGGTGACTAATTATAATAATTGGCCCCTGACCTCCTGCTATTATTTTTTATGTGTTTGGAAGAGAGATGGGTGTAGACAAGAAAATGTGGAACCATAACCTAATGCCCTGAAAGCCTAAGGAAAACATACAGATTTGGGACTTTTCTTTGACCTATACTAAGATTAAAAGACATGTAAAACTTAGAACCGTATTCTGTCAAGGGCAACAAGAAAAACTTCTCTAGGGACATTGAGGGTACAAGGAAAGTCAGAGAAAATGTGACCCCTTTCTGGAAGGAAATTGGAGGCCTGCTTACCTGGAACTGGGTAGGTGGAAGTTCCTGAGGTGTTCAACAATTTTTTTTTGTCTTAGTCTTTACTAGAACATGTTCCAGCATAAGAAAGACGTGGACTTTCTGGAATGAGTGCAGAGAATGCCACCAAATGATCTGTGGGATGGACAACCACTGTTATGGAGATAGGCTGAGACCATTTCTTTGTTCAGCCTGGAGAAGCCTCTGGGAAGGACTTCTGGAACCTGCCAGTACCTACAGGATCTACAAGAGTAATGGAAATGGAATTTTTATGAGGACATGGAGTAACAGAGAAAGGGGGAACAGGTTCAAATTCAAATTAAGTGGTTTAGATTAGATATTAGGAATTAATTCTTTCCTGTGAGGGTATTGAGACCCTGGCACTGCTTGCCCAGAGAAACTGTAACTGGAAAATCCCTGGAAGTGTCCGAGGGCAGGTTGGAGGTGACTTGGAGAAACCTGGTCTAGTGGAAAGAGATCCTACCCATGGCAGGGGCACTGTAATTGGATAATCTTTAAGGTGCCTTCAACCCAAAGTTTTCCATGATTCTGAGAAGATCACTTATACTAGAGCTGCTCTGTAGGTTGACCAAATTTTCCATATTAACCACACAAAACCTGTTTGCTGAATTGAGCTGACCTTACCAGAGAAATTTTGGTAATCTTTTAAGGAAGACCACTAATTTGTCTTGTACCTGCAGTCCTCCCATCCATCAAATATGACTTTCTAGGAAAAGAAACCTCTGCATTCCTTTTATTGCATTAGCACCTAATGGTTGGATCAGCCATTGGCTTTGCCTAAAATTGCCTTAATTGAAATTAGGTCTTGCTAATAAGACCTACAACAATATTGATCAACAATTTAGCTCTATAAGAAATGCATTTTTTTAAAATAAATATAATTTCTTTGTAGCTGAAGTATACTTTTGTTTTCTGTTACAGGCTGTGCCAAATTGTTACAGAGGATTGGAAAAAAAAGTAAATATATATTTACTCAAGTGCCTAATAATTCCACTGTTTGATCCATGGGTCTTTTACTAAGAGGAAGAACAATGACTTTATTTATAACCCTTTGTAATAATTTTATTTTAAAGATTGTTGCTGCTTCATTATCTGTGGAGGTGCAATACTTGTAATACTACTGCATTTGGCTGTACTTCTCTTCTATGTTGACAATCTTGGTGTCAGTGTAATCTGTAATCATTGGTTGCAAAAGGAGTATATGAGTGCTGACCTTTGTTTGCTCTGATAAATAGATTTTTCATGTAAATGGTGGAGGGAAAGGATCTGGTGCATACAACAGCACACCCTAATTTAGCGGCCAAACTCACAGGTGATGTGACTGAAAAACCTTTTCCTTAACTTCTTCATTAACACAATACTTCTCTGGGGTAGTACAGGAATGGCATTTTGAAGTGTTGGTCCTAAATTAGATAGAGAGATAAGTAAATTTTACCAGAGGGATCAGATTTCATGTCCTGCTTGACAGCTGTGACAGAAGGCAACTTCTGAGTTACAGCACCTCTTCATTCTTGACATGTCACAAAATATTAACACCCTTGAGTATGATTAAGTAAGTGACACATCATAATAATTTATCGTATATCTTGAAGTAAGTCAGAAGTCAGTGCTGGCCTCATTTGATGATCTCAACTCAAACCAAATGTGAAAAAGCCAGAAACATTGTTTGCAAACTGAGACCCAACATCTCACTAAGACATCCTGTGAAAGGCTTCTTCAGTAGTAACTGAAATGAAATTTAAATAACCATATCAAAATCAAGGAAGAACTATGTAGCCATTCAACATAATTCTTGTCTGTGCAGTACATATTGCTCTGAGATTAAATGATAGGTTTTTCAAGGGCATAATTTATCTTGGTGTTGAAAGCGTCCTACACAGGGTCAAAAGGTCTGAATTCCAAATAGCTCATGGTCATTGCCTTATCATGGGACAGAGGCTGCTAAATTAATTTGTGACTATGCAAATTTGTTTTCTCTGATTTGATATAGACAAAAAACAGATAGAAACTATTTTTTAACTTTATAAAAAATATTTTTAGGCTTATTAAGGTGTATTTAATGAAGAAAAATCTCTCCCTGTCATAAATATTTTATCTAAAATATTAAAATTTTGAAATGTTTATATTTATTAAAAGGACACTAGTTTTCTTTGGGCTTTTTTTTTTCAATCAGTATAACGATTTGTGGTTGCTAAAACACAAGTTAATTTTACCTGTTCAATTTCTGATCATACAAAAAGAGCGTAGGTTTATGGATTTTAAATTTTTTTTAATATACTGCAGACAACAATTCTGAAGAAGACTTTTGATAAAGAGTATTATAAAATAGCTATTTTTTTACCAAATCTGTCATACTGAAAAGCAGACTTTCCCAACAAGCTTTTATCTCTTTTCATTTGAAACCTTCAAAGAGAGGTATCAAACAGTCTTAAGAGTGTATTTTTTATAATTTACATTAGTTACTTTGCCTTTCCATATTTCATTATTCTATGCAGCTTGTATCAGGTGTCCTGAGATTCTTTCTCTTTGTATTATAGAGTGTCTTGATCACAGTTCTTCTACAGTAGAGGCTCACTTAGCTTTTCTTCACAGGACTGCAGCTGAGATCCGTATCTCCCCGGAGACCATCTGTGATACAAGGTAAGTGACTCCCAGGAGGATATCACACAAATTTGCATCAATTAGTAGGTTCAGAAACAAGAAATATCTCATAGCTTGTGAAGAAGAGTTTAAAAAGAAAAAAAATAAATCAAGATAACCCCTACTCAAGATTCATTATTGTCCTCTTTCAATTACCCAGCAGGATTATGAAGGAACCATGGCCATGGAAAAGATAGTGCTGAGTGTCTCTGAATGTCTCAAATGTCACACTGGTATATTTCCATAAATTTGGTTCAAGGTGCAAATATTTAGATATATTGCAGTGCATTCTTAGTTCTCCATGGCAAACAATCCACCCAAGATTGAAAAACTCATAGACTCTGTTTTACAGTTTAACAGCATGACACCTTTTAAGCTGAAGACTTTAAGGGCAGTCGAAGGTGTGATAGACAGAGACAGAGATATAGATAGCGACACATGGAAAGCCCTCCAGGAGGAATTTCCATCATCCCCCAGTAGGGAAGAACCAGAAATTTCTTGCTGCACTGCTTGAAATGTTCCCAGCATCAATCTAAAGTGCATAAGGGTGTAAAATATTAAGACAGGGAGTGTAGCACCTCAAGGTAGTGCAAAAACAATAGTTTGCTATTTTCTTGAGAATCTTCCATTATCATATTTGGTCTTCACATAAATGACTCCAGTGTTTTAATCACATAATGAAATATGAGTTAGAGATGTCCACTCTGAATAGTGCAGAAGAGGAGGAGATAGATGAAGTCTGCCAGAGGAATATCAAACCACACACATTATTCAGAAGTGCAATGGTCATTGCTGGTTCTATAAAACAACCTTAAATCAAGGACCCCTGTGGTACATTTTCACTTCTAGATTATTTTCATATTTCTTCCCTCTCTTCCCTAGAAGGTTGAAAACCACCATGACATTCGTGATAAAAAGAAACTCAGACCAGAGGGAGTAAGTGGCATAGCTGTGACCACCCAGAAGACTTGTGGCAAAGCAAGAACTTGAATGATATTAGGAAACATTTCTTCACTGAAGGGATATTCAAGTAATGGAAAAGGCTGCCCATGGAAGTGGTGGAATCACCATCCCTGGAAGTGTTTAGAAAAAGTATGGATGTAGCACTGGGACACATGGTTTAGTGGTAACAGGGCAGTGCTGGATTGATGGTTGGACTCAACGACTGTAGAGTTCTTTTGCAACCTTAACACTTGTATGATTGCAGCATTGCTAATCCAACTGCCTCTACTTCCTGAAACAGCAGATAGGCGGGTGTCAAACAAGTAAACTAGAGATACAGTGCATTAAGAGGAGCCTGTATGGCCTCAAGCTGAGGAAATCAATTACTTAAACTGTGGAAAGTAGATGCAGTTAGATAAGAATAGTTAAAATATTCACATTAATTATTTACTCCTTTCAGCTTTTTTATTTTTTCAGCAGAATGGAGGAAAAGGGATCAAAAAAAAAAAGGAAAAAAAAGAAGGAAAAAAAAAGATGCATCTGTATTAGGAGTGATCAAAAAGACCTTTTTCCTAGGGAAAGGTGTAACCAGACTTCATAAATTATAAACCAAGAAAGACAGGGGTAAAAAGATTTCTTGGCAGGTTGGTTTTCTGTGGGTTTTTTTGGGGAAATTTTTTGCTTTCGTGGGTTCTTTTGTTGCTTTTTGTTTTGTTTGGTTTGGTTTTTTGTTTGGTTTGTTTTGGCTTTTTTGTTTGTTTTGTTTTGTTTTTTTTCCCTCCCACCACTCTTCCTTTTCTCTCTTTGCTCTTGTGCTCCTTCCTCAAATAGAAGCAGTTTTGCCACAGCAAATGCACACCTGATATCCAGCCCTGGTTTTGATTGATAGAGTGGGCAGGATTTTTGGGCTGTGAGGGGAAGGGTGGAAGGGGGCTGTTCAGGCTTTGTGTAGGTATAGGACATTGTCCTTCCCTGGCATTTTTCTTCAGAGTGTGTGGTCTTCTGTCCAGCCTGGAATAATCAAAGGAACATTTGCAAAAAGATCATCCAGTAAGGAGGTTTAACAACATCTATTTATATTGTTCAGTCAAATAGGAGGGGAAAAAATGTCTTTTAAAATCTGATAAGTTGTCTTCCATCTGCCTGCACCATGACTGCTTTCAATTCTGCTGAAGAACTCGTTTGCTCTTTCTCATTCCAAGCATCCCTTTCCTTCTCTTTTCTTCTCTTTTCCCCCTTCTTTCTTTTCTTTTCCTTTTAGGTTCTCAATTTTTCTTTTTTATCTTCTGCCTCTTTGTTCCTCTTCTCTGTGGACCCCTCTGCTGAGATCAGATTTCTTTTGTTTTTGTCAGTGTCATTTTCACTTTCTAAAACTCATTATTTCTTTTGATGACCAGCATTCATACTTCTATTAATTCAGATATAAAGAAAGGCAGTATGTAAAGAGAATAGCTAATAACTTCCCCTGTTAATGTTTCAGCCTGCAACAGGAGCTGACATCCTCAGGAGGACATGGTAACAGGTTTTGGAGAAACTTGAGAGGGACCTGCCATGGAAATTAACAGGAGAGACCCTAGTCACAAAGAAAGAATAGCAAATTCTTCCCTGGGCTGGTGACAGCCCCTTAACTCATTTGCGTTTTCTTCTCAGAAGCGTGACAGAAAAAGCCTACTAATGGGAAAAGGAGATGCAAGGATTGATGTTCAAATATCAGGAAAATGGACCAGATCCTCAACTGGCATAAATCAAGGCAGGCCCACAGGAATCAATGCAGCAATGCCAATTTACACCAGATGAAGACCTGGCTCGATAAATCTATCACTCTCCTGATAAAGGGGTGAGTGGGGAGGGGGAATGCACTATGAATTAGTGTCTTTTCAAATAGCAGTGAAAGAGAAACACGTCTCCGTCTTGTTGCAGAGGGGTAGAAGTGCAAAATGCTTCACTTGAAGCAAAAGTCTATCCCTAGGGACTCCTTGCATACCTTGCTCCTGTTCCTGTGAAGGAGGAATGTCCAAAGTATCAACCCCAGTGCTTGTCCAAAGGTCCAAAGGAGATAGAGACATTGATTCCATATTGTGCAGAGAAGCTAATAACAAATTGCTCTTTAAGTGTAAAGGAAACAACCCTTCTTTAAGGGTTTCACTCTGAAAACCCCAGCCAGAGTGTTCTAAGCTGGTGTGTGACACGTATTCTATCAGTCATACAGCTGTTAACCTATAGCTTCCCAGCTTTTGCCCATTTGTGGTAATTACATGAAATACTGCATTTTCTTTTTCATAACCTTTTGTGTGTCCTTTATGTTTAAAATAATGGTCTTGGGCTTGCTTCTGGTTTTGAGCTATGTGATGTGAAGAGAGTGACATCTTGGAGATGTTGCTGAAAAACAATATGAGTGACTTTCCACTTTCCTCCTACTGGTGCTCTCCTAATATTTACTTTTCCTCACTTTCCATCCCTAATATCAATACAGATAAGAGGGAAGTGAGGAACAGGAAGACAACAGTTCTGAAATAAAAAAAAAAATTCAAAGAAAGCAATGAGATTTTTTTTTTCCATTTGAGGAGCAAAATTCTCAATTAAAAACATCACAGAAAAAAACAAACAAGAGTTGAAGGTTGGGTGAACAGGAATTCTTAATTTTTAATATATTAGATTGACTTTTTCCTTTTTGAGGGGAAATGGCTTGAGAGACTACAAGCCGCTTTTGGATATTGTCATTTATGCCCTGTATTATTAGAAATCTGCTTTATAATTTGCTGGAAAGTTTTTCTTTTGTTTTGTTCTGTGTGATCTTTTCCTTTTCCTTTTCCTTTTTTTTCCTTTTCCTTTTCCTTTTCCTTTTCCTTTTCCTTTTCCTTTTCCTTTTCCTTTTCCTTTTCCTTTTCCTTTTCCTTTTCCTTTTCCTTTTCCTTTTCCTTTTCCTTTTCCTTTTCCTCTCCCTTTTCCTTTTCCTTCCTAGTTTCTAATGTATTTTGAATTTCAGTGCAGCCAAAGAAATATAGTGCATATCAGCCAAAACTCAATACCAGCTGGTTGTCAGAAATTAACACGGGCTGTTACTTTCCCAGTGACAAAATTGAGCAATTTCTCATTTAACATGACAAAGAAAGAAAAAGAAGCTATCTGATATAAGGACAGAAAAATGAAATGCAATATACATGAAATAGCAAAATTACATTCAGACTCAAAATTAAAAGTTTCTGTTTCTGTTCATCTCTGGAAAATTCATGGGGAGAACAAAAGAGGCAATGCTTCCATTTGGTTTATTGATAAAACTTGAAAAACTAGCAAGATCCAAGACTGAGCAGTTCCAAACCATCAAAGCAGGGAAAATATGTCTCAACCAGACCAGGGCAGCTAACAAGCCCAGGCAAACCTGTTTAGCAGGTCATGAAGATTTTTATCAATTTGATTGAGAGAACAACAAAGGAAACAAAGGAATTTACCTTAAAGGCTAAGAAGGTCTTCTTTAATTTTGCATCTCTATCGCATAAAGTCCCTGCATTTTCAAAAATTATTTTGTGTTAAATCTTTTGATGTCCCTTGTTAACAGACAAGCTCAGACAGACCTACCCAGGATGAGAATTTTGCCATGTGAATTTAGATGCTTGGTTTCCCTTCCTCTTGTCTCAGGGATAAGAGACCATCCTGTCCACACAGAATAGGTCTCTGAAAAATACTGAATTACACCATAGCTAGAAGCCCATATATCCATCCTCTGAAAAGATATGAAGATTATAATATTTCTCACCCAAAAAATTAATGAGGATAGATATGGGAAAAAAAAAGAGAGGGTCTGAACCTTGCTTAACTCCAAAGACCATAGGGAATAAGATGTTAGTTTCTCACTGTGGTTTGAACTAAACGTATTCACAAGCTTGACTTCAGAACACAGAGAGTATGGAGCCACAGAAAAACCTTTTATAATTCCTCTCTTTTACCAGGGCATGGTTATATTTCTTCTTCTTCTTTGGCTCTATTTTTTTTTAAATTACCCAGATATCCAGGCCTTTTCTTGCTGACTTTCCCTTTTCTATTACTTCTATTTCTGCTTCTGCCCTTTCAACCTTTCATTCCCACCCCTTTTTTTTTCTGAACAGCTGCAGACAAATTCACCCTTCCTCCTTCCTCACCACTGCTGTATTCTGATTCAGACCACTATGAATTTTTCCACCCACAAGGTCCACATTTCTGATTTATTTTGTGTGTGACCTGTTGTGGCTCCCATTGTTTCAGCTGCTTCCTAGGAAAAGACCATTTAATTGTTCCCTCATTATCTCCAAGAGGAGGTGGCTGCTAGTCACACCCACTTCCCCCACCATAATGAAGCTATGTGGTTATTTTCTTCAAATTAAAAATGCAAGAAAACAGGCAGATGTAACTCCATGGAGGAGATGGAACGTCAAGAATGAAGGAAAGAAAAAGAAAGAAAGAGAGAAAGAGAGAAAGAGAGAAAGAAAGAGAGAAAGAGAGAAAGAGAGAAAGAGAGAAAGAGAGAAAGAGAGAAAGAGAGAAAGAGAGAAAGAAAGAAAGAAAGAAAGAAAGAAAGAAAGAAAGAAAGAAAGAAAGAAAGAAAGAAAGAAAGAAAGAAAGAAAGAAAGAAAGAAAGAAAGAAAGAAAGAAAGAAAGAAAGAAAGAAAGAAAGAAAGAAAGAAAAAAAGAAAAAGAAGTTACTGAATAGAAACCAAAATGTAAAGATGAATGCAGGTTTTAAATTACAAAAATGTTCTAAAAGGTCCCCAGGGAGGGATGCAGGACTTTATTTGGAAAAAGACAGTCTTATCAGGGGTTACAATATATAAATATTGAAAAGCTCCCTAACAGGTTAGCCACACTGCTAGATGTCAGAGAGTTCTTTTCAAGATCCGACTTGCAGCAAATTGACTGTGAAAGGAAGGTGGAAAAAAAAGAAGAAAGGAAAAGAAAGGAAGGAGAACTGCTTGACAGAAGGCCTTCAACCCTCTTTTTTTTCCCTCTTAATTCAGCCATACTGCATATAAATGCACTTAAACATCTCTGAAATTCCTTGCTCATACAACCTCTTAAAACTGTCTTGGACTATGATTTTCTCAAAAACTTACTTCTCTTACTTCTGGGTGAGAGGGAAAAAAATTATGTTCTCCCTGCCAATAACACCTCTATGAAATGTCCTCAAAGGACAGCATTTCTTGCACCTATGTTTTTTTCTCCACAAGCTGCCATCTGCTGTAATGCATCTCTATTTTAAGCTTTAGAGCCACGTGACTTAAATCCACATAAGTGTTGATTGTACATGATTGCCTTTATTGATTCTTCCTGGGACACAACTTACCTGTATCCCACTTCAAGTATAGTTTTAGTCTGGACTTTTCTTTCACTCTTTCTTTAATACTTTCTTTTCCCATCTTTCCAATTTTGTGGCTGTTCTTTTTGCTGTGGTAGTGCCTGGGAACTTTAGACAGTTAGAAAAAAGTCCTATTAAGCTATATCTGCAACAAGTGTTTAGTATGAATATAAAAAAAATCTCTATTTCTCTGAAGGGCACCTTACATTGTAAAAACAACCAGTAAATCCAACAAAAATAAGCAGTCTGAGTGATCTAAAATTAGAGATAAAACAGATATTATTTTAGTGAGAGAAAGTGAATATATTAGAGGGTAGTTTGAAACAAGTATTGCTGCACTTTTTTGGTAGGAATTAGAAAGTGTCATAGCCTGTTTTTCTTCAGATCATTAGGCTGCAGTAACAAGTAGATATTGATGCTGTTTCTAACTCTGTTTTGCCAGACTACTTTCAGGATAACAGGTCTTTTGGTTATCTCTCATGGTACTTAATTGAGATATTTAGGTGGGTGGTTTGGGGCTTTTCTCCAGGTTATTTTTCTGATCAGTGGAATTTGCCATCAACTGTTATTTTTGCTATTTACTCTTCCCCTTCCTTCTCTCTAACAAACTCAGAGGTGATGCTGTTTTCAGCATTAGTGGGTTTTTTTGGTATTTCCATACAGATCTGAATTTTAATATATAATCTCATGTTCAGCTTTCTTCAAATTATTTTAAAATTAAAAACTGACTAGTGCTTCCTCCACTGTTTATAATTTAGATCCTTTTCTATGCAGGGATTGAACAGGTATCCCATAAGCCAGAGGAATCATGATTAAATCAATGTGTTATTCATATGCTTAGAGTTAGGCACCTGGTTACACTGTTTGCCTAGTGAGCAGCTGAGTGAGTGAAATGTCTCGTGTACATCCTGGGAACAAATCTCCAGATTTATCTCCAAAAACAGTTGCTAATGCTTAAATGATATAATTTCCCTGTATTCAGGCAGGAGGGAATGTGACTCCTCTTGAGTAGGATTTGACTTTAAAAAGTAAACAGGCACTTGAGAGGAAAGATCCAGAATTTTCCCTGCTTTTATTTGATACTATTTTGGTAGGGTTTTTTTTTCTTTTTTTTTTTTTTTTTTTTTTTTTTTTTCCCTCCTTTTCTTTTCTTTAAAAGATGGACTTGAGCTCAGATCATTTGCAAGGCTTTTGGATACAGATCAGCAACTATACACAGGGAGTATGAATCTTGAATCTTCCATTTCACACTCGGCCTGAACAGGGTAATAGCTTGGGGTGCTGTCAGGACCTTCATCTGCAAGAAATGATGAGAGTAGCAAACTTTCTGTGATTACACAGCTGGGAAACAGGCCGTAGGATCTTTGGATGACTGAACCAGAGAGAACTAAAAAAGCATTTGATTTTTTGCTATTTTTTTACATGCATGCACGCTGGAGCTGATGACTCAAAGGAAGAAGGACTCTTTGAGCTTTCCCTAAACAAGAGGAAGATGAGGAGATAAAACACAGGGCTGAAGTTCAGTTCATTAGGTTGTGGCATTGCTCTAAGTTGCTTGGAAGTCTTGTTTGAGGATGGGGTGGTCAGTGACCTTCACTGCGGTTGTGTGTGGATGGGAAGAGGGAAAGAAAAGGGAGAGCTGAGGCCACAGGACTCCCAGGTTTATCAGATGCCCTGGGGGACTGACCAGGACCTAGGAGGAGCTGTGCTCCAGGTTCCCACTCCATCTAAAAGCCCCTTAAAATCTTGTCAGTTTGTATGTTTTGTCTTTTATATAGAAGGATTTTATAGAGACTTTTTGTTTCGTTAAGAATTAGGTAAAAATTCTATTGAATTAAAGACAATCAGAGATCCTTTGGAGTTTAATGCAGAAAACTACTGATGGACAGAGCTTAAATGGCATGAGCTTTTTCTACAGAAAGTTACTTTTCCCCCAGACTTTTTTCAGCTAACAGTACTGAAATATATTTAGTATGTAATGTAGCATGCAATCATATATCAAAACTAGCTAAAGAGAAAAAAAGAGTCTATTTTAAGGAATATTCAGTTCAACATGTCTGCTGAAGGAGCTAGAAACAGAATTTTTATTTTATCTTTAAAGTGGGAGAGACATTAACATTTAAGCAAGTTGGTTTCCAGATGAGTCTCTGAATCATGTGTTTTTTGGCTCATCATTACACATAAAGGATGGGGTTACAGAAAGCAGTCTCAGATACCAGGCCCAGCAGAGTACTCATGAGCTAATTCATTATGGAGGCTTTTCCTTTTTTTTTTTTTTTGGTTATAATTTAGAAGAATGCAATTAAAACTGAACTTGATAATTAATTCTGAACCGGTGAGAACCAGTTCCAGAGATTATAACTGTAATGCTATGTAACCATTGATATAAATATTCATGAGCTTTCATTGTTTTATGCTTTTTTACGAAGTACACAGTTTATCTGAAGAAGTAAAATTAAAGTACTATTATTTAACATTACAGTGTAAATAAGACTCAATAGAGGGAGACAAAAATATATGCACTGTAAAATGTAACATACATATTCTATAAATATGTTTATGGGTATCCATGCATTTGAAATTGTGTGCTCTGTGCTGGGTTGTGTACTTCTTTCTATTGTGTGCCAACTTTGGGAGTCAGAACTAGAGCATTTTTAGGGTCTCTTCCAACTCAAACCATTCTATGAATATGTGTATGGCTGCATAGCTGGATTATTAGACATTCTTCTACAAGCATATACAGTCACACACATAAAAGTGTTACACTCAAAAGCATATGTGCACATATTCTCAGAATCTCCCTTATCCATAAATACAGCAGTAAAAAGACTAAACAAGTTCGAATCTCAACCTGGGCACTACATGGTGACTGAAATTCATAGAAAATGACTTATTCTACCACCAAAAATCAGTCAAAACATAAAAATAATCATGCGCAGTTGATGACACAGTAAGAAAACAGCCAGCCTGTCTTATTCCATTCTCAGGTCAAGATGTTCAACTTAGCTACCTCCAGAACAAATTCCTGTTACACATGGAGCCTTCAAATATAAAAAACAAAACAAAACAAAACAAAAAAAAAAAAAAAAATAAAAACAAACAAAAACCAAAAAGAAGCAAACAAAAAACAAAGAGTGCCTGAAGGAAAGAATACAGCTAGAGGAAAGCTCAATACTGGCTAGATTGAAACAGGCAAGGAAGTAATGGAAACCAAAATAATCTACAAAGAATTTCAACTTTTTTAAGTATACTCTTTGAAGGTTTTTTTCTTTTTTCCTTTTTAAAATTAAACTACAGATACAGTGTCTTAAACAGAAGTGCTCTGTGTAATGTTGGACACCTGGGGAAGCTGGCTGTAGCTTAGACCCTCCAGTCAGCAAATGTGATATTCAAATTGAAACAAGATTTAAATCTCCTGCACTGGTATGTTCAGTTCATTTATTGTGAGGCACTGAAAAGTCAAATTCAGTATTATGTGATTAAGCTACATCTGTCTCAGCACAAGCAGTAACCATATTTCTTTAAGTTCAGCAGGTGTTTTGCAAAGATTCTAAAGGATTTTGCACAAAATTAGTACCTATAATAAAGTACCGGTAATGAAGAGACAGCTCTTTATATCACTGATATATTATAGTTTTGTTCTAATAAATGTCATTGCCAAATATTTCAAAACCGAAAACAGGTTTGCTGACTGAACTGTTTTGCAAGCATATTTGCTATGCCTTATTGCAAAGATGTTCTTTTATAGACATACAGTTTAGAAATTTTATTTGACACTGCTGACTACTAAATTAGCAGCTTTTCAACTTTGCCAGACTCGTGCAACACAATTGAGATAAAAGGTAAAATGCACAACTTCTGCATTAATTTTTTGTTGGCAGTGTAATAAGAATCCTCAATATGTGTTAATTGAGCCTAGGGTATGTGAAACAAATGATAAATCCTCCCTCTCCCACCTTTAGATCTTCTCTCTCCCCTCACTTTCCTTTTTCTCTTCAGTCTGCACTGAGCCATCATTTCAACATCATTATGGTACAAGAACAGTGAGGTTTGCACAGAGACATGAACCTGCACAAAGAAATCAAGTATTTGGAGTACACTGCTGCATAGAAGGGTATTGGAGAAAAAAAAAAAAAAAAAGAAAAGAAGTAACCTTTGCAGCTTTCTCATTCTTGTTTCTTGCATTTACTGATGGGGAGTAACTTCTCAGTCTATGTGAATGTAAATCTACAATTTCCCAATGCATCAGGGTCAAGGACAAAATCCTGCTGAATATCCACTAGAATATACTCACACAGCATCCAAAGAAGTTTGAAAAAGTTTAAAGATGCAGAATTTGGCAGTGGTTTGTCTTTATTTAGAGCCAGATTTGCAATGAGAATATTTTTTCTTTTTAATATTGATTTTTACAAAGAATCCAAAAATCTCTTAAAAAATAATTTTCAATGAGCTTTTTGTTTTGATCCTTGCAATAAAAGGAAGGAACAAGCAAAAACAAAGAATACTCTCCAATTTTTATAAAAGCATAAAATATTGGGAAGGAGAAATAAAGGATATGTTTTCTCTGGGATTTTTTCAGTTATATTCCTCCCTCGAATTCTGAAGAGAAATTTTATGGCAGAGTTTTTCAGTAAGTTGTGACCATTTTCCAACAATGTTCAAAAGCCTGAAGGAAACTGGGACTGTGTGATGATGAGCATAAAACTAAAAAATAAAACATTAAGTGGGAGGTTCTGATTTCATAATGTGCTTGGCCAGCAAAGGCCTGAGGAGAACACTTGGATTTTTGAAAATCTGTACTGAAAATTAAAAACTTGGTTCCATTTGTTTTGGTTGTTTAAGAGGGCAGGGTAGATGCAAGAATCTTCTTTGACTTCCATTCTTTTCCTAAAAAGTGCTAGAGTAGACAACTCATGACCAGCATGTTGAAGAAGATTGTTGTGTTAGTTCTATAGTTTTTAATTCTGTTTAACATACAAATACAGGTTAACAAGTTGTTCAATCTTTCATTAAAACTGTAAGGTAACAGCAAAATATTTTTAATATCTGAGAGAAAAATGCAACATGAAGAAAAACACGCAAACAGAATAGAAACTGCAGCTCAAAACTCTGCATTTTTTGTGTTAAATATGCTTCTAGTTTCTTCTGAAAACTTGTTTAGTTCATCAGCATTTTGCTGTCTGAGTAAGTGTCCTATTAAGACCCAGATTACACTCCACTGATATAGCAAAAAACATATCTGCAATATATACAATTATTTTAGCTTTTTTCCACTGCCACTGGAAAGACATAAAAGCTTTGCAGTCCCTGTATGAGACCCCAACCTTGAGAGACTTCTATTTCTTTTCATCGATTATGGAGGGAGCCTACTGTGACTGGACTTCTAACTTTGGTATCTGCTGGGTTCCCTTGGCTAGCTAGGATGAATCCAAGCCAAAATCCATGTCAATAGCAGTATCTATGTCAGACTTCTTGGAAGAAAAAATCCCATTCTCTCCCTCTCTCCTGCCCTCCTCTGACAGCCATCCAACTGGGAGCCTTCCTTCAATGTGCACTTTCTCTGGAGCTCTCCAGCTGTCATGTGTGGAAAATGTTAAAAACAAGGAGAAAATACAGAGTGTAGCTCCCAAAATACCCTCTACAATTTGTCTCCAGAGTCCAGCTCTCTCTGCAGAAACCCTTCCTGAGCTCGACTGACCAGCTCTGCAATGAAGTGGTGACTGATGGACAAGGCTAAGAAATGTTGTGTACATTTTACGGTGTTGCTGTGAATGGATGACTGGGATTTAATTTCAGATTAATTGATCTGCTGTGACCCTGAACAACTGCAAAGAAGTTTCTTGAATACACACTTGGCTGCCTGGGTTTTGTTGAAGGCCATAAAAATGAACATCAAAAAATCTAGTATTTGTTGGTTTGGATTTTTTCTCCTTTTAAGACCAGAAATAAGCAAGGTCAAGTAGAATGTAAAAAAACAAAACAAACCAAAACAAAACAAAACAGTTTGTAATGTTTGTTCTCAGAAATCCCTACCTTTAAAAAATATTTTAATCACAATTTCAAATATAATTTTGGTAGTGATAAACTTTTTCACCTCGAACATACATTTATGGAAAGGAAAAATACTGCAAATATAAAGAAATATGAATGATAATTTTTAAGCAATTTTTCTATTATAAAGAAGGTCTTTTGTGCTTCAGATTTGCAATAATATTTTTGGTGAAATGCACTTGCTAGTAGGAAAAAAAAGAATAAGAAACAAATGAAAGAAAAAGTCAAGGAGGTTTTCATCTTTCTAACCTATATTTTTTAAGAAATAATAATTTAACATTAAATGTTAAAACAGTTATTTTCCATTACAAAATATACCAAATTTGTAGCTAGTACTTTGGCAAGAAATTAAATGAAATATGAAAAATGGAGCAATAAAAAATAAGAAATATATTAGAAATTTGTGCCAACAGTGTGAAAAAAATAATATATAAATCTTATTATTTCCACACTTGCTGATAATGCATTGTGTCAAGAAAAAATCAGAAAGATAGGTGATTTTCTCTCTGTAACATAAAAGTTTGCAGTTTAGCTCAGTCTTTCACCTTGTTTTCAGTAACATACTTCAAGAAATAGATCCACCATCTGTAGAGATTTTGGAAGAAGAAATTATTGGAGAGCTTAGAAATCTGTCTTTGGGGTGCGATAACACTGTCAAGTCCTACAGAAGTTGGAAATAATCCCTTCCTGTTGTGACAGACAGAACAAGAAGTTGCTCATTTAAATTGCTGCAGGGAAGATACCAGCTTTGAGATAAGAAGCTTTCCCAATGGTGAGGCTAGTTAGGGGCAAGAGTACAGTTTCATACAGAAATGGTGGGAGTTCCAACTCTGAAAGAATTTCTGAATGCCTTAGACTGGATTTGGCACTGGGCCATAGAGTCAGCCCATCCAAACTCTTGAAATCTCTTTAGGCTACATTATTCTGTGGTCTAATGAAGAAACATTTGGGGGATAAAAGAAAAAAGATGGCCATTAACAATAAGAATGCCATTTCCCGGTCTTCCCAAACTTTGTGTATTCTTCATCAGTTATCTTTCATCTTTTCATACCTCAGCTTCTTAAAATAATACAAATTCCCTGTTTTATTCAGGCAATAAGATGCTGATGAAATCGCGTCTGAGAGGATTTCTAGTGTAGTGGGGTGTGAAGCTGTAGAAGAGCCAGGAGAGATGAAATGGTGACAAATATAACTACTTGCACATCCTGAAATAGGCTGTGTCTATATATTAGTAAATACATCTAGCTGTGCAAAGCAGGATTATCAATACTTGTTTACAGATAAGAAACGATAGGTTCTTTAAAAGGGAAAAAAAAAGAACAAATTCGAAGTGAGATTTTGAAAATATATTTGAAGTGAGTTAAATAAACGCTTTATATGCTTCTATGAAATAAATGGAATCACAGAATTTCAGAATGGATTGGATTTGAAGGGTCCTCAAAGGCATCTTGTTTTAATCCCTTGCCATGGTCAGGGACATCTTCCACTATCTGAGGTTGCTCCAAGCCCCATCTAGCCTGGCCTTGGACATTTCCAGGGATGGGGCAGCCGCAGCTTCTCTGTAAAACCTGTGGACCGGGGCCTCAGAGCTCTCACTAACCTCAATAGACTGGATAAAAAAAAATGTATATTCACACCAATGTTTATATTTCACTTATTTCGATGGACAAGTGACTGTAACTGTGCAATTATTGCTCTCTGACCAAGAATTTAATTAAAATTCCTAGACATCTTTCTTAGCCTCTTTTCTAAGAATTTGAGGTTACTGGCAAGCAATTACTCCTAGGCAATGTTACCTGTGTTTTATTCCTGTGAATGATGTGTTTACATCCCTTTAATTTTCAGTCAGGTGACTAAGAGGAATCCATCACTGAATGTCAGAGCTTGCACACATTCTGCACTGAGCTTTAGTCACAAACAGAAAGAAAATTTTGAGAGTGGAATATGAAGAAGTGGAATTTGTTTTGGAGCAAAAGTGGATTTAAGTTGCTATTTTAGTACATCAGAGGGGTGTTTTTTGTTTGATTTATTTTGCTTTGGGTTTAATTTTTTCTTGCATTGGTTTGGTTTGGTTGTTGTTTTCATTTTTGGTTTGGTTTGTAGTTCAGTTTTGGTTTTGTTTTTTTTTTTTTTTTTTTATGGTGTGGCATTTTTTGGTTGATTGGTTGGTTTTTCTCTGTTTGTTTTGTTTTAGTTGTGGGGTTTTTTGTTGTTGTTGTTTAGTTGGTTTTTTTTAAGCTATGAATTCTTTGTTATTTATGAAATCCTGACTACATAAAGGACATAAAAAATTTTAATGAATCAGACTTCCAATACCAGAAGAAAAATCCCAAACAAATGGAAATCAAACCCTTTCCATGTTATTATAGATACAGGCATATTCATTATTTGACAGCAAATAGTGCAACCCAGACACTGAGTCACCCCATTAGGATGGAAATGAAATGGTGACTACACTACCAAAGTGCAACTCGTGTCTCATTATAAATCTAATTCTAGTCACTTCCATCCCTTTTCCCCAAACTCATATAGGAAATTACTTGCATGGAGCTAGCTTTTTAATGCTGCTTTATGAGTTTTGTTCTTGGGGAGGTTTTATTTATTTTGCAACATAGTATTTAATTAAACAAGTTCACTCAGATATATAAGAGAGGAACCTGAGATGTTTTTTGCTTTAGGAAAGATGTCTCATGTTTATGGAGAAAATGTCAAGGATCAAAAATGACCCAATTCTAGGTCAGCAAATGGATTGCTCTTAGGTGTCTGCAAGATGAAAAAAAAATGTGACTTAGAGTCTTTTAAAGAAAAGAGACTGAATTTGTCCACATTTCTGATGGAAGAAAAAAACTTTAGTGAATTCTGAATCTTCTTAAAATTCTGTCTGCTTACAAGCTCTTAAACATGAGTCTGCAGTGACCTATTAGTTTCTCACATAATTGCTGTAACTCTGTTTAATCTCAGAATGGATTCATAACCGTGGTAAAAAAAGAATATATCTACCAAGTCAGACCATCCTGTTAAGCTGTATCCAACACAGTCAACAGTAGATGTTTGGTAAAAAAAAGTATGGTTTTTAAATAATCTCTTTCTCTTTTGAAACCATTTCAACATTTATAGACAAAAAAGATATGCAACAAAAAAAAATCCATTTATTTTTTGCGTAAAATATAATTAAACATTAATTTGAGATGTGGTAAGTTGGAAAAAAACTATGAGAATAGTTTGTTATTCACTTTCTCCATACCACCCATGGTTATGTTTAATCTGTCTTGCATGTACTGATATTACAGCAGGAACTCACTTGATCTGGCCCACATATGCAAGCTTGGCTGCCTACAATAATAGAGCTTAATTTACAGTTTATCATCCAGGCTATTAAAAAAAAAATATTTTCTTTGACATTTAAGAGCTCTTTGACACTTGTCTGCCTTAGACACCATTGTAAATGTCATCCCTAAGGATAACATTAATCCAAACGATAACATTAATCCAAAAGATAATATTAATTCAGTGGTCATAGAATTGAAGCCCATGAGAGACCCAAGTTTGCAAAGTCCGTTAAAGCAGACTTAAAGAGCAGCAGGATTTTAGAAATCACATAGGTCCTCAGGACTTAAAACTGGTTAAGAAAGCCAGAAACATTCTTAAACAAGTTCAGCCGATAAACTGTATAAAGAAGTAAATATTTTTCATTTATGAGTAAATTTTCATTTATGAGTGAACACCCTTTTCAAGGCAATCCTTCAGTTTTAAGTTTAAATATATAGATAGTTCAGCATCATGTTTTTGTTTTGATTTACTTGTTACCAAGCCCATGACTTTCTAGGTATTAGAAACATCTGTTTAAATGAGGGCAGCAACATGATGGACTTAGTAGGACTTCATAAACAGAAGTTGAAGACATTTAATTAAGAATATTTGCACTGGCTTGAGCAAAAGCTATCTTGTCTCTGGCTCTGGTTGGTTCTGAGGCAGCATTTATCAGAAACTAAATGGGCAGATAGAAACACACACATATCCACTTATATGTGGATATGAGGGCTTGAGGTATGGGTGTGTATGTTTGTGTACCCTGATCATTAACCTGAAACTCTTGCTGCTGACAAACAGACAACTTGAATGAGAGGTTGTATCCAGAGGCTGTTGTTTACTTAATGTTGCTACATTATCCTTAAGTGCTGTTTAATAAATAATTGGAATCACTTCCTTATTAATCTTACCCCTCATTTTCTGATGTGATACAAAAACGATTTTTTTTTCAGATTTGGTTTTTAGCTTTATGTTGCTTTGTTGGTTTTTTTTTAATCTTATTTTGAAACATTGCTGGCCACCCATTGTCTCCAGCTACATTATGTACTGCATCTAGCACCATGAAGTTGTGGTATTATCAGAGGATTCTAGACATCACTGAAATGCAAATTATTATGATTACAATATAGTAGCTGCTCAGCTGGTATTTTAGTTGGAGCCAGAAAAGTTCTCTTTTCCCTTCCACACACATTATTTCCATCTTTATAGACTTGAGGATGTAAAAAACAAAAGAAAGTAAAAATATAAAGGCCCTGTATGTGTCTTCTGGAAGGGACAATATTTTCATAAATTCCTCTTGAAGCAGACGTTGATTTCACAATAAGTTTTTCTTTGGCTTCTTGGAAGGGACTGAATATTTTTTAAGGAGTGAGGAAAGAGTTTGAAGCAGAGAGAGGGATACGAAGACAGAGAAAGGGAGATTCATAGCTTTTTAACTAAAAATTATGTCCTCTAGTTCTTTAAAAAATATCTTCCATGTCCCCAATAATCCATTGCAGATCAGGCATTTGCAGCATTGAGTACCAAACCACCTTCTTTTGCAACACAAACCATTTGGGAGTCTACAGCCATGTGCGTGATCTCGACATTGTTCACATAAGGAGGAAGAATTAAATTCCTCACTTCCTGGCAGAGAGTGGAGGAGGATGGAATTTACCTACTGTTGTTCAAGCATGGGGTGATAGCAAGGCTGCAGCTGCTTGGCTCCCTCTTAAACAAACCTCCTAACCAGCCACAACGGAGCATCTTTAGTTCTGTTCCCATGGCAACACCTCTGTCCTCTAGTGCCCATGGTGTCTCTAACACTTTTGACTAGTTGGATTCCTTGGCACCTGCCTCCAGTGCCAGGTCTTGTCAAACTTTATTAGACTGAGAATCCATTTTGGCTGCACTAGTGGGAAAAGAAAGCAGACGAATTTAGTTCACCTGAGATCTCTTTCAAATCCCAGTAAAGTCAATTTCTCAAGTTTCCAGCTAAGAGCTGAACTTGCCTAGGGCAAAGTGTGTGCCTCTGCACACACATATACAAGTATATTCGGTCACATGCCCTGCTTCTTCCTTTTCCTCTAGAGTCATGTGCACCTTCCCACTCTCTTGTGCTCACAGACTAACACAAATAAAAAGCGGGGTTTGTGAAGGAGCAAACTGCCATACACAAACAACTTACCCCCTCAGGTTTTACTCATAAACTCATCACAGACCTCCTTGAAAATACAAAACTAGCCATCTCTCTCCTACACCAACATACAGGATGTTTGCATACTTTGTCTTTCCACACACACACATTTCTACATTCACTAAAGCTCCTCAAATGATATTATTTTGTATAAATACAGATAAAAAAATATTAGAAATTTATTGGTGAGATGAAAGGCTCATTTCTGACCAGTAAGTATGCTCATTATCTAGAAGGAGGAATAGTCTTATAAGTGCAGCTTGGTAAGATTACATCCTATCCTCATGACCCTCAAATCTGAGAACCTACTTATTTATAAACAGATTAATATGTGGGAATTACCTGTGTGCTGGAACCTGCACTGCATTTTTGATGAACATGTTTTACCAGCTAGGGGATATCTGTTTCTATATTGTTCCCCAAGCTGACTTTTTCAACCAAAATAAAGTTCAGAGTTTGAATTTAAGTGTTTAATAGAGACACATGGTTACTCTGCTCACCTTCTGTGTTTAATGCTGTAGACGGATGACTTTGTTTAGTCAAGTCTGAATGAGATCTATCTGATGATATCTAATCAAAATAAGTCATCTAAGCTTTTTTAACAGAGACTGGAAGAAAAAGAACTTAAGAACACCATGTTACATAATAAAATTTCCCTAAAATATCTCTTTTTAAAAGGAACTTGAATGATTGCATTTTTCTAAGCACTTTAGTGAAAAGCATAAATTGAATCTAGATAAAATGGGTATGCATTTTAATCTTCTTTCAGAGGAAGGGCTTAGATTATTTTCTGAAGTTAACTTATGATGTGCAGAATTCCTGCATCAAAAATGCAAGAGTTTATTCTCTTAATACTCTCCTCTAATCTGTAGCCTGTCACCTCACCATATTTGCTAAATTTTGGGTTTTTTTACTTAGCCAGGTAACAAGCAGTTCTGGATCTTTCTGAACAAATTGATTTTGTTGAGGACCTTATTTTTTAAAAATTCTCTATGTTACTGCATGTTTATGAGAAGTGTAAAGCTGGCCTGGATTATTTTGAGTTTCTAGAGAATATTTAAAGTTAGCATCTTAGCTCTATCAATATGTTAGGAACCAGTTTCTGAAATCACATAATTCTGGAACATTTTTTTCGTGGGAACGCCTCTCTTCAGCAGACTTTAACTACATGTATTTCTGTTTTGTTGACCATGGTCATAAATAGTGTTCCCAGGTGCAAAGAGCATGGCTATGAGAAGAAAAAATAATTTTGCAGTTATAGTCACTTCATACTATTGGTGTCCATGCAAAGGTGGACTTCCTATTCTACTCATAACTTAGTGAAACTTACATCATCTGGATTTTAAACTTCACTAATTAAAGATAATGATCAAAAAATCCAAGGGATCTGCCACCCACAGAACTCAGTGGATCTGAAAATGCTATAACTTGAGCTATTTATTTTATTCTTAGACTATAAAAATCTTGGTTTGTCTCCTCTCTTTTTAGAAAATCCATGGTTCAGCTTGTCTAGTCATACCAGCTATGTTCTTTAAAGATAATTGCGTAAAATTACTGTAGCATCACTCTATTCAATTTCTCCTTTATAATTCATAACACACAAACATAACAGAAACCTAAATTAAGCGTAGAATACTGCAATTGTTTCTCACTGACAGTTTAGGATAACTTTTCAGTTTGTCAAGACTTTCCGCAGGATAACTGTGTCTGGGAGCCCCCACTCTAATCTGGAGTTCTCAAAACTTTAGGCATCTGGTTTTAAGCTGTCTGCCATAGAAGGGCAGTCTATTGATTGTCAACGTAAAAGGATCCTTCCTGCAGGACATGATGAAATGCTGTACCTTCAAACCAACATGTAGAATGTTTCTAGTTTGTTTTTTCTTTATTTTAGCTCATATTTTCTTCCCAAATTGAATTGTGAGTTTCAGACAGAATTGATTTATCCCTTGTGGTTGTGTGCAACCATAAAAAGAGGTTTTCTTCTTTTGTAATCTCAGACTCATCTGTGCGTCAAGATAACCTGAGATCATGACATTCTCATGTTGCTTGAGTTTAGAGGTGATGTCTCTTTCATCAGAAAAGTTTTAATCCCTGGAGAATATCAGCTCTATATCTCCCTAACAACTAGTCTAGGCAGAAAGATGGATGACCTTGATAAGTGAAAATTCAACCTTGCAAAAATTCATCTGCTGAATAATAAGATGTAATTTGTACATGCACTTATTAATTCCATTCAAAACTCTGTCAGGAATGTTTTGGAGACTTCACAGCATTTAACTTACCCAAATCCTACATTTCACATTTAAGACTCAGGTTGAAACAATAAGGTATTTAGCCCAAATTTAGAATCCAGAAATGATAGAAAAAAACCAGATTGTCTAATTAAATTATTTTATCTTATAATTTTTTTTGGGAGGGATGCAGGAGCTTGTATTGATTTTTTCTTAAACGCAGCTAGTTTAGGTATAAACCAACTACATTTCTTGACTAAACCCTTCATATTTTGGAAATTTTGAAGACTGAAAAAAGTAAGTATTCCTTCTCCTTTTCCCATTTTGCAGCTTGTGTTTTTGTCCTTGCCTATTTTCCTCTAATGCATTGTAGAAGGGCTGAGGCTGAAATGATACCTAGGACAAAAGTCAGCCTCCATTTCAAGTACAGACTTCTGGACTATCTGGGAAAAAGTGATTTCTATTGTGACCTTAAATCTAAAAACCCTTAAACTCAAGCACATGGAATTAGAGAAACAGGAGATTGACTGCAGGTATGTGTTAGTTCACGTTGTTTGGTGCTCCTGGTAAGGTAGGTTCAAACCTGCACAGTACTTTAAAACTCCAGTCTGAGGTATATCTGTTCCTTAAAAAAGTTAGCTATAGTTATTAACCAAATTAATTTGGAAAGAAGATTGCAGCATCAAATGAACACAGGTGTGCATCTCAACACAGAGGGATGAAACTCTGTGGATCAAGACACCCTGAGACACTGAGTACTCTCTCAACAATTCTGTTCAGTTTCACCTTGTCTGTCTATCAATGTGTGTGTAGAAAATCCATTGTAGAGGGGTCCTTGCCTTGAACACATCTTCTCAGGTCAAACGTTACAACATCTGAAATGTTCTCATTTCTTGAACTATCACATTGCTAGATTTTTTGGTCCTTTCTACTCTCAGATACAGGCTGGTGCAGTACTTTAATGGAAAAAAAAAAAGGACCAAGGTGGTATAGGAGATAGATATTTCTGTTGGCAATCACCCCTAGAAGTCTCTTCCTTTGTAACTTTATTGACTTCAGCTGAAAACCCTCCATTCCATTGCCTCAATCCCATAAATTATTTCAGACCCTTCAGGTGCACATAACTTTTTGTATTAATTTTTCCTCTAGAGAGAAAACCAAAAAAAGGGAATTATACAGACACACTTGTTAAATCCCCTTGAAAGCACATAATCACCCAGGAAAAAAATTTCAAGCTGTAACTTGTCTTCTGCAGAATTGCGGTGTGTGTATTTGGGCTCTGTCATTAGAAAATCAGTAGAGGAAGAAGACTTCAGAGATGCTTCAGTTGACAAAGAGTTTTCTTAGGAGGGGATGTTTCCATGACAAATAGAGGGAGCCTGTATGACCAGCTTGGACTCAACATCTAGTATTTACAAAGCTGATTAGATGAGGTGAAACACGTAGTTGACTAGCTTTGTTCGCCTACAGAAAGTATATACCACCTTGCTTATGAATTTAATGTTAGCTCCTTTTCTTTTCCAAATATAATTGATAATTTTTATTATTAAAGTATAGTGTTGCATTGTTGAAATTAAGGGGAGTTTGTCACCGGCATTTGAAAATATATTATGTTACTGCTCAAATCTGGCTATTTCTTTATCATAAGTTGAGAGCATGCTTACTTCTTGGATTGCTGGGAACTCTTATTGAAAGAGAATGTATTAGGATTCTGTAATGAACTATGTTCCTCCATAGAACATCATTATTATTATCATTATATTTCATGTTGCCATTAGTTTTATTAAAAATTTAATTTTAGCATTCACACTGCAGAAACAAGAATTAAAACACTAAGTTGAATAAGAGCAATATTCATTGCCAAATTAATAACAATGATCATTGTATATCCTAGCAGCAAAGCTGTGAATAACCACTGACAATAGTAATTAAAATACTCATACTGTACTAAAACTAAAAGCTGAATCAAGGTGGTACTGAACAAACTATCTATTCTCCAGTCCTAGGTGACTTGGGTGTTAAATGATTTTAAGTATCCGTGTTCCCCAGGGGAGATATTTGATGGAAGAAGCCAAACAAGTAAGACTTGACAAGGTTTTGGGTAAAAAATCAGCAAAGTTGGGGATGTTTTCTCAATTCTTTGCAAGATAAGATCGGAATTTGTTATCTAAATATCCAAGGTCTAGGTCAGTCATTGAAAGAAACAGATCACCAAGATTTGAAAGCACTTTGGTTCATCAGGATGGATGTCACTGCACAGACAAAATGTATCATTACAATCATTATTGCTGTGCATAATAAAGAATGTTTGTCTAGAATGTTTTCTGAGGGAGACTGACACTGGTACAATCATGGGTGTTCTCTGTAATGGGAAAAACAATTAGTTTTCAGCCATTTGCCTTCCTGGCAGTGCTACATTCTAAATTATATCTCTTGTTCTTCAACGAAGAGACTCTGTAAGAATATTTCTAGTGCAAGACCTTCAGACAATGTGGGCGGATCTGCTCCCCTGGCTCGCTGTCTGCGTCACTGTTTTTGGAACCTATAATCACACTGCAAGCATCTAGGTTTGAAAGCACTCTCTGATAATTTTCCAAAGCTCCTGCTGCTATTGTGGGGGTCAGATATGTGAAAATCAATGAGGAGCCTCACTGAGGTGACAATGTGACTTGGGTGTCTTTCTAAAAGACTGCCTATAGCACATGCAGGATAAGGCCTCGTGCAAGAATTACTTGGTAAAATTTGTTGGCTTATGATTAGGAGGTCAAATTGTGTGCTTGTTTTGGGCTTTCTGAGCCTTACCAAAATACCTCTCTAACCCCATGTTTGTGTTTCCTGGCAGCAAGAAATGCCAGGAGGATGTTTGAAAGACAAAATAGAAGAACACTTGTGGTGCAAAAAAAACCCATTCACTTATTTCCACAAAGCAGTAAAATTTATGTACTTTACATGAGAAACATCTGGAATCCAAACCTCAAAGAAGGTCATAAACTTTCCATGTCCTGGTGGAAATATTCTTCCTGATCTCTAGAGCTGATACCATTATCTGGTCCTGTTTGTGGATGAAGTAGCTTTCCTTGCCCCTTAAGTCAAACTGAGAATGTAGGAGAGGACTCTATTTCAGTTAGAGTTCCTTTCACCTAAATGTTGGCACATAAAACCATAGTGGCTGTTTTGAGCTAATCATCCTCGACTCTCCTTCTAAAACATGCTGCCTGGTGTGATATAAAACTTATAAACATTGCCTGGTCCAGATTATGTGGAGGTGGATTTGGAGGACTGTGTGGGACGTTCTTTACCTGAATAAAAATACTGTTTTCAGAGCAATAACAATCTTTATTATTTAAAAGCTTATTATTCAGAGAGAAAAATGCCAAAACTTTTTCTTTAGAAATGTACTGTTTTTTCTTCACTTGCTCTTTAAACAAATCTGTGTCCTGAAGGTATTTTTGGTATATTTTCGGAGTATAAGATATTGACATAAAAAGTACCTGATAGATAAAAAACACATATTTAGATTCATATTCAGATGTTACCTGAACCAAGGGCAGGTCTTTACAGGTTTTTGATAAATCTTACAGTAAAATAATATTGGGGGCAGGGTGGAGAGTGAACTAAGTACACTGTAAGACTTTGCAATTATGTCAAGTTTCAATACTTTTGGATGTTACTTGCTGAATTTTCTCAGACTTTGCAGGTAAATACTCCAGTGAAATTATGTTGAAATTACAGTTTTGTTTACAGCAACACTTTCAGTTAACCTAAAAGAATCCTTAACACTGAAAAAAGGTCATACCTTCCTTAAATCCATCTCCTATAAACCCAAGAATTTATTGTTAGTGTAATTGAAAACCCACCATCTTATAATTCTAAGTTCAGATCTAATTGTTACAGAGAAAAAATATTTCTTATGCCAAAAATTTCAACAGTAATGACAATTTAGTTATAACGTTGCATACCACTTACGTTTTACTCATTTTCATTGTGTTATGTTGACCCATCACTTTTTCCTAATGGTCTCATGTTGACTGGTTTCATTCAGCTGTAGTGGGATGTTGTGGTTAGCTGGATCAGGAGTCCTTTATTGCTTAATACTGTTATATTCATAAACTATAGTTTTATAGCAAACAAAAAAATCAAAACAATAAACCAAAAAAAAAAAACCAATTAAACACTACTCAGGGTTAAAAAATAAGACTCAGTAGAATCTACTAACTACTGGATTTTTTTTGTTTCTGATTTATTGGAAAAAGGAAGCAGATTTTCTAATAAAAATCTAATAATATATATTTGACTTCTTTATAATGTCTTAGGCACTCTACAGATGCCTTTCCTAATAGTAGATTAAGTTGGTTATTTAGTGTTGAGACAAATATTCAGGCCTGGTTTCTGCTTCAAAGACCTTACTGTCTTTGTTTAGATACCTGACATGGAAATGAGAAGTGACAAGTGAAGAAAAGAAACAGCAGGGGAGAGAGAAAGCATAAAAGGATATGGTTTATAGAATTATCATGGAATTTCTTGAAGGCGTGTTCCATCACACCTAAATTTAGTCATCAAAGCTATATATACATAGCATTAGCAAAGAGAAGACTATTCCCACCTATGGTCAGTGGATTTGATTGGATGTCTCCAGAAAGTTATTTAATTTAGAAATTAATTTAAATGTGGATGAATAACTTTATGGGTCGTATTATTTTCTTCCTCCAACAACTGAAAGATTCTTAGCTTGTCCTGCTCACTTGACTTTCAGTTTGTGATGTTTTATGCTACACATCTCAGTAGGAAGACCATATGGCTAAGAAAATATGATGAAATAAAAAGGGGCAATGATGAGGAATTACCTTACCGAAAAAACATGGAGTGTCATCTTCTCCTTTACACCATTTTAGACGTGTTTTAAAGAACAACACTGATTGATCCCATTCTCCTCTTTAAATGCACTTAAATCTGGGACTCTCTCAGCAGTGCCATTCTGTGGTGAGATCTTTCTTGTTCAGAACATTCAGCGAGGGAAGTCCCACCACAGCTCAGCCCTTGGCTTTGACAGATTGCACAGGCAGAGTGTCTCACACCCCTAAGCAGCAGCACAACCATGCAAGAATAATTTGGAAAGCAAGGGCCATCTCCTAAAATCTTTAATATCTGGTGGTAAACAGACTCAGAGACACGGTACTGTGTGAGTTTTCAGACTTCAGAGCACTCAACTACTCAAATTCTTGTGTTCCAATTTTAGTATAACTCAGCTCTTACAAGCTAGACAGAATAAAGGTAGCATTGCAAGAAACTTCAGGAATTAAGCCACCTTGCTGAATCAAATCTGATTCCAGGGGATGAACAAAAGAAAAGAGGAAAAAGATGAGAGATGCTAAAAATGATATTTCAATTGTACTCCTAGACCATGTGTTAGAAGTAAATACAGGCTTAATATATCTGGGTCTAGTTAACTTTATATGGAATTTTTGACAGGAAAATAACCTTATATTCATCAGGGAGTCTACAAGATAAATTATGATTTAGAAGAAGGAATATTACTAGCCTTTTCAGAATTATGCAAGCCTCCAAATGCCAACATCATACAACTAATCAAAACTCTTGGCTGAGATATTCTCTTTTTCCACTGTCTAATGGAAAAGAGAGCAGGAATACCCAGGATTCTGAATGCTGCATAGAAAGATGCTGAAGGCCCGGGACTGCCTGAGCCAGAGGGTGAATTAAGTCTTCCCTATGAACACCACTATCTTTTCACTATTCAAAAAGCTATGCCTGTTTTCAAGACTGTTGTACAGAAGACGATTGGCATTGAATTGAATTTAGGCAGTCTGGATACAATCTGTGGGGAGCTCAGGATGGAAGAATGTCTTCCAACATAAGGGTTTGATCTGTGGCTAAACCATCTTTCTTCCATAAATGTCACCACTCTCTAGACTGTAAATATCACCTGCACCATGTGTAAAGACAGGTTTTAAAATGGATGGATTTAATGCTTCTTTCTAACACAGGGAACCTATTGTCATCTAAAGGACAAAATCTATTTTCTCTTTTTATTTTCCCTTTTCCTTTTTGTTGCAATGAAAATGTAGGTGTAAAGCAACACCCTGCCAATATTCTTCACACAGCACATGCAGAAGAACAAAAAATAACTGCTGGAAAATCCTTTATTCAAACACACAGAATTCAAAATGAAATCTGTCCCCTCACACCTCAGATTTACATCCACACAGATGTAGTGTATTGACAAGAAATTACACATACTGAAGGTCTACCCCATAATCTCTCAGAGGTCTTTTTCTACACTTTGTGTGAGCAAACCACTTCATAAACTGCATCTGCATATCTGCAGGACAAAGAGCAACAACAGATTAATATCTGAACCCTTACACTGATTCTACACACACTAAACATAGTCTGCAAGCCATAGACATGTAATAAAACATTAATATAAACTTCGCTGTGTGCATTCAGCATAGATTCACATTGCCAAAAACATGCTTAAAGAGTATATACAATAGAAATAATATATATAATTATATTATATATATAATATAAAACCTGCTTGAAGATCATATATAATTTAAAATTAAAGAAGTGATGGATTTATTCCTCCTCAGCTTAGACATTTTAGAGGACATGTAAGACTAGAAAGATAGAACGAAAATTTAAAAAAAAAGAATGAAAGTAATAGATTTTTGTTTTGCATACTTACACAAAATTTGTGAAAGGAAGAAAATATATTTAGTGAGCCTGGTATAACTTTTGTTTGAAAATTTTGACAAAGTGACATGTTAAAATCTTATTTTTAATTGAAATAAATGTGTCTTTTCATCCATCTATTCAACATTTTTTAGAAAAAAAATTGAAAGAGATGTTTTCAAATACAGTTTCTTTTGAATAGGTATTTCAAAGACAAAATCTAACTTTTTCTCAAAAAATATAGTGATAGATGTCTTGATTTTTTACAAAAATGAAACAAATAAAGGAAGCCTAACACAAGTGATGGCAATACAGTTCACTGCTGAAAATCTGAACCCTCTTATTAACATATGAGCTCAAAAATTTCTTCAAGATTTAAGCAGAAGTCTTCTCAGCTACACTTCTGGAATGTTGAGGACCCCTTTTTATTGTTCTTGGTTTACTCTCCTGGATTTTCACAGAACCACAGAATTGTTACAGTGAGAAAGGATCTCTGGAATTCACTCAATCCAACTCCTTGCCCAGGCAGGGTCTCCCGGAGTCAGTGACACAGGAGCACATCCCAGTGGGGCTGGAATGTCTCCAGAGAGGGAGACTCTACAACCTCCCTGGGCAGCTGCTCCAGTGCTCTGACACCCTCAGCATAACAAAGTTCTTCCTCATGCTGAGGTGGAACTTCTCGTGTTCTCGTGTTTAATTTCATGGCCACTGCTCCTCATCCTGCCACTGAGCACCATGGAAAAGCCTGGCACCACCCCCACCTTCGAGATATTTGTCTGCATGGGGGAGCTCCCCTATCAAATATCCTTTCTCCAGACTAAACAGGCCCAGCTCCGGCAGTGTTTCCTCATAAAAGAGATCCCCAGGATCCCAGTGGCCCTCTTGGATACAGGGGCACATCACTGACTCATGGACAACCTGTCATCCACCAAGACTCCCGGGTCTTTTTCTGCAGTTTTAGTAAAATGTGATAAGCTTATATCAGATCCCTGTATGACAGAATTTTGGTGTTGCAATTGCTAGGTCACTCTAAGTCAGCTCCTAGTCTGTTTCTCAACTGATAATCTCACTTCATACCACAAGATAGAGAAGTATGATTTTAAATCCTGCAGGAAACAAAGTACTAAGACTTAGAAATATAGCTGGAAATATACAGATTAAATCGCTTTTCACTTAAAAATGCTCATACATCAACTGGAAAATGGTGTAGTTCTCTTATTTTCTTTTGTGCCATCTGCTTTTCTCCAGACAGAATTTATCCAGACTTTCATTCTTTGATATATTAGATCCATATTTCAAGCTTTTGGCTACTGGAAGTTCGGGATTTCATCCATTTAGTGAGGTATTGAGTAAAAAGAAAATATAGATAAAATAGATAGATAAAATAGATAAATAGATAAAATAGATAAAATAGATAAAAAAGAAAATATAGAAAAATATACTGATTTTATTGCTATGGGTTGAAAGAAAAATATTAGAAATTTGGAAAAAAAAAAGTCTGTCTGCAAAGATAACATCTGGATGTTCAGCTCTATTCAGAACAACAGTTTCTACCTCCAGATCTGCTAACATTTATTTTCTGAGCTTTAGTTCTTTTTTTCTTCATGACTCAAATTTCTCATTTGTAAAACAAGAATAAGTACACTTGCTCTGGTTATACAGAAGATGTAATTACAACTTAATGAAAGCTGACAGAATTGCCAATTTCAGCTGTATATGGTTTGAGAGGAGAACTGAAATTGTTAATTTCTCATCAAGAAAAAAATCTGGTTTATATTGTTATGACGCATTTGAAACATTTCAATTGACATTTCATCATTTGTATTGTGATGTGGCATGTTATGGAATGGTATTGTATGGTGTGTTATGTAATACTAAAACACAGAAATGGAAAGCAATTTTAGAAGAAAGATCAAAAAAAGAAAGAAATAGCTTATTTCAAACAATGTCAAAATGTAGTATGTTGAATTGTGAGAGCTTTTATCCCATTTTTCTTCTGAACAATGTTATATTGAATCTGACCCAATTTTGTAAAGTGTTTAATTTCTGAGTGAACTGTTCAATGCTGATGGGAATGTGGTTTTGTCAAAGATTCTTCTATTTGCTTGAAAAGTGCTGTGAAATCTAAGAGTGAAAAGTGCTATATAAAGACCAAAAATTGCTATAATGGGTCTGATCCCAAGCAGGCTAAAGAAAGATGACAGCTCAGATAACTTTCTCCTCTCCCTTTACACAGTTACGTGAGTACCAACCACACTCCTGTTTCCTGATCTCTGAGGGAAGCGTGCCAAGATCTGGTCTTGAATCTTGTGTCAGTCGATACAGAAGAATCGTGGGCAGCATAAATAACATGGCTTTATGTCAGATGGTTGAACTTTATATGAAGTCTTGGAGAGTAAAAACATCCATTGCAGTATTTCCTCTTTCTGGGGTTTATTGTTTGGGTTGCAAGAAAACCACTTGGACTTTGGGAAAAAGCCTCATATTTCCTCTTTCCCATGTGGGTTCTAGTGGGACTATTAAGGGTAGGCGTCATGATCTTACCACTCAGATGATCATATGAGTTAATAAGGTGTTTGGTTTGGGGTATTTTTAAGCATTATTTTTATGGAACATATTGGATCTTAATAGCTGAAAATAACTTATTTATTATTTGGGCACAAAACTGAGTTTGACAAGCTATTGAAGAAAGAGTGCCGACACAGAGAAAAACAAAAAAATGTGCCCCCATTGACCTAACTGAAGTATTCTATTTTATCATGTTCATTTACTTAGAACACCAGTCTGGAATATACACAAAGACACAATTACACATGCAGATCAAGTCTGATAGATGAGAAGGTGCGTATTTTCCAAGATCTAACATTTAAGTTGAGCCATGCCTAGACCAAATTAACACTCAGAGCTCCCAGTTGAAGTTGCATGAGAAACATCTGGGTGTGACTGGAATAAGGAGTATTTGGATCAATACTTGACTGAGAGCCTGGGTCACCAGCAGTTAAGTCATTGCCTGAGAGCTCAGAGTCAACATTTGACTCTGCCAGGACAGGGTGAGTGTTCTAGGAAGTCAGAGTGAAATTTCACAGCGTGAAGCATCATGAAAAATCCAGTAGCTGTGAATCAGTGACTCTAGCAAGGATAAAATAACAGGGGACCTCAACCCTCCTGCTTCAGGGCACGAATTTTTTAAGAAAGATGAAAGACATTTTCACTTTTTTCCCCTGAAGTATAATAGTGAGCAATTGGTTCTTCTGGCTTCATGTCAGAGTCAGTTCCTCTCAAGTATCAAACACTGACCATCACTGATGAGAGGGCAGTAGGAGAGTAGGACTCTTGGGTGCTAATTCCAGTTTGCACACAGAAGCATGGCATGTAGGCAGATAAATACTTCAAATCTGTAAGAAGAAACAACCTGTGTGGCTTCTGAGAGTTAGAGGTTGAGACACACAGATCCCTGTGCCTCTAGGTTAAATAAAGTTTTGTCATCCTCAGCCTCTGAAGTGATTAAATTTGTCTCAGTATCATTAGAAAATGGAATTAGCAGCAATATGTGGAGCCACAGTAGCCTGGGGGTGGTTTCAGAGGATACAGCGACACCACTCTAATAACGAGGGCTGAGAATGGCATGTCACAATTACTGTTGGTGCTGCTGTTGATTTATGTCAATGCAACAGTTCCGTGGCATCCATCATTCAGCTTTATGCTGATCTCCTGAAAAGTATCTCTGGGTTTGTAAAAGTTACCAAGGCTTTAGTAACTTTGGGATGTGCTGGTGGGTTGGGGGAGGCACAACATTTTGTGAATAATGCACTGAAATTGAACATTAGAAGGAGGTTTTCAACAATCAGCCTTCAAATAGGAGAAACAAGGATGGGAGAGAATGATATAATACCTAAACACTTTTAAAATAGTAAACCTATTTTCAAAGGACTGTGTAATGTTTTATTTATAATGGGGAAAGATAGTACTTAATAATTCTATGAGTCTTCTCCAAGTCTCAGTGTTTCTGAGAAGAAAGGCGTGCCACACTTTCATTTCTGCTTTGTTGAAGTGGGTCAGTCATAACCTGGCCCTCTTCATTCTTTATGTCTTCTTTCTTTGGTGATGGGAAGTATTGAGATTATTCTCTTTGTCCTTTTTTTTTTTATGTCCCAAACAATAAAATCCATCAAATTTATTGAAAGTCACAGAAAAATACTTTTTTGATGTAATTCAAGGCCAAGCTCATAGTGAATCTCAAGTGAACTTTACCTAATCTTTTGGCTTGGATAGAAACAGTACAAACACAAATTTCATTTCCCCAACACTATGTAAACACCTATCCAGCCACTGCAGCAGCAAATAAAAATGTAAAGGTTGTGCTGATAGAGACAAAGTCTGTAGCTGGTATCCAACAAACAGAAGGATCCTAAAGTTTCAATTAAAATGTATTTAATGTCAAAAAATATGCAAAAAAAGAAGCATGAACACTAAGAGACATAATTTCTTAATTTCCAACAAAACTTGAATTATAATCAAGCCATAACTCCAATTCTTCCCACCTGTCCCTCTTCTGTTCAATTTCTTCACTCACTTGACAGTAAATGCTTCTCCTAATCTCCAGATTCACTCAGATATCAAAGCAGCATACAGGAGAATGGAAAAATCTCTTAGATACCTCAGGCCTTTTATGCCATACCCTGAAGAACAGAATCAAATGTGGCTTTTGAAATGTTTGGAGAATTCATTGTGTAAAAGCCATTTTTCTTCCTATGAAATAGGCTGAAAAACTTGCCTCTCTCGCAGGAAGTAAAACTTTTCTCAATAGAATTAAGTGAAATTATTTTTATTTTAGCAAAGCAAATACAGCTCCAGTTTGGCCATATAACAGACTTAAGAATTAATATTGTTCCTTAGCATAGAACACCAATCTAAAGTATTTAATTTAATTTTATTTATTTGAAATTTATAATCCAATCTGTATTACTTAGCACTAGTACTTCCTTACCCCATCTCTGAACTTAAACTTAGTTGGGGAAAGTGTTGCAAAAACACAGGAGCTTAAGATTCTTCCTAAGACCTCATGTAACCTCTCAAGTCCAATGTTATACTTGTCTGAGCACTTATAGATTTATTTTTTCTTCACAGCTTTCCTGAGCTGACATAAAGGTTGATAAGCCTGGTGACATAGCGGCTATTATTTCGAGTAGTTTCTAAACAATATCATTTTTGTGCCCTTCTGCTTTCAATAAAATTATAGGTTTCTTTATTTTTTATGAAACAATGGCTCTCAGCCCCCTGCTATCTTTCCTGGGCAAAATACCCATGAGATTGTCGTGTCTCGCCATTAATGCAATTATTGCTGCTGACGTCAATGCAAGCATTGGCTGTGCTGAGGTCTCCATCCACAGTGTCACTTGTGAGGACAGACTTATACATAAACAATATATTGTTATTTATCCTGCCCGTGTAAACCAAATAAATAAAAACACTACAAAAAAAAAAAAAAAAAAAAAAAAAAACAACAACAAAAAAAACCCCCAAAACAAACAAACAAACAAAAAAAAAACCCAAAAAAAACCAAACCCAAAACCAAATACTTCAAATAAATACAAATACTACAAATAAACACAAACCATGTGAAATAAAACAAGCTGCTATTTCAAAATGCACCCAGAAAAATAACAGCTATATTTATGGAGATGCACCGGTGATAGATCAGGTGGAAATGTGAAGAGTTGATAAATTCTCATTACCTGCTCGGGGCTGAAAGCTGAAATGGCTTGGTAGGCATCTGCTAGAAATTCAATCAGGTACCTGCAAAATTCAACATTTGTAGATTTCAGTTAGTGTTTAGGTGTTCCATCCCTGTGCAGTCAGGAGTGGAGGAGGCCTGTCAAGATCTCAAGCTTGTCTAAGGCATGAGATGAGGAAACTTTAAAGGGCTTGCTCCATCCTTTTCCTCTCTACATCCTCCCACTCTGAGGTTCGTTTCCAATAAGGGTATCAAAATTTATCTTAAATTTTCTTTTTCTTCCTTGACAAAACCTTTTTAATGTCCTTAAAGTCAGACAAAAAGAGCAGGGTGGGAAGATATTGTGTCCACTCACATAATGTTGTCTCTAGTTGCATGAGGCTGCAAGCACTTAAACTGAAGGAGGTAGAGATAACCATGCTGGTGATGGACACAAAACCTTAGGGGACCTCAGGAACTTTTTACTGGCTCCATCAACAGTGGAAGAACTTTCTGTGCAGACACAATTCTCTAGCCCTCAACTCAAATTCTGATATCCCACAAGCCCTCTTGCTGAAGCTCATTAATAGCTTCCTGCCTGGTACTAAAAAATGACCCTATCTTATGAATAAGCATTCTTCCTTCCCTGGTATCTCAATGTTCTGCTTTTATTGGATTGCATCAAATATAGGCTAAACCAGATTTCTTTCAGGGAAGAAGGAAGAACTGACACACCACATCCATCCAGGTGAAATCAACGTAAAGAGAGCATTAGTGTAACTCAGCACTTGGTAGTATTGCCCAAAATATGACCACTCTTGTCCAAGAAACATAAATGTCAAATTGAATCAAGCTATTTAAAAGCTCCAGGAATTATCTAGGAAAGGAGTACTTATTTTAGTCAATTAATTTGACTGGTTTAGATCAGCAAAACAAAGGCAGAGAAGGTATTAACTGTTCCCTGTTAAAGAAATAAACACCAACATAGTAATTCATTCAGGTTTACTAATGTCCTGGTAAATGGAGGTACTGCACTTAATACAAATGACTATCCAAAGGTATTACTGCTGGAAGTTAAAGAAATTCCTAACCATCAGAAAAGTTTTATTCTGGAAGAGCCTTCTATCAAGAACAATGAGTGTGAATGATTTAGGTTATCTGAAATTTCCTTGCTGGTTTTACTGGCTCTTTTATTTTATTTTTTTTAAAGAATATTTGTGACCACTTTGCTGATGGCATTATATACCTTAGTTTGTATGACAATAGGTGACTGAATGTTGGGATAGAGATCCCTTTCCATACAGGTGTGGTTTTATGCATTATAGGGATACAACAGACAAACAAGAAACCAAAACAATCTATTTACATATTCTGAATTAACTGATACCCTCAGAAATTTTGCAGATGAGACAAATCCAAATGTATGCAATTAGCATCCTGCAGTACCTTCCACCTGATTAAACTAGCTATATATAGTAGAACCCTGAGTTCATTCAGGCAAGCAAAATGGCGTTTATGAATTTTATTTGAGTTTTATGCTCCAGATCCTTACTCTTGAACATATCTTAATAATTTAGTTGAAAAACAGATTTGTCTGTGTAAGGCTGTTTGGTAATGCATTCTTTTCTACTAAGTAGTCATTAGGCTGCCTGCCCTAATGACTATGATACAGATGTGGAATTAAGGAGCCTGGGTTTTATTTTGTCATTAATACAATGCATGATTTTTTAACAAGTCATTCTCTTACAATGAGAACTTGCATAACTTTGAGTTTTTCTGTGAAGCTGGAGCATCCAGACAGCTTACTCTTGAGAAGTGCTGTTTTCTCTCCACTGGATATGAGAGGAGGATACCCTGCTCTTGAGACCTACACATCTAACATTTAGACACTCAGATCAATAATTCTGGCTGTATGTTTCAAAAAAGAAATTGCATTAAGGCACTAATTCATAACCTCTTTTTTTCCACCTTTTTTTTTTTAAGTTTTAGTGTGACTTGTGTCTAATTTCAAAAACAAAACAGAACAAAAGAAAACGCAAAACCCAGAAATTAACTAAGAAAAACTACTCTATGAAAGTCACAAAAAACCAAGAGTTTTAAGGTTAAGGAGTCTAGCTGGAACAACATCCAGCAGATAAAATGAATAATCCATAACATTAGCAACAACAAATGTAGAGTAATTTTGATCTTTCACAATATTATATAGTAGTTTGTTGAAAGGGACAATAAAGACCATCTCATTTCAAAATCCTGCCATGGACTGGGACACTTCCCACTAGAACATGGGTTCAAAAGGTTGTTTAGAGCTCTCTCCAACCTTCCCTTGAACTGCTCTTGGAACAGAGCATCCACAAGTTCCCTGGTCTCCCTTTGCCACATTCTGAGGAAATAACTTCTTCCTGATATGTAATCCAAACCTGGCCTCCTTCAATTTAAAACTATTCTCCTTTGTACTGTCACTATCTGCTTGTATAAAAAATTCTTCTCTTTCCTTTTTCTAAAGCTCCTTAAAGTACTAGAAAGCCACAACATAGTCTCCCTGGAGACTTCCCCAGACTGAACAACCTTAGATCTCTCAGCTTTTCCTTATACAAGAGGTGCTCCATCCCTCATCCCTCTTGTTGTACAATGGACGGGGAGATCCATGTATAATTTAAAATCACAGATCACAGTGCGTCCTGAGTTGGAAGAGACCCACAAGAATGATTGAGTTCAGCTCCTGGCCCTGCACAAAACCATTCCCAAGAATCATAACCTAGGTCTGAGAGGATTGTTCAAATGCTTCTTGAACAGGGTTGTTGCTGTAACCACTTCCCTGGGGAGCCTGTTCCAGTTTCCAACCACCTTCTAAGTGGCAAATATTCAAAATATTTTTGCTTTAACTTGCTGTGTCTACTCCAACAGATGTTGACATTCCCCCTTTCTCTCAGAATTTTTTCCCCCAGCATCCTTATCCAGGCTGAACACAATTTACCACAGTATTACATCCTTGTCATCCTAAGAAGTGATCAAACCAGCTGTGGGAAGAGGTATTAATTGTGGAATATTTCCTGAGTCATCGTTTCCCTACCTTAGCATCCCATTGGCTATACTTAATCAGGATTATCCTCTGATCAAGATTTTGACTGATTTTTATTTTTAAAGGATAAATAAGGTAGGGTTCTCTAGAGAAGAACCCTAGAGCAAGTGTTTCTTCTGAGACAGCCCACCTTGTAGACAAAATAAAGACTGTCCAAATTGTTCCCAATATCAATCTTCCTTGTCTTTGACTTTGCACTGTAAAGTTATCTCACAAATTAGGAGAAGCAAAAAGAAGACACCAGAAACATGGAACAAGCTGAGATCCATTAAGTTTTGTTCTTCTTCAGACTTAGTAAATTAATGTACTGTAAATGAAATGCCTAAATTTTTTTGTTTAATGAAGGGAAAAAATTATAAGGCTTGGCACAAAATTTAGGAGACCTTTCTGTGGAGAGTCCAGTCTTTGTACACAATATTCTCACACACAAAGACAAAACAGAGACAAAATTCCAAAAAGCATCAATAAAAAAGCCCTCAACACCCTCTATGATCACTGAAGTCACATGAGTTATATCAGCAACTTGATCAGATTCATGTCAGAAGTTTGGGCAAGCGAAATGTTTTCAAAGTATTCCCCTAACTCCAGAAAGAAACGATATTTTTCTAGCTCAGACTGTGATAGAAGTGTGACAGCAAAATTGAGATCCTAAAAGCCTGAACAGAAAAACAAGAATACTTGTTTCAGTGCCCACAGAAGAAAAAAAAAAAAAAAAAAAAAAAAAGGAAGAGAAATTGTAATATCAAGAGATGACATACCTGAAGGTTGTATTTTTCTCAGTTCATTTCCATTATGTTGGACTTGCCCTTCCTGACAAGGTCTGAAGAAGATGTAGTTTATGAGGGTGGTTCAAGTGTGATAAAGAAGCTGCGAGTTGGGGACATGAAGGGTTAGGTGCCCTTGAGGAGTGAATGGGCTCAAGTGCTCTGCAAGGATTGATGTTATTAAGTTGAATTATTATTATTAGCACTTGTACAACATGGGGAATGGATGAGCAAAAGAAGAGAAAAAAACCGCACATGAGCAAAAGTGAAATTAAAATGCAGTGCATAAAACATTGCAAATAAACACCTAACACTTCATATTTGTAAATACATATCTAACATATGCTAATTTAAAAAAATCTGAAGAATACACAAGCATGTTAGATCAACCAGATACTTGTTTCAGACTCTGCCTTAAAATCTGATGAAAATCAATTATAGTCCACCAAGTAATGCAGTAATCTGCCTTCCCACAAAAAACCTCCTTAACCCCTTGCAGCTGGGAGCTATATTGTGTGTCCCACTGAGCAGTGTTTAATTGGAGTCAACAGGCACTTGCTGATATAGGACAATTGTGGTATCCAGTTCATGGAGATGCGTAATGCTACAGCCAGATTTTTATGGAGAGATGCATATTTCTGCATCTCTGAGCGAATAGGTGTGTTTATATATGCATAAAATACATGTGTTTGCTTGTGAGTACATAGGACAAAATATATATAGAAAAGAACAGCTCTGCTTGGACTTCTGAAAGGATAAATAAACTCTACTAAATAGCAAGCCCACTGTTTTTTTCAGAACAATAATCATGCAATAACTTTAAGATAATACATTATTTCTCAACATTTCTCACTGCTTTTTTTTTTTTGCTCTGCAAGTTGAGCTGTTTGGCCCATGGTTCATGTATTTTTGATTCTTTTTATTACTTATGTTTTAGATGAAGAAGAGGCAGATGGCAGGGTCAGTCGTTGACCATGGCTCTGATGAACCTTGTTAGCATGTATACCAGAAGACAGTATCTGAATTACACATCAGGGGAGAGGAATAGTGGAGAGCATTTGTGGGGTAGCAATGAGAAGAGAAATCTGTGCAGTCATTATGCAAGATTACAATATATCCAATACTGGAATATGTCTAAATCTCCAAACATCTCTGAACCACCCTTGAGCTTTTTCAGACTCTTCGTAACTAACCTCCAGGGTTTAGTTTGGACTTAAAGTCATACTAAAAATATGTTCTATCTTCCTTTCTGGAATTGGCTCATGTTTTGCAAAATGTGTCCTCTCCTAACTCCTTGTGCACCCCAAGCCTCCTCACTGGGCCATGAGAGAAGCAGAAAAGGCCCTGGCTCTGTATAAGCCTTGCTCGGCAATAATAAAAACATCTATATATTATCATCAGTTTTCAGCACAAATCCAAAATGCAGCTCCATAACATCTCCTATGGAGAAAACTTTCCCTACCCCAGGCAAAACCAGCACATTTTATCACTCCTAGAATTTAAGAAATTTTTGCGGGATGAACAAATTCTGACACCCATGAATTGTACACATAAGTACGATTATGTCAGGTGTCTCATGTTTTGTCGAAGTATCTACATAGCAAGCATTTCCATGATTTTGATCAACTCTCTCTTTACCAATCCTCATAATGACTATTTAATAAGAACATAACTTGTACAGTAATATCTCATCCATGTCACAGTTCATGTTCCCACAGGGTCTTTTCTATGGTTTTCCTTACAAATTTTGGTGCTTTGTCTTTCCAAGATTTGTGTGCCAAAGAGCCAAAGGCATGACTTGAGGAATGTGCATTCATAATGACTCCCATGGAGTCCTCACCCTGGACTTACCCACAAGCAGGGAAAGCCTAAGGGTTGTGCCCAGCACCCAATCATTCCACACCAGCAGCAGATCTGACAGCCCTGCATGTGTCAGGCCCTCCATGCCATAATAAGGCCTGACAGTTTTAGAGCAGTGTTCATTTCTACTGGTTAAATATGTCAGAAACCTAAAAGGAAATTTCCACCCCCAGAAAAAAAAAATAATAGAGAACTAAGTATTAACAAAACTGCACTTCTTCAAATGACAATGCCAGAAACTGTCATCAAAAAGGCTGAAAATCAAGGCAAGAGACAAAGAATGGCACAAAAGAGGTAAATGAGACTGATACAACTCCCATTTAAGATAATTGGATATTAGTCCATGTGTTTATCTCATGTAGTCCAATGTGAAACTCTTCTGCAGGAAAAGTTCTCGCAGAGGAAAATCAAAGCCAGGAGACCAATTGTCCCCACTCACATTCTAAAGTTTGAGAGTTCGTTTATCGCATATAACTCTGTACATACTCATGTCTTCATGAATTAATGCAGGTCTACATATGAAAATCAACGTTTCTTACACATATAAACACCACAGATCTGAATCAATCTCTCGAAGCCAAAGAGGGTTAAATATTTAAACAAGCTATGTATTGAAATGCATTTTTAATGCTATGAAGTCATTCTGATGAAAGATTACTCAAGAGCCTTCATTACTGAGTTTAGAGAGTAATGTGGTATTATTGGAACAGATGGCACAGCTGTGTGCAGCCTCAGCCCCCTCCCGGCCCCCCCGGGGTAAATCCAAGTGCCACCCCTGTGCAAAGTCATCTGCTGTCAGCCAATGGCCCGAGTGGATGGATGGCTGCATCCGGATCCCACATCCATGCATGACAGCCAGGATGGCTGAAGTCTTTGAGAGCAGGCTCCTTAAAGAGAGCCGTGCTTTCTGTCACCCCTTGTTTCCTGCACGCAGCGTAAGGCGGGAAGGGGAAGGGGCAAGCAGTGCCCCGAGCGCTGGGTATGAACTCCTTGTGCTGCTCTGTGACTTAATTGCTAGGGTTATGTGGTATCATTATGTCAACTGCAATTGTCTCTGTTAATTTCAAGCTGGCGTCTCCCCCCCCCCCCACCCCCATCCCGCCTTTCTGTCTTCCCTCCCCCTTGCTGACTGATTGAGTGTGGGTGTTGTGGGAATGGCAAAGAGAGGGAAGAACCAACCGGACACGATTTGATGGTTATTAATTAGAAAAGACAAAGGAAGAAAACAGGCAAGTGTGATGTCGGGGTCTGTGCTGTGGCAGTCCATGAAAGAATTAGCTACATGGCTATTAACGCTGTCACAGCTGTGGGGACAAGGAGCCCTGCACCTCAGGAGGTACTTCTGAAGCTTTTCCTTGCATTGAGTTTTCTGTTGCATACAGGTACTGCATACCAGTCTATGACAAAGGCCCCGGCTTCCAGATTTACACAACAAGATCAGATGCAGCACATTCCCTTTAGTCTATATTTGCAATGCTGCATACAAAGTTGGCGCACAAGGCCCCAAAATGCCTCTTTCCTGATTTTGCACTGATGTAATTTAAGTAGTTTCTGTGGAGAAACAAGCCTAGTTTGTTTGTGCATCTCTTAATCCAGCAAGTGAATAGTTTAAATTTTCTTAATGGTTTCTAAAACTGCTCAATAACATTTGGTTGTGCTGCATTATATTTTGGAATAGAAGCCAGAATTCAGATTAAAGGAGAGGTATTTTTGGGCAGCATCTGCTGGAGAGCCATCAGCTTGCTAGACTCCATCAGAGAATCCTCATGCAGATTTAAGTGTTTCTGTGAGCTGGAAGTACCTACCTAGGTATTGAATACCCAGGATAGATTTGACATGCTACATTTCAAGTCCAGAAACAATAAGTAAAGCTACAGAACATTTAGTGATGCCCATTAAGTTCTGCATTTCCTCCAGAAGTCTCCTCTCTAATCTCAAATATATCTCTCTCCTTAATTGAACAGTCTTTCTATTTCACTAGTGATCCTCTTTCTGAGTCCAAGTGGGTTTTTTTCTTGGTAAAAGTCACAAAGTTGGAATTCAACATTCCTGGGAAGATCACATAAATTTCTTGTATAGCAACATTAGCTCTTTCTTACCCCTACTACAAACATCTCTTAGAACTGCATTTACTTTTTCCATAGCCTCGTGGATGCTTCAAAGTCAAGCTGTAATCAAGTAAAGCAAGGAAGTATTTTTCTTCCTTTGGACTTTACCAAATAAGTAAATTCCTGGCTTGGTGTAAAATTTTACTTTTTTAATCCTTCATCATGCAATCTCTGATCCAGTGTTTTTACTGTTACATTAGTTTCTGTGGTCAGCTCTCTTTTTGGATTGTAAATAGTGGCTTTTCTGCTTTTGCATTCCCTATTAATTGTGAATTACTTGGAAATTTCTTTTCCTTGCAAATAATTTGAAGCATAATTATCAAATGAAGCAGTAAACAAAAAAACAGGCCCCGCTCTGTTAAAATTCTTAAATTAAGATTTCAATATTATCAGACAAGTAAATAAAGCATCAAATGAGGTCCACAGAGAGGATAATACATTAGAATAGGAAAAAAGGATTTGCCTAACTTAAATTCTTTGCTTTTCTAAGTGGTTTTAATTACTACCAGATTTAGGAATCCAATATAGGTATGCTCATATCAGCAGTTCAGGTTGCCATATAGAATGTAACATGGATATTTCTGATAAGTACCTAAAAATTGCCCTCAAATTTCTAGGTTATTTAATTTATTATTTTTTCTTCTCCTAAGAATGTTGTGTTAACTCATCTCCCATTTGGAACAAGCTAAGAATTTATGAGCAGTTACTTGATTCAGATGATAAGCAATAACTACTCAAATTTGCACAGCTCTGTTGATCCCCAGACAATACTAGATGGCAGTGATTTTTAGGCAGGTAGAGTTTTAAGTGGGTATTTATAAATTATAAATTTATAAATTATATATTTATGGAAGGGCACAGAAGTGACAATGAAGATTTTGATTTTCAGGATTCTGCAACTGTTAATATTTGATTTCAGGAAGAATTTAAAATAGAAATTATTTAACTAGGAAATCTTTCAAACTCTTTAGAATGTGTGAATCTTTAAAGTAAATTAGACAAAAGAGCTTCCATGGTTAAAATCTAGCAGCAGCTTCTATTCAGATAATTTTTCAGCTCTGTTTGGGGAATTGCCCAAAGAGGGGCAAACACAAGAAATGTTCCAGGCAAATTTAAAATAAGAACAATTGCAGAAGTGTACTTTTTCTTTTCCACTTGTTTTATTTACTTTTAAATCAATGGCGTTTCCTAGAAATCAAAAGGCTGTGAAGGAAGTTAAAGAAAATGGGAGGATTCAAACTAAGATGCAGCACTCAGTTGTGATGATCACCAGACATTTTAATGGCCTTAAGAATTGCTGCAATTTGTATTAAACTGAACTGCCAGACAGACACTGAAACCAGTTTAAAAGTTATGCTTTCCCGGAAGAACTATCTATTAAAGGGCAAGATACCACTCCAAATGGATGCTTAATGGGAGTTAAAACATCTTTGAAAAGTCATGCAGCTCTCTACCATGGATCTACATGTTTTGCCCTCAAACATATTGTTAGTTTTTCATATTTATCCTGCATAGTCTCATGAAAAACAGAAAAAAAAAAACCACAAAAGACCATGGTTCCGTGGCTTGCTGGGTAAAATCTTGCAGAGTAGCTGATCGGCTCTGAGCCAAATCTGACCCTTAAGCTTCCCGCTGCAGTGGCTTGATCCTAGAAAATTACATATTATCTTGGCTACTGCAGTGTGTTAATGTGTTTACACAGATTCTCTACCTGTGGTGGTTCATGTCTTTTAAGTTTCGAGGAGGGGTTCTGCCCACGGAGACCTACCCCCACATATATAGAACTGCTTCAAACCACCCTAATTTCCAGAAGCGCTCTCTTCAGTTTCCCACTTTATTTATGTGGCTTCCATTCCATTTACAGGGCTTAAAGAGTTAGTATAAAGAAGCTGGCAAGCAGAAAACCTTTTTGGCTGGAAAGGTAATGGAATTCTGTTCAGTTATTTTACCGGGAGTAGAGGATGATTAGCACTAATTACAGCTTGTGACACTGAGAGTAATTTGGAGTAAAAATGCAAAATATCCTTTAAAAATAACTATTGCAGTAATAATGTTATAAGTCTTGTAGCAAACAAACAAAAAAGGCCTCCTGTTTGCCGGATTCTATTTTTCATTTAATTTTGAATGAAATTTTCATGTAATACTTGAACTTCATGGAAACTGCTTCATATTTGACAGTGTTCTGTCAGTAGAATTGTCCTCTTTTCCCTGTTTACTTCCTAATTTTAGAGGGAATTGAACAGCTTTGGGCAGACAGCAGAGAAAAACACAGAAATGCTAAACCCTGTGACCATTCATATTTAGCTATTTAAGAAGGAACTAAAAGCAAACAAGCTAATTTTTCTAATGTTTACCAAGGGAGGTAATCAGACAGGTACCTGCTAGCCAGACATCCGCAGTGCTTTACCCACAAGATATTATATTACTTTTTCATGTGATATTGGCAGTATTCTCATAAACTGAAAAATACATAACCTGCAGTTAGAGGAGCAGACACCAGCCTTTAAAACAGCGAATGCATCCCTGCCCACATCTGAGCACCTACAGGGGAATAGAGTCCAAAATTGTTCCAGAGGAGATCTAACAGAAGTTTATGTTTAACTCTGGAGAGGAGTTCTGACCACATTCTCAAAAATTCGGTGAACAGCAGCCCTCAAGGACAATATCTATCTGAACTTCACTAAGACCAAGCTGTTAAACAGGAATATCCTAATGGACTGAAGCTGAAGCTGTGCTTCTCTATGGAGGGAACAGAACTGTCTCACAAAAGCTAGCAATTTCTCATTCAGAAGGATATTCATAGCTCAAATTCATACACTCTGAAATCAGTACTTTAGAAATATATGCATTTCTACTAATATGCCATTAAGACTTTTTAAAACACTATGATCAGATCAGATGTCTCCATTTCATCGGAAGCTGATAACAAAACTCATCCTTTCCATTCATTTTCAACTTGATTCATATTAAAATTTCAATCTTTTCACCAGCTATGTGTTTTTTCCTACTATAACCCCCCCGACTTTCTTCCCTTCTTTTCTCCTGTAATAGAATATCAGTAATTCAAGGCTGTTTTGTCTTTTTTTTTCTCCTGATCAATGATTCTCAGGTGCTAGGACCCTGAAGCAATACTTTTGGTACATGGGGCAAACAGATGTTTTTTGCAAGTGAGGCCTTGAGTAATTCCAAGAAAATATTCCTGCAGGTGAAACTGAAAAGTGTCACTTGTTCTGAAAAGAGAATATCTACAGCAGTGACTCTCAGCCTTGGAGAATTGGAGTGGCATTTCATCACTGAATAGAGCCACATGTTAATTATCTTTCTATTGAATTATGCTGTTACTCATTTTTAAGTTACTATCAGAAAACACTGTATGGTGATTTAACATCTTATTAGGTCCAGGGGAAAAAAAATCTGCAGTAGGAAAAATAAGAAAATTATGGGTTTATCCTGGGTATTTATTCAGCATGTGCAGTCAGTCAACATCATTATATTTTGCAGTTTGAATTTACAAGCCTTTCACTTCCTTTTGTTAGAAGCCCTCTTCAAACTCCTTTCAAGTTGGTGGAAAGTTCCTGCTGATATGAACAAATTTTGGAACACACACTAAAAGAGTTAAAAGAGCATAAAGGAATGTGAACCTCAGTCTGCATATCTAATTACTGTTTTGTTTTTAGCCCAATGATTTTCCTCATGCTGTGTCAGATAAATGTTTTTTTTTCTTTTTTTTTTTTCCTAAGGCACTGCTGCTTTCATGGCCCTGCTGTCTTGTGTGATTCTGGGTTGGTACATATCTCATATCATAGCTCATATCATAGAAGTCTCTGGACAATTTCAATCAAATTTGATAGAAAATACAGAAGTCTGAGGGATAATCCAAATCCTGCCAATGCAATGAGGAAAGACGCAAGTTTAATTTTTTTTCTTATTAGCTATTGAAAGAAGGATATAATATATTCCAAATAAATGTGAAGACAATGAAGGAGAAGCTGGTACCATGAGGCCTGAAACAAAAAACAAAACTTCGGTTCAACATTACCCCTCATCTAATATCCATAAACCCATTTATGGATAGAAAATCTTACACAACTGACCATCCCTCAAATTTCTGCTCACAGAACATCTTCTTTTTGCAACAGTTTTCACAAAGGATACCTTTGACCGCCCATCATAAAAAAGAAATATAAATGTAGTAGATGAGTAGAGACAGTTGTTAGGGGTCAGAGGGTGGAAGTAATTTTTGTTTGGACTGAAAATGAAAGGACTCCCAAGTCAGTTACATAGTCCAAAGCGGAGAAAATGAGTCAGTGTGAAAGGTCAGCTGGTCCTTCCTACTGGAGAGAAGCAAGACTAGGAGGTTGAGAAGTGCCTCTGATGGATTTGGGACTGGCACTGAGATCGAACTCACCTCATGGACTTTTGGATTTAAATTTTGATATGCTGATGAGGATAGAGGTTCTCCATGTAGAGAATAAAAGAAGGTTTTCCTAAAAGGCAAAAGTGTATATTCTCTTCTTTTGTGGGAGAGATCTTCAATTTACGGCAGCTTATAGTATCCCTTGGTACCAAAGTATGTTGTAGTCCATGGGTTGAAGTAAAGGAACTGTGAAGGTTTCCAGATTGACCTTAATTCCCTGCTCTATCCACACACTGATTTTGAGATAGTTAATATGTTACAATTCACAGGGTATTACAGCGAAATTATGAGAGATTATCAGCAGGATCTCATCTAATGAGCCCAATGAAGATTAAAAAGTAATTGTACTGATGTGGTCATTCTGTACCTCAGCTAAAGTTCACTAAAGCTGTGTGGACATAACGGATGTGATCACCACAAATCAGATATTTCATGTCACATTCTACTGCCTGATGTATGCATTCAGATACAGTCTCAAGAAGAGCTCTGAAACCAGGTGGGGACATCATAGTAAGACTTCGGAAAAGCACAAACAGTAGGGATTCAAGATATCAGCATTCATTTAAATTACATTATTTATTTTGGGTAAGAGAAACAAATGGAAATCTTGACTGCTTTCACCTGGAGACTCATAGCAAAGAAGCACAAATAACAGTGCACTGTAAATTTTTTGAACAGTTGAATGCTTCTAGATATGAAAATAAATGAAAATAATTAACTCCTATTCTAAAGATCCTAAAGTAATCTGATCTAACTTCAAGTACCAAAATGAAACACTTCCAGGTGTAATGGCCTCGGTTTTCCCCAGCAGCTGGAGGAGAAATACAGAGACTTATCAAGAATGGTTAAGGTGGGTGGGAAACATGTTTGCTCAACATTCAGCATCTGGATTTAATACATCTGCCGAATGAGCTGATGAGTCTTCTCTTAACAAACTTCTGCTCTAAGGACATTTAAAATAGGATTCATCTCAGTTAACTCCTAACTGTTGGTTTAGCCAAAGCCAATTGACTCAGCTCTCTTCGCAGTCAGTGCAGTCCAAGAAAGACCCTTTCAACCGTTGTAATGAAATCCTTTTCAGAATCACACATCCTAAAAGCTGAGTCTCCCTGCTCTCTAATAAGAGTTCAGGTTCCAAATTCTCTAAGTACAGTTTTATATTCATAATGTATAAGGCATATTGGCAGATATATGCACATTCAAATATGTGTAAATGAACATATTTATGTGTGTGTGCTGTTCACTTGTCAATTGAACATTTCCAAAGTCTTTTTTTGATGTTCTACATTAAGAAAACCTACTCAAGGGTGAAGTTCTTACTCAAAAGCACACTTGTTTTAAGAAGATGTCTCAATTTCATTTAATTTTGAGACCTAGCTTATTTTGAAGATAACTTGTTGACTTTATAGTGCTCTTATTTCTTGAAAAAAAAATATTTCTGAGATAAGATTGAATCCTTGGAAGTTTAAATATTAGATAATCAGAATTATCATCATCAGTGTTCTCTTATACTTTACAAAAAGACATCAAATTACTGTAGGTCTATTTTCATAAACCAATTTTATTTGAGATTAGTTATATTACCTTCCTTTAATGCTATTTTAATTAAATCTCATATTAGCCATTTTATTGTTTGCCTTAGGTTAACTTTAAACTGACAAAAGGACATTTATCAGAGGCATCCCATTTTCCTTTCTAAATTTTCTGTACTTAGAATTTTTCCTGATCTTTGGTGATTTTTCAGTGCCACAAGACTTCCTGTTATCCATTAAATTCCAGACCAAACTTCACCCAGCTTTTTTGAAACTTTTGAAGTATTTTGCGTTTTTTCTTTCTTCTTTACTTTCTCTATAATTAGTTTATGAAAGCAAAGTTTCAGTCCCACCACCCAGTGACTTATAAACAACTTTTAACTTTTCTTCAGCTACAGAGAAGAAAGACACTTATTGCTAGGTATTAGCCAATTAAAATTTATTTTTTGTTTCTTTTTTTCCTATAAGATAGATTGTCATTCTCTGCTCAATCTTGTCCACTGTATACATATTTAAAAGGTTACATCAACTTATTTTAATATTCCAGTCATGTAACTCTTCACACCAGGTTTCAGTAATACCAAGTAGGTCAAATTTATGCTCATAAATGAGCAATTCTCATTCCTTGTGTTTATTATCCAGGCTCCAAGCAGTGGTGTACATGCAATTAAATAATTTCTTCTCCTCATGTCCTTCAGTGTTTTGTTTAATTTGGTTCTCAACATTCTGATTTTGTTCTAAGTGAGTTCATGTTTGTTCCTATTTTTCACCCCTTTTCCTTCTCAGTTTAACACCAGTCTGACTACAATCATTGCAACTTATTTCTATGTATTAATTAATTTTTAATCAGAATAAACTAATTGGCCAAAAGTAAAACTTTATAGGATTAGGTAGAGGTTTCAATTAAACTCTCATCTAAAAATTTTTATTTCCAGGATTATTTTTGGTCAGAAGAACAAGCCTAGGGCAGCTACTAGCTAGGGCATATATACAGTCTTGAATAAAATTTCCCATGAGAACACTTTAATCTGGAGGATTTTTTTTTCCTAAGTAACCAACTTTCACTCTTTCATATTATGGGTTTTCCAACAGGCACGTTTGCTTGCATGTGTGTTTAGTTCTGGATATACAAATTAAGTGATGGTTTAAATATGGTTTGATATGCTACGTGATATAAGGTAAACATTTGAGGCAATAGAATTTTGAGGTTTTTTTGGCAGACACCACTCATGGCCTTAACTCATTTAAATACACACACATACAAATATGAAATTTTAGGCAAAATATGACATAGCGAAGTGATATATTTTTTTAATAGGCATTTAGTCATATGGGGAAATATTTTTGCCCTTTTTTTCTTTCTAGCCAGCTTACTTGTCCAGATTTTTTATTTTGTAATTTTTGAAAGAGAAGTCATCCAAATTTTAAGGGTTTTGATTGAATGTACTCAAAATTTCTTCACACAGTATTTTAAATTTAGGAGGAACATACTTTTGCTGTTTATCACTTTCAGAATTTTATCTTGTATCTGTTCTGCATTTACAAGACAGAAGAGATTTCTAAGAAAATTAGATGGGTTTTCTTCTACTGTAGTCTTCTTTTGAGTTCCCTAAAATCTTTTGCATACACTGCAATTAAGAATATATGCCATCAGCAAAAAGACCTTTAGCAGGATAACTTCAAAATTTTCCACAAGCTTTATCCATGGCTCTAGTGCCTTAGTCTTGGACTTTTTAGGGTATCTTACCCTTTGCATTTCCGAAACCACTTTTTAATCCACATAGTAAAGAAAATATCTCACAATTTTTTTCTGACTCCTTCAGCTGGACACTTTGTTTCACTGCAATTTTCGTCATTACCAACAACTGTACATTACATTTGAATATTTTTAGTTTGTTGTTGAACTGTGTCTTCAGACTGTTTTCCTGATTTTCCATATTGAAGATCTACTGAGAACAGAGAGGTCCTTTCCTTTCTAACAGTATATCTGCCCATAAATCTATTTCTACACATAGGGAATTGTTATTCAGTGTCTTGTTTATGCTGGTCACTAGCTGCACACCTCCCACTCCAATTCTTTCTTTGTCCTCTGTTCATTTTGTTGGGGTTTTTTGTTTGTTTCTTAAGTGGGTTTTCCTTCATAGAATCAGAAAATTGTCCTGGTTTGCCCAAGAATTTTTCCACTTTATGGTTCTTGATCACAGAGATCTGCTTTTTACTCTTCTGGCATAAAATCTCTTTGTTTTAAACACAGTTCAAGTAAAAAAGATCTTTGTGCTTTAGAGAATAAAATTAATAATTTCACTGTTCAACTAATATCTCACCACAAGGCAACATATTATTTTGTACAACACTGAACTGAAAAAAAAACCAAACATTACCTCCTGCAAAATCTGGTTTTATTCCTTGCAAATTCCCTTCACAACTGGCTTATCCAGATACAGTCAGTCTAACTTTTATAAACAGCATAAAATTAGTAACAAATTGATAGTATTAGAAGTAAAACTGGGACCAGCATTCTGAAAAAACCTCTTCCACATACCTCCCTCCATTTAAAATCATGGCAACATGCCTAAAAATATCCTGAACTGCAAAGAAATCACAACCAATAAAGTTCTTGGTTATAGATATAACCAATAAAGCAAAATATCCTCTAAGTTAATATTGGTTTGTAAGCTGCATTATCTGCAGGAAAAAACTGCATATGAAATGAAGCTGATTAAAGAAGCATACACTACTGGGAAGAAGTTGCTGCTACAGTTAAGAAAATGTGACTATTTGGTAAGGGAGCAGGGAAGAGAAAAGCTGTTTCTTCTGTACTGAAAACATTCAAAGACTTGTGTATATTTGGTCTCATCCAAATGTAATTTGAGAAGCTAACCTTTAATCTAGTTTGGGCTCTGATGATAACAGCTTTAATTTATACAGTCAGAGGCATTGCTGAGTGACTTTGCCTTCCCCTACATCAAAGGTAATTATTATTTTTATAGTTCAATTAGCAAACATTACATTTCTGTTTTCCTTGCAAAGATGGCACCACCTAATTTAGCAATAACATACATATCCCTGATGCCCTCTCAGGGACACGATGTTATTATAATAGACTCTTCTGGACCTATTGATTCCTGGGAGCAAGTTTCCTTCCAATTTGCACCTTTCAACCCTTTTCTTTAAACCTACACTAATAGGGCAATTTGCTAGTTGTAGATCATAGTCTGCATTTTTAAAAAAAGAAATCCATACAGCATTTTGCTCCAGAACACTGCTTTTATTATCTTTTTTATCTTAATGCCCCCAGAGAGAAAAGATAGGTCTGTTTCTTCGTATATACATCCAAGGAATAGATGGTTTTCCTGTACTGTAATGATTATTTTTTCTGAGATTTCCAAAATTGTTCATGTCCTGTCTTCATATGGAATCAGCAAACCCTCCCCAAAGGTCTCTTCAAAGCAGAAAAAGGAGGAATGTTACACTAGGACAGCTCCAAGGAGATTTATCCAGTGACTTTAAGACAGAAATCAGAATTTCTGATTTATTTACAGGCACTAGACATTGGGTCACCCACTTCTCAAGTGATCTTTCTAGTCACTCATGCAGGTGAACATCAATCAGTCACTCAGTCCTCTATGTGATGATACAGATTTCTAAGATGGAATAGTCTAATTTTATGTTATGTATTCTTAGACCTCAGCACAGGATGCTTTGTTGCTCTGTCATCCCTGAAGAGTTAGATGGAAGAGAGAAGCAATAGTAGAGGTCAGTCAGATTTTGGATGGATTGAAGGTATCTCTCAAGAAATAGCACCTCTCTCCTATGACTGCAGACTAGGCTAACTGGATTGAAACTGTGAAAATGGCCCTTACAGCAAAGAATAAAATAGCTGGTATAATTTCTTTGGTTATTAGAATAATCATCTGCAGCATGAGTGTTTTTCCCCTTAATCAGATTTAATCAGGGATGGGTTTTTTACCTTATCTTTCTCAACATAATACCCAAACTATTTTACTATGAAGTGGCATCTTTTCTAGAATTTGAGTTTTGCCCATAAATCCCACTGAGGACTTGAGAAGTTTGTCATAATGAAATTTTAGTTGAAATAAATACATCTCTGTGGGAAATTTATGACTCTAACACAACATTTCCTCATTAAAAAATCCGTTTCAACTGGGGACAGTGAAGGGAGACATCACCAAACTAAAATCCAAAGTGGTTTCTTAGGAGGATATTCTCTGTTCTGCAAGAACTGATCATAATTTATGGTTGCTTTAGGTACTCTGTATAGTACTTTGTATTTTGCAGGCTCCCGAGATGGTGGGGTATCCTGAGGAATGTTGACAGGCTGCTTTCTGAGTGTCACAGAGACTATTCCCTCATATTTTTCCTGACACCTGTTCAGCCAAAGTGTGTGTTATGCTTCCCTTTGGCGTGACATTAGCAAGATATCCTGGTGTGATCTGAGACCACCACACCACCTTGATTCTGCCTCAACCTTTAGGCTCTGGCTAAATGTGCTTGAGTAAGTCTTTGTCACGTTCCAATAGAGCATGTTTGCATTGATTATGCACAATTATATCCTTGCATCATGGCAATTCACCTGTGCACACTAGCCCCTACCAGAGTGATTTATTACCAGCTAAATTGTTGCTAGCAGAACCCTGTTTATCACTGTCACAGGTGCAGGCAGCAGATATGAGTATCTGTATGATCAGCCTGTGTGTGTGTGTGTGCACGTGCATGTGTGTGCGCAGGAAGGTGTGGGACCTGGGGTGGATGAAGGCATGAAAACTCATGGACATTTCTGATTAACCCTGTCAAACCCACCCCCTATCCCCCTAACACCCATCATTGTCGTCTGGTTTCATGCCATTTCTACCACAAATATCAGTGGTTATAGAAATCTCTGTTGATCCTGATGTAACTTTATTGATCCCTTTCAACCTTCATCCATATAATGTCATTGAAGAGGTTCTTACGGAAACAAGAACATTAATCAGCACCCCAGTTAATTAAAGACATTGGAAACCTTCAGAAATGATGGAAGGGCCCTGGAAAATAGGGACATTTTGACTTTCAGGAAACATGCTTCCTCTATGTTGATTCTGGTCCTTTCTTTTTCAGATTTTAATGGGATTGGACAACTCAGAGTATTGTTTAATTCCCTAGAGAAAGTGATCCTTTACTGTTATGTGTCTCTTACTGCTTTTTCATTAGCAAACAAAAGGGTGAAAAATGACACAGCAATTATTTGTTTCATATCAAATATTAAACAAAGATATTACATAAAACATTAAAGGTATTGCTGCCTTAACATTTAGTGAGCCAAATCTTCCACTGAAATTTAAAATCATAGAATCATGGGGCAGTTTGAGTTGGAAGGGATCTTAAAAATCATCGAATTCCTGAACTACCACAAACTACAGAGGACAGATCCAGACGTCACACTACACATCCAGAAACAGCCTGGATGTGCTGGATGTGTTTCTTATCTTCACTTTCTTTTGTCTCACCAGCAAACTGCCTCTTAAAATCTTGTGTTTAGGTAAACCTGGCTTTTTTACTCTCTGATGTGATCCCAGCTTGTCAGTGATCCTCAGCTGAACTGGTAGTCTCAGACCAGCGAGCACAACACCAAAACCACATATCAGAGAGCTGGTGTAATCTGGCACCTCGCAGATTGGCAGTCCCAGCCAGTCTGAGTGGTGGAGGATCTGCCCTCCTAACGTGAGAAATGATCCCTGAACTCTTTTGCTACATAAAATGGAGTGTGCATCTATGTGATGAGGGAACCCTTCAGGGCAGGGGGTGAGGCTGTTGCTTTGACCCATAGTTTTTCAGTCACTAAAACCAAACCTGCTGTTCAGGTAGAACAAAGTAATGCTCAGGATCTAGATTCAGACCTTCTTTAATCTGTGAGCAGTCTGGATCAATTTGATCTGGGTCTATTTGGTAAATGTGTTCCCATAGTACACTTGGCAGTGGATTGAAGTAAATAAATACATTTAATGTATTCCCAAGGGAAGTCAGCCAAGTGGTCTAGTCCTCTAGTTTTCTAGTTCTAATCCTCTGTTGCCAGAGTGAAATGCAGAGGTTTATTTGTTCCAAGTCTGAAATGAATGCATCAAATAAATTTTGTTCCAAAAATAATTGACTTTTAACTGGTTTTAATGGACAGATTGACAAACTAAGCTGCCAAATTCTTATATCTCCTGAACCGATGAAGTTTTTTTGAAAAACTGAGTTTTATGAGATTTGGCAAAATTATCCAACATGCAAGTGATAAGGCCAATGCTTCTCAGCTAGCTTAATACTGTTCCAGATAGTTTTAAAACTGGTTTATGGGTATTTTTTTTGGTGAGGGTTTTTTGTTTGTGACTGGGGAGTGTTTGGGGGATTTGGTTTTTTTTAGTTTTTTGGTTTTGGGGTTTTTTTGTTTGGGTTTTGTTGATGTTGTTGTTGTTGTTGCTGTTCAAAATGCCTTCTTCAAAGGTTTAGGGAATCATCAAAAGTTGGGCAATTGAGAATGATGTCTTTGTTCTGAGTGTTCATGATTTGTAAGCTGGGCACTTTTTTTCAATTGCCCGTATAAGTACCTTATAGAAGCTTACAGGAACTTTGTTTCTGGCAATTCTTTGAAAAAATAACTTCTCTGCCAATGGGCAGAAAAGAAAAATTCCCAAGCTTGTTGTCTAGCAATATCAGAATAAAGTTATTTGAAACCATCCAAGAGTAGATTCCGCTTGGCTACATTCAGGTATCTTTGTTGGACAGAGAGAATCTTTTCCTGATCCAGAGGACTTCAAAGAAACATAAAACATTTGAAAATCAGGCAATCTTAGATACCTAACTTATGCAGATTAGGTTCCATTACAGACCACTACAGACAGATAACTTGCTTTTATTTGATTCTCAAGGGAAGTAATTCTCACAACTTTAATCTGTTTTATCTTAAGAACTTATTTTGAATTTGCTTTGTTCTTGGCATAAAGGAGCTGAGATTGGCCAGCCTTTCAGCTGAGTTTGCAATAGCCATGTTTTTACTTAAGAATTAATATTGACTGGCTAAGGACAGATGATTTATTGTGTAATTCTGTAATTATTTCTTTTTTCTGCATTGGGTAATTTGTGCTATGGAATTAGAAAGATGCTGCATTAGCAGCTAATGAGGTTTTGTGTTAACAAAAAATATTTTGTTATAAAATGTCTTCAGAATCTCTCAAAGAAGGAAATAGGCACCTTCCACGGTGCAGAGAGGGATATACCTCAATAAACAAACCTGAAAAATATGTCATTGAAAAGATTTTTTTTTTTTAATCTTTATCTAAATGAATTAGCCAACCTAAGTAAAATTTGGTAGAAAATAAGATATTTATTGGGTAGTATTCCAATGTACATTTGAAGACTTTAAAGTTTTCATGTTATAGATTTCTATGTGTTACTATCTTTTGGAGAATCACAGAACTATTAAAAATCTGGAAAAGATCTCCAAGTCCAACCTTCGACTGAATACCACCATGCCCACTAAACCCCACTACCTAGACCCTATAAGACACTGCCATTTAGTCCAGTCTTGAGGACACAGTATGGTCTACCCTCCCCTCACAGAAGCTCCTGAACAGCAAGTTCATTGAGTAGTCTGCTATCAGTGTCAACTCTGTAGCTCATATGCAAGCATTCTAATATCATAACTCCAAATTAGCTGCAACATCAGTACAGGGCCTTTTGAGCACTCGTTTATTCTGGAGTATCAGTGGAACATCTGAAATGTCACTAGCCACGCAGAGTGCTTGAACTACACCCTCACAACCGAATGTCCAGCAACTACACTGAGGGCTTGAACACCTTTCAACGAGTCACACAGGTTTGAGTCTGCTACTAAGTTAAACACTTGAATTAATCAAGTTTTCTCATTGTCTTTCAGGCCATGTTGTGGGCTGAAAACTGTTATTTCCTCAATTTCCCTTTTAAGAAAAGTTAACTATTTCTGGCCAGAGATATAGCCTAAATTTTATCTCCATAATAAGCCTATTCAGTAAGAGAATAAACTCTCTTTTCTGGGATTATTTTTAAAAGTACGTAACTAATTTTCTGCTTTTATTGCATTCTTGCAGAATGAGAACCATATTAGAGGACAAATACTAAATAAAATTTAAAAATACAAAATTATTATTTTACTATCCTATAGTTTGCAATAATTTCCTGGCACAGAAGATATTGAACATACTTATTTAGAAAAATTAGATATCTTTTCTTGGAGTGGATAGATGAAGTGTCTTTCTAATCTTGGGTACATTCCTTAATTTTGTCTTTGTTTTGTCTGGTAGTAAGGGTATCCATATAAGTTCCATCCTATATCACAGGAATGGCAGCCAGTAAGACGCCAGTAAAGGTTTCAATAGTTAAGTGATTAAATTAAAGTTCTTTAATTTAAAGTGTTATTATCTAGACTCAGGATAGAGAGAGAATGGGCTCTGTTGATGCAGTGTGGATGTGGAGTTTTATAGCATCAGTGTGTAGAGGGAGTGATATAAGGAGGCCATTACTTACTTTGGGAAGGACAATCTTTTGCCAGTAATAGCTGTTACTCAGGAAACAGACACCACCTGCCTTGAATCTGTGATAAAAAATTTGTCGGACTCCGGCTCTTAGAGGAAGTGGTCTGTAAAATATCAGTAATTCAAATTATTAACATTCTATTACTAACCAGAGATATTTAAGAATTTGTCTGAAGAAGGCAAGGTATCTAGAAAATGTGAGGAAAAATGAAGCACTAAATAACAGAAGATTAACTTAAAATAAAATAAACTCAGGATAACATTTGCCATCAGGAATCTGGAATAGAAGGAAAATACCATATCTGATTGCCTTAGCCATAATTTATGAAGCATCCTACCAAAAATTTTGCAAAAAGCAGTGGGAGGAAAGAAAAATCAGCCAAGGTAAATGCAATTTGGACATTTTCCTACATTTCTGCAGGGTTGTTCTACTTTCTAATTATCTATAGAGAAACGTTTTCATTACTTGAACAGAGCTGATTATCAACCTGCTCCAAAGTCAATCAAAAGTCAACAGAAAGATAGAGTGACCTTCTTCTCTGTCCAGCAAGACTAGAAAATCTAATCTCTTTTCATATGTTGATCACATTACCTGAGCATTCTTCATGTGTTAATTTATTTGCCTTGCAAAATGCTTAGATCCCCCTGGGTAGAAAGCTAAAAAACACATTAATTTGTTCAAAATATGACAAAATCCAAAACAACTTTGGCAGAACCCAACCAGCCAGAGTTTCCATTTTACTTTTGCCTTTTTATTTTTCCCCCCCTTAACCTAATTGAAGAAAACTTCTTTGTGTTGCAGTAAGAGAGCATATCCAACCATTGCACTTCAGTTGACAAACCATGAATCCCTTGAAATCTGGTTGTTTGTGAACATCTTCACATATTTTGAGTTTTAAGTATATATGGCCATAATTTTAGAGTGGTGTTCCAGTAACAGAGTGAAGGAAAAGCATTTTAAGTGCTGTTTATTAAATACCATTTTGTGTCACAGCCACGTGTGTGATGGGCGAAGTTTCCAGCAGGGTCAGCTGGCATTGGAAGTGGAATGTTCTTTCTTACCCCATTTCTGGAAGAGGAGCAATACTGAACCCCTTTAAAGTCAGGGAATGGGAATGCAGGGGTTGTTCTCTCTCCGCTATTCCCAAGGGAGGTCCTTGACTCACATCCTGGGAGGCTGTACATCGAAAGTGGACATGGTGACCTGAGGTCATCATAGCCTGGGAAGCTGGATTTTCTTTAACAATCCCAAACTGTGGGCTTGGAGAAGGAGAATCTGTGGTACCACCACCACCAGCTGCCACAGACGCTGCCTGGTACCCCCTGCCCTTTTCACTGGCTACAAGGGCGTTGTTTGCAGCTCTCGCTGGCCACTGCCGCACGGATCCACGCCGGCACCTTGGCAAAGTGAATCCTTTCAAACAAAATAGCTTTGGGCTTTGTTTTGCCCAGTTCCTCACTGTTTTGTCTGTCTGGAAAAGAGCATTAAGCCACAGAGTTTTATTTGCCTCAGTCCTTTCTTTGTTCTCCTGGGCTACAAGGAACTGCCTGTGAGTGCTAGTGACTTTGTCTTATTTCCAGGGTGACACCTTGTTTTTGTTGGTCAAACCATTCCTCCTTTTGTAAAATATTTTTACTGTTGTGTTTATTGCTTTTCTCTCTTTTTTAGTCAAATTGTAGTGCTAATGTTTTTTTAGCCTCTCATACATTTTTGTTTTTCCTCTCCACAGTCTTAATCTTTTCCTCAGTCTTAAAAGCATTAGAAGTGGTTTCTCAAAGTAGTTTACAACCATTAAAGAATTGATATTGACACATGGTTTTTAAGCTGGATAATGTCAATACATATAAAGTGAAAGAGAAGCATGCACAAATGGTGTGTCTAACACAATACAGACAATTTCTGAGAAGAGAAAACCCAAAATATCTATCTCTTTTACAAGTTGAATTCTTTATTACTAAGGCAGAGAGAAGCCACAGTCTAGATTACTTCATAAAAGACAGAGGGGGAATGAAAGCTTCTTAATTTGAAAAGAGATAATTCATTATGTACTTAATTTTTTTTTAAAAATATAGATATAGTCTGTTTCATTTCAGCATTTTTTGCATCTTTATTTAAAATAGAGGAGGCATACAGTTTAAAATAAAACAAGTTCATTTATTTCTTTATTTGTGAATGGAAATATCCTGAATGAGAAAGTAACCTGACAAATGTCAGACTAAAGAATGGTGTGACATTTCTGAAGCCAATATTATAACACAAATGCATGGATCAGAGACCAATAGGCTAGAGAACTCCTCAGGTGAGTGTTCCAGGCATGACAGGACACTCTTCATAATTATAGGATTGTTTTATTTTTCCTAGAAATAATATTCCAGGGAAGGTCATGAATGTACATTTCATTCTACTTCATTGACAAGAAATCTCATACCTTCTTTCTTTCTTTCTTTCTTCCTTTCTTTCTTTCTTTCTTTCTTTCTTTCTTTCTTTCTTTCTTTCTTTCTTTCTTTCTTTCTTTCTTGCTTCTCTTTCTTTCTTTCTTTCTTTTCTTTCTTTTCTTTCTTTCTTTCCTTTCTTTCTTTCTTTCTTTCTTTCTTTCTTTCTTTCTTTCTTTCTTTCTTTCTTTCTTTCTTTCTTTCTTTCTTTCTTTCTTTCTTTCTTTCTTTCTTTCTTTCTTTCTTTCTTTCTTTCTTTCTTTCTTTCTTTCTTTCTTTCTTGCTTTCTTTCTTTCTTTCTTTCTTTCTTTCTTCTTGCTTTCTTGCTTTCTTCCCTTCCTCCCTTTCTCCCTTCTGCCCCTTCCTTCCACCATTTCCTTCCTTCTGCTACTTCCTTCCTTCCTTCCTTCCACCGCTGCCAGCACTTCCTTCCCCCCCTTAATGCCCTGAAATTTACCTAAAGAATTGCAATATGCCCTTTCTGATGACATAATCTCCCTAAGTAATTTTTTAAGTGGTATGGGTTCTTGGCAGGAAAAGCAGATCTCTAGCAAGTTGCCTTCCAAACTGTAATTTTTTTAAAACCTGGGCTTAAAATCTATCCAAACTGCTTTCTATTACATATTTGTTTATGTTGAGGTTTCACCTTATCCAGCCATCAAGACCCACAGAGCCATTTGCTCATTCCCCCACCAGCAGAATACGGGAGACAATTAGAAAGATAAAAAGTGGGGAAACTCATGGGTAAAGATAAAAATAGTTTACTATGGAAAGCCAAAGAGTCACACACAAGAGAATAATTCAGTCTTCCATGAGCAGGCAGGTGTTCAGCCATGTCCAGGAGAGCAGGGCACCATCACAAATAATGAAGATGAACTTCACCACTTCAAATGCTCCTTCTTCCTCCCTCTTCCTCTCCTTTACCTACTGAGCATGATATCACATGGTCTGGAACATTCTTTTGGTCATTTTGGGTCACCTGTCCTGGCTGTGTCTCCTTCCAACTTCTGAAACACCCCCAGACTCCTCCCTAACCTGACAGAACAAAAATGTCTCTGTGTTATCCATGCTGTGTTCAGCACAAATCCAAAACACAGCCCCATTTCAGCCACTGGGGAAAACATTTACTCTACCCCAGGCAAAACTAGAACAATTCAATAAGGACAGGAATTTCACTGCACTACAAAATCTTTATGGCTGCCAAATCAGAAACAAATATTTTTCAGTAGTAAGTCCAGCTAGGTGACCACTCAGCTGAGTAGTCCCCTGCTGAGGACACCACACATTTAATTGATGGTTTTTTCCAGTTATGTAACAATTATTGAGTTAAATACAAGAGTAATTAACTGAATCTTATGTTAGATGCTAAAGTAGATGGTACTTTGGCTTCTTGAAAGGAAGTCCAAATGCAGAAAAAAGTACAAAGAGAATAGCCCTAATGATGCAAGACTAAAACTAATAACATACGAAAAAAATGGAGTAGGGTCCTAATTCACTAAGATTCTGTTTGAATAAGAGTTTTAATATTGACTAAAATTATATATCAATTCTTGTCAGCTCTCCTCTTCCCCCTTCCTTAAGTTTAAATGAAGATAATCTAGCAAAGTTTTGACATGGGAAAAAAAAGTTCCAGTGGCCTCTGTTTGTCCTCAGAAATGTTTAGTGTTGCAAGACCTGTCCTTTCTTCCCTTTCTCCTTTGTTTGTTTAAGAAGGTTTCATTGGATTTCTTGCGTATCATGTCGCTTGGGTTTACAAAATATTGGCAAAGCTTTATAATAAGTAGCAAATCATTATTACGTGCTTTGGTGTTCATTGTAATACAATTAATCATCATAAATTTGCTTTGGTATATTCAAGTGGACGAAACAGCTAATTTCAAAGACAGCTTAGTTCAGAAAACCATTCAATTTATTATTATACTCTCACCTTTAGGGGCACAGAAAATGTTCTCTGCGCAAGGTACATTGAGTAGGCATTATTAGATACATGATGGACAGGATGGAATAACTAATCAGTCTAGCATTCAGTTTCATATTATTGTTAATTTATTTACCAGGAAAGAGTAAGTAATGAGACCATTTAAGTTGCTTACACTAGAGCTGTACAAACCTTTCCAGAAAAATGGAAGGGAAATGTATATTTGGCATTCCAATCAGACTTGGTTTAATGGCCTACTACAAGGCCTCATTTATTTATTTATTTGTTTGCTACTTTTGCAGAAGTCTCATGGGAAATTTAATGGAGAATAAAAAAGAAAGGTCTCACTGCCAGCTCTGTACCACCTGCATGGCGGCTGCTCCTGTACATGAAAGTGTTGCACATATAAGGTTGCGGCTTATATCACATTATGAGATTTGTCAAGAGATGCAGAAACTCCAGATGGACTCTGACTTCAGTAATTCTCATACAGGGAATATAGGGATTAGGCTTTTAACCACAAATTTCAGAGGAATCAGCGTAATTTCTTCGTGATCATATTAAAAAAAAAAAAGGAAGTTGTGGACAAAAGTGTTTTATATACCTAAAATATTTTGGATTTGGAATCCTGCTTGCCTTTCTGTAAGGCTTATTCTGAAGATGCAAACCTGAATTTGCCCCTCTATATCTCTGCAAAATTAATATTCATGTCAATCTCACTATTTTTTCATAATTCCTAAGGATTGTAGACTCTGTAATTTTTAAATCATTTTTTAAGAGGAAGATAGTTATAGTTTTACTGAAATAAAACCAAAATCTTAGCCAAACTTAACTTCCAGTTGTGGTGGGGTGATTGTTCATTTGGTTGCTGTTTTTTTTTATTTTATTGATGTGGGGATTTTGAGGATGTTTATTAATGGGCTGGCTTTGTAGTCACATATGTTTAATTTAGTCTGCATGACTGAGTGGACATTGATAAGACCTTTATATCTGCTCTGTTCCACATGTGTAGTGTAGCATTAGCAACAGTTCTCTACTTCTACAAGTGTTGTAAGGTAATTACAGATTTTCAGACATGGCAAGAACTGTGTAATGATCCTTGGCTGTCCATTCAACTAGTAGCCATGTAGCTAATAGGAAAAACAAAACCATTAAATTAAGAACAGGGGAGGATACTCTCTTCTTCAAATATTCAAAAACAAGCAGAAAACTTGCAGAGAGAGACCTGAGGCATGGAGGTGGAAAAGACACCGTCAGGCCTGACACCTTTCTTATAAAACAAAGCAAAACAAACCAACCAATTAATCAATTAATCAGTCAAGATGTAACTCTGCAGAGAAATGCTAAAGCCAGGATTATTTCTCAAGGTTAGTCTCCCTCATGCCAATGATTTATCCCTGTATGTAAAATAGACCTGAATTTGAGTCTTCAACTTCTTTTGCGCCCTTTTGACAGCCAATGATTTATGCACATTAAACTAAATGTTTAAGAACATGGCAATCACCACGCAGGATCAGGATTCCAGGCATTAGCTGCAAAACATGCTTTGCAAACTGAGGATCTATCTGCTTATATTTAGGCAAATTCTGCATGGTTAAATAGTATTATTTGAAGCAGAGAAAAGCAGATAGAAAGACTGAAGGAGGGAAAAAAATTGAAAAAAAATCTTGCCCTTGGACTTTGATAAATTTCACTCATGATGATAGCATTTATGATGGTAACATATATTAGGTTGGCCAGGGACACTTATTTATCCCACATATACTACCTCAGAAAGGGTTGTTGGTTTCAGATTTTGTGTGGTTTCATCAAAATTTCATGGCTTAGATTTACAATCATAATAAAGAAAAATAAAGAAAACAAAAATAATAAATAATGTTAAAAAGCCCCATATCTTGAGTGAAACAAATAAAAGAGAGAAGATAAATACAAGGATACACATCATATCTCCAAAGATACTAGTTTGTGTAATTGGTTTTATAAGAGAGAAAGTGAAAGTTTCCAAATGCAATGGAAATTTCAGTATTTCCGTGTATATTTTACCCCAAACTGATTGATTTTTATCTGTGTGTACTCTTGAGGCTACAGCACGTACAACATAAGCAAGCTTAATACTGCATAACTTTCACCATCTAAAGGATACTGCTCATCAACTTGTAATTTGTTACACCTTTCATTGGCATGACCCTCAAGAAGATTACTTAGTACTTCCTAAAATATTTGTCCAAGAGAGGTAGACGGTTGGCTTCTGGAAGGGAAATAGTCCCCTCCCTTTTCATGGTCTTGAATGGCCCTGGTGTGTGTGTATACACACACACACACAAACACACACACACAGAGACACATATTTATTTATTTATTTATTTATTTATTTATTTATTTATTTATTTATTTATTTATTTATTTATTTATATACACACAACTGAAGTTAACCAAAATCTATCTTGCCCTGGTCATGCAGCCAAGGAAGAAAGTCTCAGATAAGAAAAGGTGGAATTCCAAATCATACTAAAAATATACAGCAAAAACTCTAAAGTAAGAAGTACTACCATACTTCATCAGGGTCTGAAGATCAGGCAACAGCTTACTTACATTTTTCTGGCTGTGATTTATTTCTGAGTCTGTCTTCAGAGGTTCAAGAGACAGCAAGCAGACACTGCTTACATAAACAGGAGGCTGACGTCCCAACTTTGAAATTAGAAACTTCTTTCAGGCTCATCTGCCACTAGCATGAAGCTCTCATTTGTGGAAACATGTCCATCTTTCTATGATTAATCTGATAGTCTCAAGTATTATCACTAACACACACTAACCCTTTCTATTTTCTTAAGAAGTGGGCTACATCTGGAAGATTTGTTAAGATTCAAGCCGCCTCCACCAGGTTATTGATTATCATAAGAAAAGTCATTAGCATTATTGAATCCTCTTTGTTATGACAGTAATCAGCAGCTCCTTCCTGGATTACTGGGAGCATTTTTGAAAGGTTTATGGCTTACTACTGATGTAGATAAATGTTTTTAGAATCCATGGTTTTGCCTTTCATGAATAAAAAGGTGATTGAACAAAGACTGCATTCATCATTCTGTTTATCGCCCTGAAACAACAAGTGTAATTTATAAACCAATAATACTTTTTTGTAGTGTTATACACATGTTCTAAAAGAATGGATCAAATTAATGCAAGCCCAGAAAACAACGCCACCACAAGACTAATACATCCAAACCCTTAAGGGATTTGAAAGAATCCAACCAGCACGGTGACTTTGATAAGTGCTTTGTGGCTTGCTTTTTTTTTTTTTTCCATTTTCATTTATTTCTTTTTTCCCCCTTATTTTAGAAATAAAATGATGAATATCTTATAACATTACAGCAATTCTCTTAACATTAACATAGGCAATAAATGCTTATTCATAACTCCTATTTTCAATAGTGACCCTTGGGTGAATAGTGTCTGTGCATTAGAGAGTCTCTCTAAAGTGGTATATGGCTGCATACAACTTTGTAGCTGGTCTGGATGTGAAGAAATATCTAGAAAAAAGCATAACTCCTTCTCTGCAACCCCTGAGAAGCATCACTAGGTATATCCTCCTGCTCTAGAAAGGGGAATTTTGTTTTCTGCTTAGCCCCTCTGGGAAGTTTCTGAGCTAAAAATGAGAATTGCATCCTCTGTTTTGCAAAAAAAGGGATTAATAGGTCACCAATAAAAAGTGTCCAATATATCTTGCACTTCCACGTTGAACTTCAGCCCTCAAGTAAGGAATTGTTAACTTATGCATAATAGTCACTGAGGGCAGCCAAACCTCTGAAAGAAAGAGACTTGAGAGATGCAAAGCCATGAAGTTGTACCAGAACAGCCCAGGTTTGCACCTGTCCTTTGTCCCAGAGCACAAGGTCCAGGGCATTTCTTCTGGCACCAAGAATTAAACTGCTTATGTTAGAATTACCTTCTGTGACTTTTAAGGACTCTTCATCCAATTGCACATTTAATTATTCTCCTTTCTTATAAATTAAATTCTTTTCTAGGGCTGAAATGTATTAATTTCTGTGTCTATTTTTTGGTTTCTGTGTAATGCTTTGGTTGGTAAGAAAGGTCCCTGAGTAACTTACACTTTTGTTTGTGTAAAGAATTTCAGGCAAAGGTGAAGCCTCTGTCTTGGTTTTGCCAAGGTGGTCAAACAGAACTGTTAATGCCTCAGTCTGAAAAACTTTCTCAGCCCAGAAGTAGTGTCTCACATCTCTCTTTGTTACAGATGGTAAATGTTGCATTTTATCCTCAGTATCATCCGACATAGATACATCCTCCTCCTTAGTTACAAATATAGAACAGAAACATATACTGAGTATTTGTGCTTTTTTATAAGTCCCTATTTATATTTTTGCCATCTGCAACTAGCAGACGTGTCTTTTTGTTCATATCATATTTTAAAATAATTTTTTCTTTCATAATTGCCATTAGTCAACGGGGTTATTTTTTTACTTTTCTCATCTGAGCTCTATGTTATTAAACTGGCGATCCTTATTTTTTACCATATATTTCCCTATTTCCCTTTTATATTGAAACCTTACAAAGACTATTAAAACTCAGATCCTGCTTTAAATAAGATGAAAACATCATAAATCTGTGAAGTTTGACTACTAATGGACAAGGTGGAATATGCTTAAATAGCTACAACATTTTTATTTATATTTCAGATTTGAAATTTTGTTAATAATTATTTTAAAAATTTTGAAACTACCCCAGTATTGGGGTAGTTTTAAAATTAACTAGAAAGGTAACACCAAAAAAAAAAAAATCAGTGTAGAATGATCATAAGCTTTAGTGCCTAGGAGGCTGCAAATGCCAAGGTTGACAAATCATGGTTTTTATAATCAATTATGTTAAGATCCTCCATTAAATTAATAGAAGAAAAACATTTTCTTCTATTGTAAAACAGCTTTGTCTTGGGTTCTTCATTGTATATTTTTTCAGACATTTGAGGAAGAGATCTATAGTAACAATGACTGTTTTAAGATTTTTAAAATTTAGGTGCAAATTAAATACCTGAATTAGGTATCCTAAGTACTGTTCTCAGATGCTTCCCTTAATGGATGCACAGCTAAAGGTTGTGTTCCTTTCATAACTTTTTGTAAAGGGATTTGACATAATAAGGAGCCTACAGGCTGGCTTTAATTTTTAAGTATGTGCCACTTGATTGTCATAGCACCATTTTCCCTCATTTAAGTTGCTTTAAAACCCTCTTGATAATCCTAGAAAATCTATTAATTGCTAATGCTATTCTGTGTAATGAGATTACCCTAAGAAGTGTTTTGAAAGAATAAGAGGCAGCAAAAAGGCTTTCAAAAATATATCTCAGAAGGTTGTTCCAAACCTGTGCCAATAAATATAAGATTTCCCCAACTGAAGTTAATCAAGCCAGTTTTGGCTAACATAGGGCAATCTTCAATTAAACTAACTTCATTGCATCAATATCTCCCTCTTCCATGATGAATTAAAGATTAAGATATCCCCATCTACTAAGATTCGAATACAAAGTCTGTCCATTGGCAATAATGAAGTTCCTGTTTACTCCCCTAGCAAAAAGACATTATGTTTTCCTCATCCATTCTGAAATACCTGGGAATACAGTCATGCTTTAGAAGGCATAAAAAGACTATGCAGCAAAAAATGTTAATTTAATATTTGGAGTTTTAGATATTTTTAAGGTCAAGGGAAGACTTGTCCTCTCCAAAACCATATGGGGATCGATTCACCTCATTCACATTCACTGGATAAAAATTTCTGGCATCTCAGAATAGTTGTCCTGGCTCCAGTTTTAGCTAATGGGGAGAAACTGACATATGTACAGGGTGATTCACTCTGAGAGAGTTCACTCAAAAGAGCTGTCCTGTACATTTCTGTCATTCTCATCATTGTTCAGAACTTAAACTGTTAGTTTGGAGCACTCCTTATTTTTGGACAGTTAAACTAGATAAGATCAACGCCACCTCCAACAATTATGGCTTTCCTAATAACATAATGCAATTCTTTTCCTCTGCTGAAGCATATATGCCTAAGAGTATGAAAGTGCACCAAATAATTACATTGTGAAACTCCTTGCTTCAGGATGCAGCAGTTATTGCAATTTTATATGTATTACAGAAATGATTGGATATGGTCATGGAAGAGAAATTCAATGAAATCTGTTAGATGCAAAGAAACAAGCTCTAGGGAAGAAAATGGAGGGGTTTTTGTTTGGGATTTTTTTTGTTGTTTTTGTTTCTTTTGTTTTGCTTTTTTGTTTACTTGGTTATTTAGTTGTAGGTGGTTATTTTTGTTTGTTTGTTTTGATTTGATTTTTTTTTCTCAAAATCATTTCAGTGATAAGAAACTTCTGCACAATATAAAAATATACTTATCTTCTAATTAGGGTCTGTCTTGGGACCTGACTGCATGAGCAAGAATGGAAACTAAGCTAAAGCAATGGCTTGGTCTGCTCCAGTTTGTATATTTTAAGTTCAGGTAAGGTTAAAGTAGTGCTAATAATTTTAAATTAGAACTCATAGGCCAGTGGTTTTCACATGAGTTTGAGAAAGTAAAAGTACTTTCTATATCCTTCACCACTGGGAACCAGAAGGTGAAACTAATTTTTGATTGACCGAGGTGCCAAAAGTACAGTACACAAGACTGTTTAAAATGTGACAATCTTTACCTCAGAAAATAAAAATACAGTAGTAAATATTAGTGAAATTCATATTCAAAATCTGGTTTTATTTTCTATTTCAGACCTTTTAAAGGACATCACAATTTCCAATCATTTGGAATAGCCCAAGGCAAAATCAACAAAACTTGCACAATTAGCATAAGATAAAGATTTGTTCCAGTATAGGACTTGGTCAAATAAGAGAATAATCAGGCCCTGCTAGAAATATTTAAAAACAAGAATTATGATTTAAAAAGAGAAAGAAAAAAAAGAGAATGAAAACATCTGAAATTCATTTTCATTCTACTGTAAAACAAAACTTCTTGATTTATTACTAACCCCCCTCCCCTAAAAAAAATCAAACCACCAAAAAGCAATCAAACAGAAATAAAAGATGAAGTATACAACCCTGAATTATCCAATAGCTCAGGACTAAGGACAGTTGCATACATGGAAGACACAGAACTTTTTTGATCAAATTCTCTTGATGTTTCTTGTCAGTGGCATAAACCACTTTTCTTCTTGCTGAAGATGTTCAATGCAATTGATATACACACTTTTTTTTCTTCGTAAACTCATATGTTGAATTTCATTTTTTTTCTAGACAACACCATGGACACTGCTTCATTTTACCCTATTGCTCTTTGTCATTAGGTGTGCAATAGAAATAAAAACCTCATACTACATGTTACATATAAAGATATTTATTTAAATCTGGATAGATCTTGCCATTGAATCAAGCTTTTGTACGCTTATCAACCAAATTTCTGAGCATATGTTCACATATCTTTAATTCATTAGTCAAAAGGAACACGTATGAATAAGGAGAGGAACTGTAAAAAAATTATGAAGTAATTTGCTATCTGTTCTTTTGGTAAGTTAGTGAGACTGTAGTTTGTTTCATGTGTTTGCTGGGTCTGTATCAGCAAATAAATTAAATGTTGACCTGATCTAGTTAGTCAAATGAGCAATGCACTTAATCATAGATCATGAAGTTAAAAACTCTGAAGTATACACTACTCTAACCACATCTTTACAGTCCATTGACGTTAAGATATTTTAGACCCACTGTGAATTAAAGGATATACACAAACAGTTTTCTTTAAAATAAAAAAAAGCAAGTCAGTTTTTACATATTTGTGACTATCTGGCAAAATAAGTACTTATTTTCAAGGACTAGTTTGCTTATAAATCTTACTTTCAACTTCTCCTGTTATACTTTAAATCCTGTTTAACTTGCTCAATAAAGTTTACTGCTTCAATTTGTCTACGTATAAGATTACTAGTTTTGTTAATTCTTAGCTCATTATGAACCTGATCCAATGATATTTATATCAGTTGGGTTTGGAAAAAAAAAATTTCCCTGCACAACTGAAAGTAATTCCCCTTGTCACCAAGTATTTGAATTTAAAGTATTGTCAGTGATTGAGTTACAACATCTCTTTTAAAATTAGTTTTGAAGAAAAGATATTTCAGCAAATTTACTAACCTCCAATCCCTACAACACAGGCACAAACAAACTTCAGATTTCTAAGCTGAGTCATATTTAAGTTAGAAAAGTATCTATTCTTTTTAAACTTTATACAACCAGTTTACCCATTAAGTAAATTACAAGAAGTTCAGGAAATTCTCTGAATTCTCACGTGAATAAAACAGCCAGCAGAAAGCTTTCACTTGCATAAACTTTATGCTTAGAAATTCATGTATATTTTTAAATGAATAAAAGAAAAAGAGGAGCAGCTTTTTCTTCCAATGAGAGCTATTAATATTTTATGTCTTGCTGAAGAGCTGCTTCCTTTTCTCTTTCTTCTTGACACCAGAGAGCCTATTAGCTTTTTATTTTTATGTCTCCCTTTTCCTGACCCCTACCGTGCCCCACAACCCAAATGACAACAACAACAACTTCAATCTGGCTCTCCCTGGTTGGGACACTGTACTTGCTATCTTTCCACTTTATTAACTTAAGCATTAGCTTTTTGAAGCGAGTAAAATTATAAATGACATGTAATCCTATGCTGGGTGGCAGAGGGCTGCTTTCTGAAGCCGTGATTGACTGAGGTGAACAGGGAAAGGGAAAAATTTGTTCTGAGTGTTGCAAAGTGCCAAGCGATATGTCATGGCCTCTGGCAACAAGATCAGCATTGTATTTATAATCAGTGCAACATGCTGAGAGGGCAAATTAAGCTGCAGGAAACCCAGCTGCGGCAGTGACATAAGGGGCCATACTTTACTCCATATCCTTTCACAGATGTTAACTTGCGCTGGAGCCACAGCTCCAGCGATGGATTTTGGGTCTCACAGAACGCAGGCTCCGCTCACGGATGAGGAATCACTCTTTCCCAGCTCATGTGGCATGGATCCTTGTATTTCACCAAGCCATTTAGTTCTATAAATCCCAATGGCCGTCCAGGCTTATGAAAACTGCTCCAGAAGAGGTTGGTAGACCCCACTGTAAATTAGGCTCTCTCTCCAAGCTGGGCCATAGTAATAAAATGAAGGCTAGCACGAGGTCAGACCCAATAAAGAAAATGTCAAAATTATGTCAGCAGGAAAATATGGAATGGACGCATCTTCAGGACTTCAGAGATAAATATCTGCTGGTGATGCACTGCAGGGTCAGTGACTGGATCACACAGCCTTTGAAAGAAGGAGCACAGATTTTCTGTACAAGTCCCATCCTTGCGGCTGTAACTTGTACTGGGATGAGGTTGAAGTTTGGATACACAGTCAGCCCATTTGTGTTGATTCTGCTGTGCAACACAGCATAAATTTTAAACCTTTTGTTGTCTTTTAATCTCCACTTCAAAACCTGAGAGAAAGGGAAGTGTTAGTGTTATCCAATGCTGTTAGTACCAGGAGGAAAGGAGGCCAGAACTCCAACAAAGCTTAGGGGAACAAAGCAAAGAAAACCCAGGTTTACCCAAACCTAGAAACTTGTATGTCAGTGGTATCTGCATGTGAAGTGACCTTAAAACTCTTTGAAAATCCCACACCTCAAAGAGATTCTTCAGCTCAACCAAAACACATTCAGGTTGGGTAATTTTACATCAATGAGTTAAGATCAAAGTCCTTTTAGCTGAGATTAGAAATATTCAAGCTTGAGATATCGGCCCCAAACTGCATCAAATCCTGCCTCTCTGAGGATATTTGGTGTTGGACACAGTGTAAAAAATATCAGTTTCACCACTTGCTTTTAAAAAGAGAAAAAAAAACAATATGAGGAACATAGAAAAATTGTATTTGAATAAAGACAATAACCAGAAATGCTTTAAATATTATGCAGGTGACACAAATTATATAAATAGTTTAAAAAATTAAAATTAATATAAAATATAAAAGAAAAAGTATAAATTTATTAATGGAAATAAAGTAACAAAAAATAACAACTCAAGTTTTACTTAGATGAAGTTACAATCCACTCTGGTTTTTTTTAATTTTTCATCATCCAGGCATGATGTTAACATGTAAAAAATGTTTTTTCTCCTGATATTAAGACTCTCCAAATAATGATAGTAAATCTGATAAGAATGCAAGTGTCGTATTACACTAAGTATTGGTTTTAGTGAAAATAAACAAAAATTTATTTTAAAACTATTCAAACTAATTGAAAAATTTTATTCTTTCAAGAGCAGCAATGAAACATCCCCAAATTATATAAATACCAGATTTCAGAGGAAAAAATTTTGAAACTATCAACCTTTTTTTTGCACAGAAAGGACTTTTCTTGGGCAAATATCTGATTTTGGTTCAGCCATTTACCTCTGTATATTCTTGAGCCTTAATCTTATGTAAGTGAAGTGGAGATTGGTGGTTGTTTTGGCCACAATGACCTCAAAATCATTGAGTTTAAAATCTCTGTTGACAGGATGAAAAATGCCAGCCAAACTGTCCCATTACAGTCTAGGCTTAAGATTCTTTCTAGAGTCTTAAGTGGCTTTTAATTTGTACCTTGCAAAATTCCTAAATTTTATAAAAATTTCACTGAATTTGAAGCCATTAACTTGCTGTAAATCAAACATTCCTGTTCTGCAGAATACATAATTTTTTTGAGGTTATAGAACATGGTATGATACTTGAACCCATCCACACTTCGTTTTTGCTCCATCATTTGTCTCACAAGGATTTCCTGAACCTCTATTCAGGTATCTGAAACATTTACACCAAATTAACTTAAGCATGGCTTATTGTTGAAGGTGTCTGGGTATATTTCCTTAAAACATTAATCACACTACACCTTGGCTTCACCAAATTCTAATTGTGCAGATTCTAATTTATCTGCTTCCCATGCACTCTCTGGGATCAGAATGCACCTGGAAGTTTAATCATATCTGAATTTCAATAACTTGGGTAAGTCAATGATGTCTTCCACGTCAGGCACATCAAAAAAGTTAAGAACTTGCTTTGTCACAGGCATCAATTAACTTATTCAGATGGCATTTAGCTAGCATCTAAAGTATTTATATAGCTTTTATTAGCGGATAGATTTAGATATACATCTCTACAACATTTCTGAGACACTCCAAAAAGCTGTGGCCTAGATTTAGTCTGCCTGATTTTATGGAATCATGGAATGATAGAATATGCTGACTTGGAAGGTACCAATCAAGATCATTGAGCCCAACTGCTGTCCCTGCACAGGACATCCCAAGAGTCACACCTTGTGTCTGAGAGCATTGTCCAAACACTTCTTGGATTCCAACAGGCTTGGTGCTGCAATCACTTCCCTGGGGAGCCTGTTCCAGGGCCCAAACACCCCCTGGGTATAGAAACTTTTCCTGATATCCAACCTAAACCTCCCCTGACTTGGACTCAGGCTGTCTCCTGAAGTCCTGTCACTGGTCACCACAGAAAAAAGATCAGCACCTGCCCCTTTTCTTCCCCTTGTTGAAGACCACAGCGAGGTCTCCCCTCAGTCTTCTCTTCTTCAGGCTGAAAAAAACCAAGCTGCTCCTCGCATGGCTTCCCCTCAAGGCCCTTCACCATCCTTGCAAGCCAGTGGATTTAGTCAAGACACTAATATAAAAGTGTAGACACCATGGGGTCCATCTTCAGTACAGAGCAAGAACAGGTGTTTCCAGACAGTTCTGTAGCTCAGAGATGGGGCAAATCTCTCTCTGGACTTGCCTTTTTTTCTCCATCAGCTACTCATTACAATGGTAATTGTAATTATGCAATAGGGCAGATTTTTCTGGGCTGAGATTACGTGCCTAAGAAATGAGTGGCATAGCTCAAGGTGAAAATAACCCCACCTAACACTTTGTGTGTTTGTTATCTTCTGCTCTAGTTTCCTATTCCCACACTATTCTATTGAGTCCGTGTTTATTTTTTTCAGTTGTATTAAACTGGACAGTATTTAAAGCAATGAAAACAGTTTTTCCATATGATATTGTCTGCTTTGAGACATCCCGTAATAGTCCACAACATTGTTCCATAAATAAATTAAAAAAAAATGAGCATCATTCAATATACTTTTATCTCCATTTTTTAGAATAAATTCAATAAATCTATCCATATTAAAAATCTATTAGGAAGTGGTAGAGAGTGATGTTGTACAAATATTAACATGAATATATATACCAAAAAAGGGATAACAATCAACATACTAAAAATTCTAAAAGGAGATGTTTCTTGATGGAAATGTGCTTTGATCAATATTATTTATTTTAAATAATGCCCCTTATTTGATAAACTGAAATGAAGTAGTCAACTTAAACTGATATTTCCATTTCAAAATGACCTTCAAGAAAAGCCATATATTTTTCAAATACAATAAAAATAGTTGTAAAAATGTTGACATATATTCCCCTTGGATTGTTTAATTTTAAGGATTTTTTGACATTTTTATTTTTACAGTTCCTCTCTGAATAATTCAATGTTTATTCATTCAGTGATAATATTTAAGTTGTGCCATGTATTGGAATGGAGAATCATTTTTCAGTGTTGGCATTTTTGCATAAAAAAAGAAAAGACAAACAACTTTTTCACTTTTGGGGGGAGGAAGTATGTTTAAAGGAGAAACGATTGAATCAGGAGGCTAAGTTATGTAAAGGAAACCAGGGTTTCTTTTATATCTTGACAAACTATTGAGAGTTGAAGCATATTTTATCACAGTAAGGACTAGTTTTGATATTGACCATGCAGGACAAGAATGCTAATATTAATACCATCAACAGACATGTTCTCATGATGGTTTAAAATTTTTATTTTATTTTATTTTTAAATAACATAATGGCTAAGGAATCAGAACTGCTCCTGAAGCCCATGATATCAAGGCATTTCTGGGATTAATTTTAGCAGCTCAAAGAAATATGAGTATTTATTCATTGTTGATGTATATCAGAGGTGATGGATTCATTTTGGACAATTAACATAGACATTGGAAAACTTCAATATTTTAGAATATTACTGATATAAATCACTGATATACCTGTGTGCTAGCGCTCTTTGGGTTTTTTTTTTCCCTTTTTAAAAGAGCATTTTAATCTTTTAGCTGCAAAATTAGACACTTAGTTTCAGTTTAGCCACAAAAAAAAAAGATATAAGAAGCTGCGGCAAGCTCCACATAAATGCATATAGATTATATAATGATTTTGTCCATAGTGCAGAGTTAAGCTGTAGAATGTAGTGTGTGAAAAGTGTGTGCATAAACAGAAAATGAAGACGAAAAGAAATGGAAGGAAGAAAATTCTGCGGAGTCCTGTGCTACAGAGATGCCACTTATGGCTCAGACAGTCGCTGTGCACATGAACAGCTGGTGAGTGTGAGAACATACCAGGAAAATGTTTGTCCTAATATTATTTGCCCCTCCAGGCATTTGCAATTGGTCATTGACGGGATCAGGACACTGGGCTGGACATGTCTTGGTGTGATCTGCTCTGGCTTCTCCTCTGCTCATTCTTCTGCTCGCTGCTTGAAGGGATCAGAGATCAGACCTTTGCCCATTCACACCTTGGCCCCTCTGCTGTGACTGCCCACAGAGGTCCCAATTAACAGCAATTTCAGGGATAATTTGAGTGATGGGCTCCCTGATGGCTGAATTCTCTAGAGATCAAAGTCATCACAGCTCCATTAACTACAACACAGCAATGCCAATTTAGACCAGAAGTGAATAAAGCCCAGAGTTATTGAAACAAGTCTGTAATCACTGCATTCATTTTGCATAGGGCAGTGAGAGGCCATTGAGATCAGAGAACAACAACATTTGTTATCAGTTGTTGTGCAGGAAGAGGTTGAGAGCTGAAGCCTCGAGCAGAAATGACATTCTCTTCAACTTATTCAAATGACAAAGAACCATAATGGGAGTGAAGAAGGAGTTTCACGAAGAACAGATGGATTTCTGTAAAGGTTTGTTTAAAATAAACAAGCAAATTATATTAAGATGAAAATAACTAAGAGACTAATTATTTTTATTCCATCATAGCTAAGACTGACTACATTTGGATGAAGGAAAATGAGTGACCAATTAGCTCAAATACTTCACAGTAATTTTTTTTGTAATATTTCCTGATACACTTTTCTTAATTTCTTCTTTGAATTGTATTTTCACTTTTCAATAAGAAATAAATACAGCAAATAGCAAGTTGTGTGGGTTTTTTTCCTTGCTTGAAAAATAATGCTGAAGGAATTGTTTTGCAGTTGAAAATTAATGTAACCCATTATGTCCAGGAAATTTCTTCAATACATTACTTGCCAAGTCTTTGGTCCTCGCGAAGAAAATTATTTTAATTTATCTCATTTTTCACAACTGAGCCAATGATTGTTTAACCTAAAGTGCCATTGTGACTAAGTAGAGAAATATCAGGGTTCTTGGTCATTTCGTTGAAGCTTCAGCTATTAAGTCCACTAGGTTAGCAGTGAGAAACACAGAAACTGCCACTTCAGAACAAAAAGTCTTAGAGAATATAACAGGGAATGAAAACATTTCATTTGGCTTTTTTTGCACTGCTTTAGAGCACTAAATAGAAAATTATATCTTTTCTATAAAGCTCAGAAATATGGATAAAAACAAACTATAGAAAGGTTATAATGTTATAAATGTTTAGAGTTAATTTCTTACACATTTATGTGTTTTCTAGACCTTGTATAAAACTTATATTATTCCTGTATTGTTATATCCTTGTCAGGAAGTTCTTACAATCCATAAGTGAAACTGTGTCCTTTGTGTTGACTCTGGAATCCTTAAAGTATTGCAGATTTAATGTACCCAGTTAGTATTTTCAAATTTCCCTTGAGGACTTATATAAATGCCTTCTGCTAAGTTTTGTGGCTGAGGTCCTACTGTAGGTATTCATGCTTGTGTTCAACTTTATATGCTTTTAGCTGTTCCGCTCAAACCAATAACTCAGAGCTACTGCTCAAGTCAATTGACAACTCTGACCTGCAATTTCTGTCAATATTCTGAAATTCACGTATGGAAATTTAAATCTCCCACCAAGATTGTTATAAAACCATTTGACCTTTCATCTGTATTATGATAAAAATTCAAAAGCACAAATTTTAGGAATAGCACTGTAGATTCCCCAATCCAGAGTTAGATTCCCTTTGGAGCTGCCTCTTGCTGAGCTGACTAGAAGTTACTTCACTTGAAGTAACAGAACTATATAATTCTTTCAAAAACTTTGAACTGAGAAACCACAACATTTTCTTGAGTTCTATCTGAAGAGGGACATATTTTTCTTGTGGTTTTAGATGTAAGTTTAAAACTGGAAAGTGATAAGAACAGGAAAAATATCAACAAAAAAATCTCTTGGTATAGAAAGTAAACAGTTTCAAATCATCCACTTACATGTTTAGATTAATTCTAAAAGCAATAAACAATGAGTTCCACCTTTTCTTTTTCTTAACATGCAAAAAAATTGTGAATGACAGCTTCAAAATATTTGAAAGGCTCTTTCTTATGCATATGAAAGCCTGAAAAAAAAAAAAAGAAATAAAAGAAGTCTGAGTACCATTGGCACTAGAATTATTTAATGAGTGTCATAACAATGTTAAACTCAGATAGGACCAGAAAATTATTCCGAGAGAGGGTGAAAAAGCCATTTTCCATTTTATAAAAGGATTTTAGGTGTCTGAGGCATTTATTGGAGTAGGATGGATCAACCTCAGTGTTATGAACAGATTCCTTTTCTGATCTGTAGGGCACTACCATTATGAAGGACTGGGGCTTTTTCTACTCGGGCTCAGTCTGAACACCAAATCGTCTAAAGGCCTCATATATCATCTGGAAAGAGGCAAGATAGTGCAGGTCACAATTCTTTTGTTTCTTCTTATCATGAGTTGAAATTAACTTTTTTTTTTTTTGTTACCAATCAAAATGAAACCATAAATAATAATAATATATAAAACAAATGAAATTAATAAAAATGCAGGTATTTGAAAAATAGGGCAAAAGAAAGAGATGAAAAGCACATGGTTATATTTCCCTCTTGTCCTTCTGGAAATAAATGGGCAAATTTTAAATAATATGTAAGAGAAATATGAGATGGAGAAGGGAAGAAAATTCAAGACAGTGAGAAAATGAAAGAGGGAGAAAAAAGTAAATATACCTAAACATTTGATGCAGACTTTCAAGGCCAAAAAGGAATTTAACAGCCTTTCAGAACAGAAACTGTGATGAAATATGATCTTTAACCACACTAAGTCTTAGGGGTGCCTTTTTACAATAAGAGCAAGAAAATGCAAATGAATTTAAATCAGATGAAAATCTTTGATTATACAATGCATTAGTCAGATCCACACTTAGATTACAGTGATCAGTTCTGGTCATCACATTACAACATAAAATATTGAAACACTTGACAAGGTAAAGAGACAGGAGATGAGTTTGATCTTGGGCTGTGATTATATTGTATTAATGACTTCCTATCATATTACTGGCTTCTCCATCTTATCAAGGAAACACCACTTCCTAATTGAGTGAGAAGCCAGTGAAAAGAAGCAGAATTTTAGAAATTGTTTATTACTATTATTATTATTATCATTACTACTATCACTGCATTTTTAGCATTCCTTTTCATAAAACATATACCATCCATTTTTAAAGAAAATGGCATGAAATTAGGCTTTATATTTCAGTTGGGACACTGTGATTCACTGATCAATACAGCTAAATAAGCTCAGAGCATTACATATGCAAGATATTCAGTAAAAAATATCTCATGCTGAATCCCAAGAAGAAGAACCCATGCACAAACAAAATAGGAGTCAGCTTTTAAAAATGAAGACAGTGTGCCAAGAATATAATTCTGTTCTGTGATAGAGCTATATTGAATGATTTGGTTACTGAGGTCTAGCTTAGTCTCACTGTGGGATGTGTAGCGGCTAATCTGTTTTTGTCTGTGACCCTGGCACATTGTTTTTCCTCTGATATTCACCTAGCAAGAGAAAAGGAATGGAACATGGGGCAAGGCATATCATGAGTCAAAGGTAGCCAGAAAATTTTTTAGTGCCATAAGGTTTTTTATACTGCTGGTAGAACTGTACTACCCTTAATAGAAAAAAAAGAAACAACCACAGGTAGCATGGGACAGTCTTAGAAGAAGGAAAATGTTAAGCCCACCTTTAAAAATCCGCCCTATATTAAAGCTCACTGTGCTGTGGTGGTTCTCCTTACTATGGAGTCTTTGAGTAAGAAAAACCTTCTGTCTAAACCAAAAAATTAACATTCAGGGCATTCAAATGCACTGCCCTACTTGTGGAAAATCTCCTGTGCCATTTTTGCTGTTGGCCTTTCAAGAAGATCTTTATAGAACTTATATTCATGTACTTAGACATATGGTGGTCAGAGAAATAAATAAGAACAAATAAACAAATGGATTTACTTAATTACACTCTTCCTGTAACAAGGAAAATGGGATTAATATTTTCCTGGGAATATAGTACTTGAAAAGTTGTAGGGAACTGAGAAATCAAAGTTCCAACTTGGCCAAAGGGGATCTCAGCAATATACATACGTATTTTTTCCCCAATAGAAGGATTAGAACCTGCTATTATAGTTAAAATAATCAAGATCTGAAAATGACAGGGTTGCATTGGGCATTTTCCTCATGTATTAAACTCTTCCCATTATTAACCTGCTTCTACTTTGCTTTTTCCCTTCCTATTCTCTACTTTGCTATTTCCCTTGTTTGAGGAAAAGGAGTTATGTTCCTTTGCCTCCAACAGGAAACTTGAGTTGTATCCTTTAAACAAAAACAAAGATTTTCTTCAACAAGAAACCTTTTGCCAAGTAACATGCTTACCATTCTTCTTGAGGCAGTTTACCAAAATAATTTGTAGCTCCATTGTTTAAATAAGATACAAAGCCTTCATGCTGGGAAACATAAAATACACAAAGGTTAATGCTAATCTTATGGGTATCAGTCTCTGTTCAATAGGCAATGGAAAAGCTTATTGAGAAAGAACCTCCAGAGGGTGATTTGGAATGCTGTCTGGACTCTGAATTGTCCCGCAGGGAGATGTAGTTCTCACCATCATCGTATAAGAAGACTGGGAATTAACATCGCTAGCTTATGTGAATAGCCTGTGTCATCCCCAGAAATGGGGAGAAAAAGAAAGAAAAAGGACAAGAATAGGAAAACAAAATTGAACAGCTTAAAGCGCAAAACCCACCTGTTTCCTCTGCCTCATATGTTACAGCAATCCTTCTCCCCATGCCTTATATTCAAAGACACTTGGATTACAAAGTCAAGCACTTAAACATGAGTAAATTCCTGACATAGATAATCTCTAGATGATTTAACTAACTGAACTACTTGTAGCAGTGAAGAGTTGGATTTTCTAGGACTGCCTGAGGAACTAGGATAGATATGGCTAAAGTGAATTTCTCCTTAGTTCTGAGGACCATAGCTCAGGATGCAGTGACACCACACACAATGGTCGCTGAGAAAATGAACCATGAATGGAAAGCTTGTCTTACTCACAGAGGTCTTACTCACTTACAGCCAAAAGAGTATCCCTTCTGTGGAAATAACAGTGCACCAGCAAGGATTTATCAAGGGTTTAAGAGTGGTTTAACCTTTTACATGGGAACCCTCCATTTTGAGCAAGGTAAAAAATCTCATCTGTTTTGCATCTCCATCAAACCTTAATGCACTCAGCATCAGTGAAGTCAGTGCATTACATCCTTTTTTTATTATAACTGGACACAGATTAATTTATATTCCTTATTTTATTATTATTTTGATCTTTGTATATTAGAGTCATGACTGTTGTCATTGTTCATTTGCTTGTTTTTTATCTCCTTCACACTGAATCCCATTGGAGTTTTACAATTACCATTGGAAAAAACCAAACCAAACCAAAACAAAACAAAACCAACAACATTCTCTGGAAGCTTCATATTTCACATGTTATTTCTTAGGTAGATACATTTTGAGGTTCTTTTCCAGGAAAAATCATAATTTGTAATTTTACCCTGGGAAGAGGAAAAAATTCCTACAAAGGTAGAGAAACAATAGGCAGCAATCAGTACAGTGGATGTTTAAATTCCTTTTCAAGCAAGATAATTATTTCAGAATTAATTTATTGTCACCTCTGTTTTTTCAAGGTATATAGGACTAGGCTGCAAAAACAGTATCTGAACTGACAGAAAAGTGTATTCAGGGGGAAGGAAGAGTAAACATTCCCAATTCTCCTACTGAGGATTGCTGCACTTGCCTATGGGATTGGAGCAGCTACTCAGCCAGCATTACACCAGTGAGGAGCCCCATGGTGCCAGCCTAAACTTGCTCATCCCACAAAGAAAGCGTAACAAAGCAGCCACTAAACTCCATGAGGTAACTTTCTGCCTCAGAGTGGCAGGCAACAGGAAATGATCATGCCCATCCAACTTTCCAGGATTTCTGCAGCTCCTTCCCAGGCAGTGTGGAATGAATGCTGCCCCTCACAGTAGAGAGTTTCAGGTCCCTGAAGTTTTGAGGCAGCCCATGGTACCCAGGTTCAGTCTCTGTGAGCTGCCTCCTGTTGCTTTATTTCTGTCGTGCGCCCCACTGCAGGCGGTCGACTCATGCATAGATGCTGCAAGGCACAACTGGACAGAATACAATCCAATAAAACAACAAAACAAACTGAAGAATACAACAGTGGGAGAATAAATATCCCATGGAACTTGTGCCAAGGTTACATGTTTAACAGTTTTCCACTTTATTGTCAATTATTTGAATCTCATAGAGTGAGGGCAGACATTTTTATAGCACTTTCTGTTTAGCATTGGACATTTGAAGTGGCACAGCAGAAAGGAAGGTGAGTGCTTTGCTATAAATTGTGTTTTGCAATATGAAAGCTGCATAATAATGAATGATATAAGTTTTTTCTATTTCCATTTTTCTTCCTTACCCAAGAAAGGACCAAATCATTCTGAAAACACATTAGAAGTCAATGACAAAGTAATAGAAAATGCTGACATTTGGAAATATCTTTCTGAGAAAGTTCTCTAAGTGCTAGTTTTCAGAATCTATTCCACCCATGTAGATAAACCTGGAGGCAAGGAGCACAGGTGATGTCCTTCATACTGATTGAAAAATCGAATCTCATTAATATGAAAAGACCAGTGGCTAAATATTTTTTCCATCACCAAAAAGCTAGGATTCTTTCAGACTGTTATTTAATAATATTATTATTATTATTGATAATAACTATCAGTGATATCTTCACATTTACACAGTGCCTTTTCTCTCAGAAGGTCCCAGTGCCTGGACACCAAAAATCACTTCCCTAATCATGGAGATGCAGCCTTGATTTTTATCTGTGACCTGTGATTCTGCACAGCAAACAAGGAGACAAATCTCATGAATACTAAAGCATCTTGTGCAATTCAATTTGCTCGTGTGAGCAAAATCTTCAGTTTCAAGCTTTCGTACAGAGTGGAAAGCATAGCCTAACTTGGAGTACAGAAACTTCATGGTAGCAATGATGGATCTTCCCTGATAAAAAGCTAAATAGATGTCCTTAAATATATATCTACCTAGGCTGAGTTTTATTATGAAAAATTGAGCTGATGAGTCATTCATGTGTCCTCCCCATGTATTGGAATGAGGGAAGAATTAGCCTAAGGCAAATATTTATGAGAGCTGGTATGAGCAACCCACTACAGTCTCCACTGAATGTGTAGGAAAGCAAACAAAATTAATTATTCACAGAGCTTTTAACACTATAAAATCAGGTGAACTGCGTCTTACCTCAGTCATGATGTTCAGAACCCCTGTTTTAATGACTACAGATCATATATAGGACGCTTTACGTGGATACACACACATGCATATGTGCCCATGAGTGTGCATATGTCTATTTATGCAAATATTTAGAGTGGTTATAAATAGCTGTGCCTAAGATATTTAGGAAAATACTTCAGAAGACTGCTTCACAAAGATGACTAAATTCGGAGAACCTGAAACTTGGGACAAGCTTCCTGTATGGTGAAAAACATATGCAAACAATTGATTAATGAGAAAAAATAATGGAAGGAAAAAGAAAAAAAGGAGATGAAAAAAAGAAATGAAAAGGAGAACAACAAACAACAAAACAAACCATAATATGACAAGGAAAACAAATATTTGTATTTACAGATACCCATTTATTAGCCAGGTATAATTGGCTGAGGTATTAAGCACAAACAGCTGAAGTGAATGTGTAACCTTTTCAGAACTTATATTTTATAATAAAGGGGGTTTTATTTTTTTTTATTGCTGTCTGTATAAGGGCTGTTGCCATTGCTCAAGGAAAAGTATGTACTTTACAAAAGGAAAACTCCAGCACAATAAGGAACTTGAAACTGAATGTTGTTTCCATTGAACTCTGAACTTGAAGTTTTACACTGACATGGCTGTAGTGGTCACATGAACACCCCATTTTCTAGAAATATTAGAACACAGGAAGAAACACTGAAAACCTCTGTGCCTGAAGGAAGAGGGCAAGATACATGCAGTCTGGTCTCTTTGGAGAAAAAGTAAAATAAAGCATAAACAGAAGTAAAAGTATGTATTCTGCTAAAATAGCATACAGCATAAAAATGTGTTTAAAAACAGAAAGCTGAGTCTTCTGAATGTTTTACTATTAGAAAAAAATTCCAATGTATATTTCTAATTTGGAGATTTATTTTATGGTATAGATACAGCTAGATATGGAAGCACACATATTTAGCAGCAAAGTAGAGAAAATAAGTAACTGATTAAGTTAATAGTCATCCCCTAAAGTTTTTTTAACACTATAGACCAGTGGACAATTTCTATACGAGCAGCTTTTGATTGTTTAGAAACCACTTTTTTGTTTTTAAGGAAAACATCACCCACAGCAAGGTTGAGGAAAGGAACTGGGAATTGTGAGGCTACAGTGAGATGCAGGGTGACAATTATGGGTATATTTGTGTAGTAAACTGGCACAGCCTTATTTGAGGCTACCATAAATAGTCTACTTGAATCTCCACTGTGAGCTCACAGGAATCCAAGCGGACAAACTGTTCAAAACATTTTTATAATAGACCTGTACTAATAATGCAAGTACATCCAGGATGGCTCTTAGGTCAGTGGGAATGGAACAACCATCACATGACAGGTTCCATAAGGCTTCAGAGCAGGGTGCAACGATAACACTGTTTACTGAGGGAATTCCATGGAGAAAACTGTCCCATAAGCATCAAATTAAATTTGTATGTTTGTGCATCTGTCACTGTTTAATTTGAGAGCTGGCTTAGAATTCAGGACTGTTCTACTAAAAACAGCAGAAGTGGGAAGAGCTCATGGCTTCATCATGACCTGGACCAAACCACTCAACAAAAAGCCTTTATGTGTGATTTGGAATGAGAAATAATTCATGTTGTAGGGGAAGTGATGGAGTCCCACAGCTTCAAGAGATTCATCCCTTTTCTAACAGACTTCTCCACAGCAAGTGCAGATCATTGTGGTTAAGAATATGTAGAAGATGAAGAAAATGGAGGCTTGGAGCCTTGGCAGTTTTTTGGTGTCCAGAGAAAGCTGAAAAGGAGAAGGGTGAAACAATCAAGAAATGGAGAAACTACAGAAAGCAGGAAGAAGTTTTGAGGAAGATTTGATTGAGGAAAATTTGATTTGAGGAAGAAGATTTTTGCCAGAATGGGGCATTTGCTGATCAGCTCACGTCATGATTAACCACAACAACCATAGAGAGCACTTATGGGCTGAGGGCAGAGTGGTTGGAAAAAGAGGCAGCAGAAAAGGACCTGGAGCTGCAGTGGCTGAACACTGCAAAGTGCCCAGATGACCCAAAATGCCAATGGCACCGGGCTTGTGTCAGCAACAATTTGGCAAGCAGGAGCAGGGCAGGGCCCATCCCTCTGTGCTGGGGACATGGGTGAGGCCACACCGGGAATCTATGCTCAGCTTTGGGATCCTCACTACAGGAGGGGCTGGAGCGTGTCCACAGCAGAGCAACAGAGCTGGGGAAGGGTCTGGAGGACAAGACTGGTGAGGAGCCGCTGAGGGAGCTGCAGGGACTCAGCCTGGAGCAACGGAGGCTCAGGGGGGACCTTCTGGCTCTCCAGAACTCCCTGACAGGAGGAGCAGCCAGGTAGGGGTGGGCCTCTGCTCCCAGCAACGAGTTGCAGGACAAGAGGGTAAAGCCTCAGGGCAAGCTGGATATCAGGAGAATTTTTTTCACAGAAAAGATTAGCAAACATTGGAATGGACTATCCAGGGAAGTGGTGGCATCACCCACCAGAAGTGTTCAAAAATGTCTCGTCATGACACAATGCTTGGCTCTCATTGACAAGTGTTGCCCTCTAGTTGGCCTTGTTGATGGTGGTGCTTGACTCAGTGATCTCAGAGGTCTTTTCCAGCCTAAATGATACTGTGATGTTGTGATTCTATGATGATTTGAGGGGTAGGAAGAGCACCAAACTCACACTGAAATTTTTTTGAAGCGTGTTGTCTCTCATGAAAGTAAAATTTTATGGCCTGTTGATGGAAAATTTACCAACAGTTACTTTCCAACCTGGCTACTATGTGGATGAGTAAATTGCAACAAGCTAGGAGGGGTGAGAAACAGGAAGAAAGTGCAGTTCACAGGCAGTGCTGAGAACAGGACATATTGTTCTGCTGGTTTTTCCTTTAAGCATGGATAATCATGTACAATGATGTATTCACTTTAAGAGGATTCTCCACGTGGAAAATGTTCTTGAAAGGTTTAAACAGTGAATGATCCAAAACTCATCATAGTGTCATGGGAATGGGGAAGCTTAGAAAGCTGCTGTATTAAAAAAAAAAAAAAAAAAAAAAAAAAGAAGGGAGTAGAGAGCCTTGCAATTTGATGCAGACAAGGAGTCTTGACTGATGCAGTGAAGACCAAGCCATCTTTTGGACAGGGGAAAACATCTTCGGGATGTTGTCTTTGAGTGAGTCTCAAGATAAAATTCTACTTAAACTGGAGTGGCTGCAGACATGAGAAGTGAAAACTTCCAGGAGGTAAGCTAACATAACAATTTTTGCTATTTAGGAGACATACTGAGGAGCAGATGTAAGAGATTTCCAGTGTGTACAGATCATAAAGCTCCCTGAAAGTGACAAGTACACTTCACTTAAATGCTTTGTCCCCTTTTCCGTCATCCTTCTCTTCTTTCTTCTTTCCTCCCACTCTTTTTTTTTTCAATCCCCTCTTTCCTCTCCTCCTTTGTGCTTTTTTTTTCTTTTTTTTTTTTTCCTGTTATAATTTTTTTTTCTTTTTTTCCTTCTGATTTCATACAGGGCAGAATTAGGCATGACAGTAGCAGTCCTCTACAGAAGCCAGAAACAGTGAGAAGAGGAGCATGCTGGAATGAGTTCATGAACTGCATAAGCCAAGGATGCTCAACTGACACTCAAAAGTCTGCTTTTCAAGACCAGCTGTGCTTGAGAAGGTCGTCACTTGTCTCAGGAAGAAACACATAATATTCTCTGCACAGACTGTTTCTCCTCAGTTAGGCCAGGTTGGGAGAAATTTCTTGAAACTTCTCTGAAAGAAAAGACTATCCATTTTTTTTTTTTTTTTTAAATCAGATCTCTGGCCTGGGGAAGTGTAGACCACTGGGTTTAGGCTTTATAGTAAGCAAGGTTTTAGGACATACTCTGAAAGAAAATATTAAAGATGGAAAGATAAGAAAGAAAAAATAGATGGGTTTACCAATGATAGACTGCCAAACTGAACTGATACCATTCCATGATAAGATAACTGATTTTTCTAGACAAGTGAAATTTAATAGATCTAATCTGCCTGGACTTCAAGAAAACATTTAATATCGTCCATGCTAGAAATTTTTATCTAAGCTAGAGGGGATGGGGATTAGTTGAGGAGTTAGATGAGGAGCTATAAATATGTAAGGACCTGGCTGGTGAATTATTAGGGAAGGGCAACAAAGTTCTTGATCAGATAGGCTAGAACCACTGCTCCCTTTTCTTTACTTGGAAACCAGAGTATGTTATTTCAGACTGCTGATGACACAAAGCCAGAGACTGCCAACACATAGTGGAATCAGAGTTAAGATTGAGATTGAAAAACAGGAAGAAACTAGAACTACAAAGAAGCCTTTTTAGTAAAGCAGTCTTGTGTTGAGGCATAAATAATCTCATCTGTGCTCTATGTTCAAAGTTATAAGGAATACAGAAGAGGGAAATAATGAGGGATAAAAACCTGCATGTTTTATCCAATCAGCAGCTATGGATCACCAACATGAAGTGATAGCAATAATAATAATAATAATAATAATAATAATAATAATAATAATAATAATAATAATAATCATCTATTCAAAGGAGAAATGGCTGCAATCGTACAAATCTGATGTTGACTTCATGCAGCTCTCTTATTCTGATTTGAGTAAAGGTATCTGGAAAAATCAGTCTAGGTTAGACTGGAGCAATGATTTGGCTGTGAAGGATCCATTCCTTGAGAGAAAGTAAGGTTTAACCTGGGGAAATAAGGGCTGAGTAAAATATATTTTTTCTCTATTTGTACATTGAGGTGAGACTATTAGGGCAGTTAAGGAGAAGTTATGCAAGATAGAGCCAGTGTTGCTGCAAGAAAATGATTATATTAATTAACTCACAGAGAGTACGGCTGAAGATCAGATTTCAGAAAGAAAAATGCCCATCATCAATGGCCTCAGAAAGTTGGGATCATGAAAGTGGAGTTTCCTACCTCAAAAAATAGGAACAGTCCAGATAAATCTGGCAATAAATGATTTGTCCCTTACCTGTAATTTCTTTGCTGGTACATTACACCTTCACTGTTTGGCAGCTAGTTTCCTCTCATAGGAAAAAAGCTGGATAGTAGCACATTACCATGTTAGTATATGGTCAGTGTTTCTCCTGGAAGTTGACTTTATGGGTTCAAAGATGAAAATTTACCCAGTGAAATTGTAACTATCTGTCTTCACTCTCCTGGCACTTCTACCGCACCTGCAGAAAGGTTCTGGAAATTAAACTTTTAATTGTTACATACTGCATATAAACAGCTGGAGTCTTTCCCTCTGCTCTCCTCTGAAGCAATGAAATCACAAGAAAAGTACATTATGTTTGAATCATTGTCACAAGCTGAAAGAAAAACATAAAATGGAGAAGCTGAGACACAAAACTGACATACACTCAAGTGCTGTAGAAGTTGCAGGGGATGAAAAAGAAAAATCATATAAAACTGAGATTAAAAAAAAGAACAAATAAAGGTTTGCATAATTTTTACCCCAGGGCGTAATAGCAGCGCTGGTGTATTCAGACTTTAACCTTTTCTGGGATAAGAAGCTAGTCAAACACATAGACTCATCATTCTTTTCAGATTTCCTGTATGACTTCAGCCAGGCAGCTGGAGGTGAGGCCCACAGTGGACGCATTGGGTCCTTCAGATCCAGCATTGGGCTATCTCTGGTAAATTTCAAGCCTCTTGCCAGGAGAGTGATTTGTAAGCCAAGTGTCAGGTCTGCTGTCTGCCAGTAAATGCAGTAAATCAGCAAAGCCACGCACAAAGCAGGCAGCAGAGGAGAGCTAGTCACCATGAAGACTGGGATATCTCCTGACAGCTATTTGAGGGCAGATCGCCGATCACAGACCTAAAGAAACTTCTGATAAATCCTGCTAAATGGGGCTGATGGATTAACTTTGCACTCTTCTGCCTTATGCTGGTTGAACTGTTGATTTTAATGTTAATTTTGAGGCAGATCTGTGGTCTTTTAGAGGTGGGAGAGAACAGCCCTAAAATATAAATCTATCAGTTGTCTATTTGAAGTTGAAACAAACCAGCTGTGTGCCCTTAACCAGACCTACTGCTGCACGAAGAATTACAGGCACTAAGGACAGTGGAAATACTATTCTGAAACTGAGTAGCTTTTCAAGGTGACAACAACAAAACTTTTGCATGCTTACGTTTTGACTAATATGCAATCATGGAGTATGGGATCCTTAGACAAAATAAAGCAAATTTACATCATCCACTCTGTGGAGAATCACATCAATAAAATAATAAAGGATCAAGTATATTCTGGGGTGGAGGGGTAGATCCACTGTCAAAGCAGTTAAAAAAATTAACTTGGAGGCACCAAAATACAATTTAGAGTGAGACTAATCTTATTTTATCATACAAGGTTTCTAACCCCTCCAAATCTCAGATTCTAAAAATTAACTAATGTGGGAAAATTCTGAGTTATTTTCTATATCTGGAGGACATGAACGACTTCCTGGTAATAGAAAATATTTCAATACTAGTCTCCTTGCAGTCCAGCTCCTTGTTCTGAAGAGCAGCAGAAGAAAAAAAACACCCTACTTCATAAAGATGTTGTGTAGAGAAGTCTATAAATTATTGAGATCTGTTCTGATACAGAGAGCTCACATATGTATGTGTGTCTGCATCAGAGGTAGCTAGCTGAAATTGATTGCTGCATGAATAAACATTTACAGCTTCAGCCCCTGCAATAGTTATTGTCCCCTCTCCCTCCTCTTGTCTCTCAGTTTCTAAGTGGTCATGTCCTGCATGATTCTTTGCAGACTGTATGTTGGAAAGGGCAAACTCTTGCTATTCTTCTGTGCTGTGTACTAAGCCCTTTCTGCCCCCATTACTGTTTGATCTTTTACAAGGTTATCCTGGTATGAATTATAGGATGTAATTAAGGAAGATGGTTTTAATCCTTCTCTTTGTAAGTGTACAATCTATTTATACAAGAACCAGCTACTTGATATTGTGAGTTTTGTACAGTCTATAACTGAGGGTGACCAAGCCAATTTCTCTGGATGGAATAAATCCTCCTTATCCTCACCCTTCAAACTTCAAACTGAACTTGATCCTAACATCACTTTCTCCCACTTAGAAAGAACTTCATTCAGTTTTAAGGTTCATTTTCATGTAAAAATGCTGTGAAATAGATTGTTCTCATGGTATTTTCAACCAAGCATTGAAGTAGAAAGTACCAGAAATACCATGAGGAAACTCACTATTGGACTGATCTCCAGGAAAGCTTGTCTGGATAAATAAGAATGGAATTCAGGTGAGATTCCTGGGAGAGCCCACAAATGCAAGGCTGCATTTCAAGTGGTAACCACAAAGACTTGAACAAGACATAATAATAAGAGGTTACACCAGAAAACATAAGTCATTGGCATCTTAAGCAAAACATGACTAATATCACCTAATTTGAAATATTTCAGGGGGTGGCATTATTGCTGAGCACAGACATTCTGCCATGCTCCACACCACTCTGTCCCTGAGCATGCACAGGGAGTGACATGTTGCTGAGTTTGTAATGTTAACCTACTCCTGCCCTATGCTGGGGTTTTATTGCATGGAAACTGAGGCACTCTGGGGCATGACACATGTCCAAGCCCCACCCTGACAAGCAGGATGTGTGCCATCAAAGTGTGCACCTCAGTACAGTTGTTCCTTCATCCTCCAACTTATACAGACATTGCAGTAACTTTTGAACATCACTTCTAACTTCTTGCACTAACATTTAAGAGCATCATCCCCATGCCAGGCATTATAGAGGAATGGAAAGAAAGAACTGTGACTCCAGATCTTCAATTTGACATAAAAAGGTAACTCTGAGGAGGCAGAGCACTGGGAAGTGGTTGGAAATCCTGTCCTTGGCATGTTGCCCAGGCTATTTAACAGCTCCATTTGCACCTATTGTCTCTGTTATTCTTTTCTACCTGCACTACTGTGTAACAATGAGGGCTGGGACTACCCAGAGTGGAGTGTGCAAGGATTTTTAAAATAAACACACACTACCACCATGCTACACCTTCCATCAGAGCAAAGAAAATTTGTCTGGGGTATCCAGAATCCTTGACATCAGTTGACAGACTAAAACTGAAGGTTTGTGCAGCAAGAGTGTGTTATGGTCCGGCTCAAGCCATGACAGAGAACATGTACAGACAGGGATGGGCTGGCTAGGGCCTGATATGCTGCTGGTGAACGCTGAGCATCTGCTGGAGGAAAAAAAAGATGATGCAGTGACCTCTACATACCTAAATCCTATAGAAATAAATTCTGGGATAAGTCCAGAGAGACACTACTGATTCTGACAGATTTATTCTGGAGGCATAGCCATATAACTGGAAGCACAAATTGGCCCGACATGTAATCAGCTTTGGGATGAAAGGCACTATTTAAATTGAAGATGCTATTATTATTATTGTTGTTATCATTATTATCATTATTTCCTTTCTAGGGCGAGTGAGGCTCATGACTTTCATCTTCAAGCAGATGGGGAGGACGGAAAGAGAGTGATCTTTTATTTTTGTAATGATAGGAAAAAAGAAATTAAACAAGATATAAAGATGCTGTTCAAAATAAATGTCAGTGGGAAAGGGGGAAACTAAAAAAGGAAATGGGGAAAAAAAAAGGAAATAAGAAACCAAGCAAAACTGAAGTAGATTTGACCTCGAAGGAGTTGAAATTGAGTTAAAGTTTACTAGTGAAGTCAGGTTTCCCTTGGGGGGTAGGCTGCCATTTAAGCTATTTCTTCTCTTTTACTTGTACAGCATAATTCCCCTCATACAGTGCTATAGGTCAAAAAAAAAAAAACAACCTAAAAAAAACCTCTGCTACAGCTGGGCTCCAATTTCCATTTACTAACATGAAAAATCTCCCCTCGTATAACGGAGTTTAGGATTATTCTACGGAAAAAATGGGTCCTAAATACTACCTTACACAAGAAGGAAATCTGGTTGTCTGAAGAAAAAGCTACTTCCTCAGTGTCATAACTCTTGACAGATTATACTCATGAAGCTGCTGCCAACTCACTCTGTGCCTTTTGGTCTGAAATTCCATGCTCAAAAAAAGGTACTCAAAAAAAGGTGTTAATTTCTATAAGGGTGACTCTTATTTTTAACTTTTCTTCACCTTTCCTTGAATCATGTTCTCTCCCTCCTTTTCACCACCACCCCCCTTCACACAAACCCATCTCTTCCATTGAGATGAAAGCCCACACAAACTGGTGACTCTGCCAGAGGCATAATTAAGGAGCTTTTAGGCCCTACACTGATAATGAAAGAAAGGAGCGAACTGACACTAATCAAACAAACAAATAAACAAAAAAACACTGGAAAACTCCACATATGCTTTCTCTCAGCTATGGCACTTGACAGTGCTACTTTTAACAGCAGGTGATAAGGAAGCTTCAGACAGAAGAGTGATTTTTGAGTTGATGGTGCCCCTTTAAAGACACACAGGGAGACCATATATCCCACTGTGCTGGTATCAGCTTCATTTTTCCTTACCTTCCCTGCTCTGATAACCACTTTGCTGCTGCTACAGCACAATCTCTGCCAGCACTTTTGCAAGTGAGGAGAACTATCTTCAAACACTGCTGCTGCTTTTTGAGGCTGAGAGGGTATGATCTGTCAGGAGGTGGGAGACAGGGTTCAGCCAGAAATAGGGTTTGTTCTATCTGAGGTTGTCAGAGAGTTTTTGTTCTGGAAGCAACAACCCTGAATTCCTTGCCTCCCAGAAGGAGCTGGGGACTAAATTAAAAGATGTGTTTATAATCACCTTTTGTTGTGTTTCAATACCTGTTGGAAAAGGAAATTTTCTGAAACATCCACATTCTGCATGAGAAAATATTCTAACCTGTATATCCATGATAAGCGCATCTAATTTGTCTCCTTTTGGGTTAACATCTCTTTTCTTTGATTAGGATTTTTTCTAATGTTAGCATGGGCATATTAAAATCAAAAGCCTTTTTATTTAAGAGCCAAAGACACAGCATTTCTGTTCCTCAAAAATTTCATTAAAGCAGCTTTCTATGCTCTATTGTTTCTACCAGCTATTTCTTTATTGGTTCAGCCAACACTCTCTTTCAACTGGAGGATCAGAAATGCTGACATTTTGAACAGAGGACTACAAAGCCATGAAGTCTTGCACTAAGAAAGTGAGAAGAGGACAAAAAGGAAAAAAACGTATCGCTTATGCTTCTTTCTACATCTCTAAAAGTCACATGTTTTCACAGCATTTCAACATAGGACTGGGAGAAAAGAAAGAACCACTTCTGAGACCCAACATACCTGGAAACAAGGCAGATTTCCAAATCCTGAATGTCCTTGCCGTCAGCTTGTTTGTCTGTGTAATGGGAGCAATAATATCAATAAACTTGTGATTATCCCCAGACAGTCAGGCAGTGATGGGTGCTCTTGCTGTCCAGAGTGGGGGTGCAATAATGGGCATTTCCCTCCTTCAGTTGGAGACCGGGGAGCCTGACTGCAGCTGGAACTCTCTGATAGCTGCCAGCTAATGGCAATCCTGCTTGTGTACATTACCTTCTTCCTTGCAGCTTTTCTATTAACCTTGGGAAAAGGGGTGAGCTGGAAGAAGGCTTAATTTGATGTCCTGTTTACAATTTACAAAGACATCACAGTAGTACCAATGCAGCCAGTACAATTTTACATGTAACTGGGGTCAGACTTACAGCTAGCAAAGCCACTAGTTCTGATAGGTAAAAACACAGACTAAACACTGAGTTAAGTCACTCTTCCTGAGACATAAAAAACATTTCTCACCCATCTGAAGTTTACACAATTTAAAATCAGAAATACACTTCTCCTTTTGTTATGTATGTTATATTTTTTTATACCTTGATTAAAAGTGAGAACCTGAAACAGGGACATAGAAAATTCAAGGCTCTCTATCCTGTGCCAAAAAACTGGAATTAGTATCCTCAAGGTGTTCTGCCATTAGAAACTTCAGAGTAAAATGAATGTTAAGATTGGCCATATCAAAATGATTTTTCAGGGTACAGTTTGGATAAGGACACTCTAAGGCATTTGGGAGGAATTCAAGCCTGTGGCCAAGGTTCAGTGTTTAGGTTCATGCTGTATCTGATCTAAGAGCTGAAGGGCAGCTAAAACTCCAGACCACACAGCTGGTGATTCAGTATATATTTGATTTGGGCAGTATCCAAGAACCTTCAGAAATAAGTTTTCTGAGCTTATCACCAAAAAATCTACAAGATTTTTTTGCAAAAAATTTTACAATAGGGCCATGTCTTCTGAAATTTCTGGTCATTTTTTTTTTCCCCAATACTTTTTTCCTATTTGCTGTTTTGGTTCAAGCTGGTAGTTAGCAATAAAAGCACACTGTGGTCCTGCCTAATCAAATTTCTCATTTTGAGATTTTGGGGAACAGTGTTTTTTGCTTGCTGGCTTCTCTCAGACTTGACACGAATTGAGAATCATAGCTGGAGCACAGAGACTCAAAACAAAGAGCAGAGAGGGGTTTCTCCCACAGAGCAGAGTTAAAACCAAAAATTATTATGGATATTGAACTGTTTTGTGACTTGGAAGGGTAATTGGGAAAACAATTGGAAGAAAAATTTGCTGAAACATGAAACATGAATATTCCATATTTGACTGCACAGCTTCTGGAGCTCCAATTTATAAAAGAGTGTGATGGAAGCAGGATCAGTAGTGCCACCTCACTTCTTATATGGTTTATAAGTATCCCTTATTGCTATCTGCTGTGGGCAGAACTTCAATCTGATCCAGTAAGTCTGTCCTGTACTGGGAAGGAAAAAAGAGAGAGAGAAAATAAATTACTCCTCTGTACTTACAGGTTTGGGTAAAAAATTAACTCTGAATATTCGAACTGCCACCATGTACCAAAGCCAAGGACTGCCCCCCATTGCTCATAATTTGTGATAACAGACTGATGGAGTCCCCACAGTTGCATTATTCACCAATTTTTCTTTTTTACACAAGAAAGAGTAACAAGATTTGGACTTTCCCTGTGCCACCACATGGTGATTCTTGGTTTCCCAAAGTGACTAAGTGAAATATTAGAGTTTTGATTAATTTTCCATTGAGATGTTTTTTCCATTCTTTGATTATGGAATTCAGAATTCACTATGTGCAGTGAGAAGGAAGAGGATGGGGGAGAAAGGAAAGAAGCAACCACAAGTAGAAGAATCAGCCTCATTCCTTTGGTTCCTTTGACACCAGCCCACCCAGGTTTAACTGTGTAAATTTGTGTTTGAAAGGAAAGCAGCAACTGCTGCTTCTTGGGTCCTGTTTGCATGAACACAAAATATTCAATGTTGCACTTTTAAGGCGACCATGTTTTACACAGGATTTTAATACAAGCGTCCAACAAGGTCGAAAATAGTGACCCTTTGAAATGGAAAGATTAACATTTTTATAGATAGGAGAGGAAAATAGGCAACTTGCAGTGGAGCATGAGAATTCTATCTTGTTTTGCTTTCTTTTATTTTTTTCTTTACAACAAATAAGGCATGTGGATTGCAAAGAGGAGACTGCCCTATTAAAAAAAAATAATACAGTATTTTACAGTATTTTCCAATTTAAAGCTGCTTGCAAGTAGCACTCAGGATCATCTGAGAAAAGTCTGACTCACTAGTTTTTCAATTTAGTTTGTTAATAGCCTGCCTTTCATAAAAGCATCAAGCACAATAACAAAAATACCTAAATCAATAGGATGATGCAGCAATGCCTCACAGAGATATTTTTGAAATAAATATATACCATTCAGCCTGGCCTGCTTGACATCAAATTTATATACTCAATAAGAAAGCATAATTAATGGTCCCAAACTGTATTTTCTTTCACCTATTTCACATCTCAAGAAGCCGAAGATTTTGTCAGAGAGAGGGGGGAGGCGGAATGGAGAAAGTGTTCCATTCATAAATGAAATGAACCCATTAAAAATGACTTTCTCCCCAGCTCCCTACCAGTGTCTCCTGGGGACTTGTGTGTATTTTATTAAGAAACAGAAGTGTGGAATGTGCTTGCATTTCACAAGGTCTGTAGCCAGGTGATTTATCTTCTCTCTTTACCCTGCCAGCTCCCTGGGTGTTCACTAATTTTGAGGGAACAAAGGAGACGAACTAGGAGCCCCTCATTTCCTATTGATGTCAACATATCTATAGTCAGGCCCACCCTATCTACACCTCTGCCCACCGTGTGGACCTACAATCAAATTTAATTAGGTGTTTTGATTTTTTATTGTTATCTAAAGCCTTCTAAAAAAAAGCAGACTGTACCATGTGAATTGTAGAAGAAGGAAAATGTGTTGACTATGAGACTAATTTTTGAATCAAAAGTAGTTTAATACTTAACTCACTTGAAGGGTTTTGAAGGTCTCCCTGTTCAGTGGGGAAGAAACTGAAGTGTGGAAAGTCAAATGACACTGTGTGTCCTCAGGCAGCTCAAAGAAGAGCCTCATCTGGTGTCAAGTCCTCCTTTAGAGACAAAACACAGGGACCAGAGTTAAAGCCATTGACTAAACAGCAGAAGAGGTAAAAATACTGCAGCCATTTAGCCTTTCACATCTTTTCTTCACCAGTGATCAGCCCCCTAGCAGCAAAGTCAGATAATGCGGTCAATTCCTGGCTGCACCAAGACCCACTGCAGGTTTCACAGGAGGTGCCACAGGCCTGTTGTGTTTCTTTTAGTCGAGCTCAGAGCTGTGAGTTGGAGGGCAGAGCCACAGGCTCATCCTCCCTTCTCCCAGCCCTACTGTGGCAGTTGAGGGAAGAGGAGGGGCAGGCACTGATGTTTTCTCTCTGGTGACCTGAGGGAATGGCCTGATTTTGTGTCAGAGGAGGGTTATAGTGGATATCAAGAAAATCAGGAAAAGATTCTTCACCCAAGACTGGTTGGGCACCGAAACAGACTCCCCAGGGAAGTGCTCACAACTCCAAGTCAGAAAGAGTTCAAGAAGCATTTGGACAATGCTCTCAGGAAAAAAAAAAAGTGTGATTATTGGGGTGTCCTGTGCAGGGCCAGGACCTCAATTCTCCTATAATCCTTGGGGAATTATTTTAATCTAAATTGTTTATTGTTATTTTCAAATTACAATTAATGAAACACAACAAACAGTTTTATGGTAAGAGTCTGCTTTAAGTCAAGGAAAATTGAGACACTCAAGCATTCAACAATCATTTGTGCAGAAATGCAGAAATTCTAGGAATTACCTCCTAGTTCTTTCCATGAATATGGTACCTGTTTTTATCTTTTTTTGTGGCAAAAAATCATAGCATAATAAGACAAACTTATGTTCTTATTCAATTTTCATTCATTCTGAGAAAAAAAACCAAACAAAACAAAGCAAAAACAAACAAGTGGAAAACCTCAGTATTCTCAGAGGCTTGTACCTGAGGATAAGTGAAATAATGAGAAAAATAAAAATAGGAAGGTCTTAAGGATTTAGTCTTCTATTTTATCACTGAGCAAGTGTTGATTTTTATTTTTCTTTTTCCTGCCTTATTCTATTTCTGCAGCATTGTCCCAATACTTGGTTGATACCAAACATAGCAACTCATTCATTATCCTGAATATCTTCTGAGCCAAACTCCACCCATAAATAGGGCTGCACTGACTCATAAATCTCTGTGGCTGGATGCCTGAAAATGCATGTAGAATCCACCACTGGGTTTGGACATAATAAATAATGAAAAATGAGTCATGGTAGTTGCCATATTTGTAATGAATTGTAGCTTTGCAAAAGAGACAATGGAAGCTATCCTGAAACTTGCAAGATTAGATACATCTACTTTAAAAAGGCTTATTTATGATACTGTGAAAGAGTCCTTGCAGAATTTTCCTTGTCACATAATGACTTAAAAGCAAGCCACGGGAAGTATCATAAAAATAAAATAATAATAATAATTTTAAAAAGCTGTTACACCTCTGTCTCATAAAGTAAATAGAATTAAATTTGAGTCTCCATAATAAGCCAAACATTTTCCCTTATCAAGACTAAAAATATCCCATGGGACAATATTAGGTCTGATGAAGTTTTGGCTTTGAAGAGAAAATATTTTTATCTCCATACGAATGAGAGGTTTACATTATGTTTTTTCTTCAGATTTTATTTCTCTATTAAAAATAGTTTATGTACATAGCATCACAAGCTAAATGAAACACCTTGATATGTCAACAGAGAGAGTTCAGTTTAGCTTTTTTTTTAATGGCATTGTTTTCGTCCCAAAAAACCATCATCCTGCAGAACGTTTTTTGAAATCTTATGGGTTAGCTTCGTATCCAAAACTGAGCAATAATTACACAGCTAAATGAATAAGTCAGAATAATATAATACACAGAATAACTGTGACTGCTACTTTAATCTGGTTCTACTAGATATTCCCAATAAAGACTTAAAATAACAATATAAGCGTCATTAAAATGCCATCAGTTACAGTCACTAAACCATAGTATCTGATGTATTGCTTTATTTTTCTGTGCCGTGTCTTTCATATTGTGCCGTGGCAAGTGTTGACTTTTTAATTGCAATTGCAGTATGTCATCTAATTGGGCAATATTGCAGTAAGGAAGAAGCTTTCCCTGAATCCAGCTGGCACTTAATTTACACCCAACACAAAAACAGCTGAAGTCCATGGTCTTTAATATGAAGGAGTGGGTGAAACAGCCTTTTAGAAATCTTAGATAATCTATGATTTTTTTCTGAAAATTAAAACTCAAGCTACTTCATTTTACAATAAATGTTTGGGAGTTTCTCCCTATCTTTTAGAAGAACTAAGGTGTTATATTTTAGAAGTTAATATTTGTGTCAACATATGGAGTTGTAGTTACCAACTTTTCTTTTAGATTAGTTGTGCTGCCTGAACCAGAAGGTGTTCCCAAAGTCAGTTAGCTGAACTCTCAGAAGGCAAGGTACAGGGTACCTGATTTCAAGTCTACAAAATCCTTAGTTAATAATCACCTAATTCAGAAGCCAGATGAATTAAATCTATCTGAATTTTGAAATGCAAAGGTACAATGGCACCACCCTAAACACTGAGACAAATCACCATCCTACAAAAGAGAGAGAAGTCCTGAAATCCCAGACAGACCAAGTTTGCATGTTCTACATCAGTGTGATCTTAAATTTAGGCATAACAACCAGAAGTATCTACATTCTGGGCCTTGAGCAGAAGAAGAGGCCAATAATTACGGCACTCTCAAAAAGCAAAAATTCAGGGTTCCAGAGTCCATCTCTCCTGTTTCCCATTGCAGGAGAGATGTTTAGTTAATCAAGAGATGTTTGTGATTGTTAATCAGAATTAACTGAAACATGAACTTGGAAAGAATGGTTTAAATACCTTTGTGAGTGTTCTAGTTTACAATTTAGGTGGTCTTCCATATCTATGTTTGAAAAAGAAACCAGATTAACTTTTCTGAGACCTCTTTGAAGGATTTTTTTTTCAGAAGTAGTTTATGCCCTTCTCTAGAAAACCTAACTTTAATTTCATAAATCACCACAGAATTCTTAGCAAACGATCTTGCTAAGATAGGTATGGGAAGCTAGCTAGACATAAAGTTCTCTTGTCTGAAAATTATAAATTATAAATTAGTTTGGAAGAGACCTCCAGAGGTTACCTAGTCCAACTTCTAAGCTGCAGTGTCCTGTCCATCCTGAAGCTGCACTGCTGGACTGACTCCACTCTGTGCTCATGTCCATCCTTCTTCTATGGGGAAGCAACATCCCAAGAAAACCCACTCTTGTGCCAAATGTGCGGAATGATTTCTTCCCCAGGACTGCAAGCTGCATTTTTTTCTGATGAAACCCAGAATGCAGTTAGTTTCATCTGTGCAAAGGCATACTTGCAGCTTGCGTTCAAGTTTTGCCCATCAGGAGCTCCCAGGTTCTGCGGTGCTGGTTTTTACCCAGTCAGAGCCCAGCTGGTGTGAGGGGTTATTTCCTCTCAGCAGGTCAGACAGGGCAGTAGCCTCAACTACAAAGGACACAGTCCCACAGTGCCCAGCCAGGGAGAGAGGGTCTAGGGAGGGAAACCAGGCTGAGGTCATCATCCAGTGGTCTCCAAACAGGTTCCAAATGCTGAGACAAATCCAAAGAAAATAAGCAATCCTGGATCAGGGTGAGAGCTGGAGACAGCAACCTGGGTCAAAATCATGTCCCATGACAGCCAGCAGTGTTGAGGACAATGGGACATGCCTGACATCAAGCTGGGGAGTCAGGTTTGTAAATCAGCATTCAGGAAAGGGCCTGTATTAACAGGGAGAACAACCAGGCATGGGCATGGCTGCCGCACAGTGCAACAGAGCTCCCACAGCTCAGATGAACTAAAATAAAGCAAATTTCCAGAACAGGGGGCCCCTGAAGATGCTTCGCCCAAATACTTTTTCACAACAGACTCAACCAAAATTAGACATCTGAGTCATATCAGAGAGCTGTGCTTAAGTGTGGGTATCCAAACTAAAAGTAGAGGAGAGCACTCTCAGGGCACTGGGACCACTGAGCACAATGATCTGTGAGGCAGCATATTTGGTGTAAGTGCAAATAATTGCCCTGAGACTTCCTGGAAACTCCTGTCTTGTGTCTGATGTCTGATTTCCAGAAAACAATTTTAAAACCTCAGAGCTTATCAGAAGAGTTTATCTGAGAAATAAATCCTTTACAATTTCTTTAATGTTTGTTAAATATCTCACCTACTGGCTATGCTTCAGGGGTGTTTTAATTAGCAAGACAGGTTTTTGCTGCAGTTTTCTTTTTGCCTGTGTCTACAGGTTATTTTAAACTAACAAATTATAAGGGAATATCCTGAGTTTAGATAAAATTCCCAGATCTGTAGGCTTCTCTTTTTCCACTTTACCCTTTAATTCCAAAGTATGGTTTGGAAGTTGTCTTAAACTTTTTCATAACTTGTCTGTCTGTCTTGTACATCATGATGATAAATGCAGAACATCCTGGTGTGTTGGGTTTATATGGCTGTGTTTTGGTAGCAGGGGGAGCTGTAGGGGTGGTTTCTGCAAGAAGCTGCTGCAAGCTTCTCCTGTGTCCAGCAGAGCTGGTGCCAGGCAGCTCCAGGATGGATCCTGCAATGGTCAAGGCTGGGCCAATTAGAAATGGTAGCAAGGCCTCTGTATTTAAGAACTAAAAAAAAGGTTATTATGCAAATTTGATTTCAGCCAGAGAAGATCAGAGTGAGCCATGTGAGAGGAGCATCCCTGCAGACCTGCAGGGCAGTGCAGCAGGAGGGGCAGGAGCTGCTCCAGGCTCTGGAGCTCAGATTCCCCTGCAGCCCCTGGAGCAGCCCAGGCTGAGGCAGCTGTGCCCCTGCAGCCCAGGGAGGGCACGGGGGAGCAGAGATCCACCTGCAGCCCCTGGGGAGCCCAGGCTGGAATGCATTTCCTGGTAGGGTTTGTGATCCATTAGGGGACCCATGCTAGAACAGCCTGTCCTTGAAGGGCTGCAGCCATGGAATAGCGAGCCACACTGGAGCAGCTGGTGAAGATCTGCTGCCCATGTGATGGACTCATGGCAGAGCAGTTCGTGGAGAACTGTCTCTGTGAGAGGGAACAGGGGAAGGATTCCTCTCAGGAGCAGCAGCAGGAACCACGGTGATGGACTGACCATAACCCCCATTTCTCCCTCCCTGCACCACTGGGGGAGAAGGTAAAACTGGAAAGGAGGGAGGGGTGAGGTCAAGGCATTTTTAAGGTCTCATTTTACTCCTCATTATTGTGCTGTGATTTTGTTAGTAATAAATATATCTAGTTTGAGCCTGTTCTGCCCATGACAGTATTTGGTGATTGATCTCTCTGGGTCCTTATCTCAATTCATGAACCCTTTGTTATATTTTTTTCTCCTCTATCCAGCTGAGCAGAGGAGTGGCAGAGCAGCTTTGGGAGGTGCCTGACATCAAGCCAGGGTCAACTCACTACACCTGGGAATCATCAATTTGCATAATGCAGTGGGATATGAATGATAGGAACATTCTGAAGTAGTATTCAGTGCAGCTGAAAGTCCAAATTAGTGGCAAAACAGAATATACAGTCTCAAAGACAAATTTGGAGCACTGATGATGAGAATACAGAGCTGCAAAATAAACCCAAATTTGAACTAGTCAAGAGGTTCTATTGTTCCTGGTGTGATAGAGAATCCTTTCTAAGCTGAAGCTATTTTAATGTGAATCCTTAAGCCTGGCTATAATCACATAACAAGACTAATTCAAAATAACAATCAGCCTAATCTGGTGTTTAGTACAATCAACTGAGAGATTAAGGTTCTAATTTATACATCACTTGCATATACTACCTACTTTCAGAATCCTTGAAAATTACATGCATGCCATTGCCAATTCACAAAGATCTTTAAATCCATGTATCTCCAGTGTCATAATGTCTTCTGGTACTATAGGTAACTTTCAGCTCAGCATCTCACTCTGTTAGCTCAGGCAGTTGGGGCCACATACAGAAATAAAGGGAAGAAGAGATGCTGAGGAGAGGAAAATACATAGAAAGTAAGGGAAATATTTCACTACCATTTGAGAAAATATGCAATTTTTGGGGGGGGGTGGGTGTTGGTTCTGGTGGGTTATTTTTGTTTGCTTTGGGTTTTTTGTTTTCGTTTTTGTTTTGTTACATTGATGGGACCCAGAACAGATTGATGAAATTCCCGAAGGGACAAAAACAGGACACCAATTTTGATAAATCACTCAGAAAAATGGATTTTTCAGCTCCCATGGTATAAAAAAAGTCTTGAGAATGACTGGAAAAGTTTTTCATAGTACAACTGTGAAATTCACCCCAAAATAGAAGATGTTGCAGCTCTTCCGAGAACTCTAAAGCACTTCTCTACAGATTTTATAAAGCAACTGGAGATGAGTCACATAAAATGATCTTACCAATGTAAAAGTCAGTACTGCAAGTATGACATATCAACACTGGGAAGAACCAAACTGAATTTGCACTTGTGCATTTTATCTGCATTCACAGATCTTGTATGTGGTGCAATCAGTTTCAGAAGGAAACATAAAAAAAAAAAGGAAGAAAAGGATTTATAAGCTTCTTATCCTATATACTTTTAAGATTTTTTTTGCCTTACCTTCTTTTTTTTTTTACCTTTTTAAGTCAAATTCAAAGTCAAATTCTGTTCTCAAAAATTCTGGTGAAATACCGATTCACCATACAAACTCTGAAGCCCTACCTAATGACCCATGTCTTCATAAATTCAAGTTCAGGCTTCATTAACTGTTCCTTTTTCTCAGTTCCTATATTATATCTACAATCTATATTGTCAGAAACTGGGGACAGAAAAGAGAAACAGCTAGGACCTTTGTCTGTGTGTGAGGGAGTTGAGATCTACTTTAAGCCTTTAGGAGAGTTGAAAGTTATAGTGGTTTCTAAGGAATCTTCATGTATATAAAGTCTTTCAAAAATAATGCAGTTCCAATAATAATACAAACCTAGCTCCCAATCTGAATGGAAATACAAGACCCTATTGAATCACAGAATATTCCGTGGTTGGAAGGGAACTCAAACATCATCTGATCCAGCCCACCTTGGAAAAAGCAGAGTCTAGACAGGATGGCCCAGCATCCTGTCCAACTGAACCTTAAAAGTCTCCAGCACTGGGGAATCCACCATTTCCCTGGGGAGATTATTCCAAAGGCTGATTGTTTTCATTGTGAAATAAATTATTGGCTTATTCCTTCTAAATTACAACCCCAAAATGGATTAGCTGCCACCAAAAAAAAGTCACAATAAAAGAAAGGAAAGATTACTCTGAAATATGTTTAATGAGTGGTCAGCTTTGACTTAGAACACAGAATTTCAGGAGATGCCCTTCTGCAAGTGGGCATTGCAAACCAGACCCTAATCCATATTCTCTTCAGGGAGATGTAGGGTTAATTACAAGCTTGTTGTGTTGAGGTTTTATACTTCACTGTTTCCTAAAGTGTTTGAACCTTTTCAGGCTCTCCTCCATTCTTCAGACATACACTTGAGTGCTTTCCACAAGTAAATATTGGTTTATCACTAAACCAAAATGTCCTATCTGTATACATTTTGCATAAGTGTATGTTGATAAATAAGCTAGCAAGCCTATGCATTGCACATAAGGCATTTCTTAAAGAGGATCTGGGTTTTATAGAGTGTAAAATATGGATATTGCTCTATTTATCTTACTGTAGCTTCGTGGAAAGGTGACAGTGGGTATTAGAATGCTATGCTTCATATACATGCTGAAACACACTTTACATTCTTTCACATGGAGCAACCCAATAACCCACCTAAAAGAGAGGAAAGAGGGAGGTAAAAACAAGCGTAAAAAATATGTCAGTCCTACCAAAACCATATAGCTACTGACTAAATTCACTGACAGTGAATTTAAATTCAACTGAATTCCATGGGTGTTGCTCCTTACACCCTGGTTTTGCATGGTGTAAAACATGAAGGCACACAGTTCCTGCCCTTTAGCGAGTATTCCTAGTCAAGCCATAGAGGTTTCATACCTGGATCTTGCAGCAAACTCAAAGTCTTGCATGTATTTCTCTTCATAGTGTGGCTGTGAAGAAGCACTGACTGATATGATGTGTAGATATGAATTGGTGTGTGAAGATCCCATGAGAAATCCAAAGCAGGAAAAGAAGGAGGAACACTTTGTACATGGCAGCACACAGGAAGACTTCAGGTATTTTTTAAAATATTTTTGTTTGCTTATTTTAAGATGGAGGGTGTTTGTTTTTATACACCCTTTATAAAAAATTTAAGTCTTTAATGTAACCAGCTATGTTAGCTCAGTGCTGTGGTTAAATTAGGAGAACTCAACAGCTGAGCACCCACTGAGGTGAGTTTGGTCAATCTGAAGGATCAGCAGAACAATCTGTCTGTCCATCCACCACAGCACTGACACGGGCAGACAGAAATCTCTGAAATTACCATATTTATCAATGATAACACAAGAAAGTACATCTTTTGCTTTTATTATCTGACAACAGCACAACATTTTGGATGGCTTTCATCTCATCTAACTTCTGTGAGTTACACTGTAGACATAGCTAGATTCCAAAGATAAAAGATTTTTCTCAGGAATAATTTAATTGACCCATATTAAAGATCTATTCTGATAGAAATTAATTGCATTCTAGCACTGTCTAATTTTTCTAATGACAAACAGCACAGATGGAGTTTTCATAGGTACTTTTGCAGTATCCACTTTTATAAAGCTGAATCCCATCCACCAAAACAAGGCAAGTAGGCAATTTCATCTTCCTCAACTGCCTCAATGTGAGCATCTGAACATGTCACTAATTCAGCTGTGAGATTTTTCTCTAATTATCTAATTATTTTTCTCTAATCTCATTTTATGATGAAAGGGGACTGTGATGTTCTCCAGTATGATCTGTGCTGCTGCACCTCCAAATGTCAGGCAGATCTCATGCAAGCACCTAAACACATCAACTCAGTACCAACTCTTACTTTCTAGTGAATGGCATGTTTTTTGGGGCAGAAGAGAGCCCAGCATGGTTGAATTACAAAAACTATGAAAAACTTATTATAAAGCAGAACACTAACATATTCCTTCTATGTGAAGACAGTATCTGCTAGAGCAGAACGTTTTATCCTTCTTCCTCCCTTTGCCACAGTCACTTCCCAGGCACTTTTATATTTCCTTCTTCTTAAAACTTATGACAGATATGAAACCTGGGAGAAGGCAGCTTTTGCTGTTGCTGAGAAATACTGCTTGATTTTGAAGGATCATCATAAAATTAGAAATCCATCCATCTCAGATTTGACCAGACTATGCCTTTATTATTTTAAAAAGTAATTATGATCAATAGCCATGGGCAAAATTCCCACCACCTTTAAGACTTTATAATAAAAAAAATTAAAAAAAAAAACCAAAAAAACCAAACAAGTCACTCTGTCTCAAAGAGTTTGTAAGACATTACAGACAGCAGACAGGCAAGCAAACTGTAAGAAAATGATGAGAGAATAGCAATTTCCATAATTGGCAATATACTTGTACTTGCAGCCCTTGGGCAATGAGACTGTTGTCATGCTTCCTTATTTATTTATTGGCCTTGAAGCCAAGGAAGAAAAATAAAGGAGGATTCAAAAGAGGATAAGGAGACAGACTTGTTTCAAAGAAAGTCCCAGTAGCTGTGAGCATTTTTAGATGAGATTGTAATATCTGAGATAGTGAATGCTGGCTAAGCCAGTGGGCCCAACTCTCACTTAAATGTGGTAACCTACTTTTTGACATGGACATTCAGCCAGTACAAACACCCCAGGACTAAGATATTTCTGGCACTGGTCCTTCTCTGAAACATCAGGAGGGAATGTGATGCATCAGCGAAGAGAAAGCATGGACTGGTGAATCTAAGCAATACATGGATGGAGTCAATTGTGCAGACATTTGTGCATTGTCCATTTATCAAGGGACCATCCATATATTCGTTATATCATAAGCCATATAGGCTTGCTTATGATCCTGCTCAAGATCATTATGTTTTCTTCTCATCCTAACTAAGCATCCTTTCTGATTAGGCTACATGGCCATAAGAGGAATAGTAATTTCCCTACCTTTCCTGCCCTAATCCTTTCTTAAAATCTACCACTTTTTCATTTTCTTCCTGAAACTCATGATGCATTTCTCAGAATTGCAAGACCTCATAAGGTTTCACAAACAGATGAGCCATAGACAGACAATGACTAGAGGTGCACAGGACATGGGAAAATTGTTCAGTGAAAAAGTAAGGGAGGAGACAGGAATGAGAAACAGGGTGTGAGTATTGGAAGGTGACTGTCTTTAAAAGTGCAAACCACTACACCCCAGCACTGGCCTGGTCCTTATGTTAGCATTCAGGAACACATAATCACATAAGCAATTATATGTCGGTGCTTTTATTAAGAGCTCTGGGTGTCAGGGATGTTTTGACCCAAATCTGACTCCACCATACGTTCGAGATTAACATGCTTTTATGTTCTATCATTATATAACTCTCATGTTAATTATTAAACTTATATTGTTCTATTGTATACATAGATTTCAATCACGCAGAGCCTCTCGTGGTTCCCCTTAAATTTCTAACATAGTTTCTCATAATTCTTCTTATGGTTACATAATAATTATATTTAATTACTAAACAATCATCACATCTAACAATTATATCATTTATCATACTGCTTATGCAGGTGCAATGATCTGGCAAAACACAAAGCCTAACATTTTTAGAGTCCATTTTTAACATTTTCCAGGGCCCCTCATTATCACTTAGAGTGAAAGGGAACTTATAAGAATCCAGTCATGCTGCTCTACATTTCAGTTATCTATGGTAAAAATTAGAGCTGTGAACTAAGTGATCTGTTTCTGAAACATTATCTTTTGGTAATGCTTTAAAATAGTTTCAGATTTTGGCGTATTTCTTGTTAGTCAGTCATGAAGTCCAGTAGAGGTTAAGATTACATTACCCAAATTTAGTCATCCACATGTGGGGCATGATCTCTAAACCAGTAACTTTGTAATCTTCTATAGACATGACATAAAATTCATATCCATGGCAGATTAACCATGATTCATATGGATTCCTGAAATAGATGTGTACCATCCCCTGGAGGTGCCAGGCATTTCCAGGGACTAGAAGAAGTGCACAGGAAGAGTTTAGCTTAGATTCCTAAATTTAAGCATCATAAATCTCTCAGCAATTCCCTATAGATCATTATCCTACTCTAAACACACTGCACAGACTGGCTGCGATTAAGAAAAACAATTGCACAAAACTGTGTGAAAAGCAAATCTTGTCCTTCTTGATGTTGTTCCTTCCAGAGTACGAATCATCCAATCAACCCTGGCTGACACAGGAATCATTCTTCTACTTCCCCATGCCTTTCCCAACTTCAGTCTTAACAGCAGCAGGCCTCTATCAGAGTTGCTTCTGTCTCCTGACACTTGTGCCTTGCTGTGTACTGTTGGAAAGGTTTAACTGCCCCTAAGCACATGAAAGGAAAACACAATTTTACTTGTGTATGTGTGTGCATTACTATTCCTCCAAGGATTGCAACGCTTTAATATTTTTGGATTAACTCATGATCAAACATTGATGAATCATGGTATTTTACTGAAAAGCACAATCCTTAAGTCAACCACCTAATCTAAGAGAAGAAATTAAACTCTAAACCAACATAAACACATTACAAGTCATTAGTGTAATTAAAAAGGAATGTATAATTAAAACATTTGTGTATTTTAGCTCAAATTCATCTGCGGTAGGAAATTTTAATGAACTGTTCATCAAAGAAATCTCTGGAGTCTGAGGATAAGTTTAGCATAACAAGAAATTGAATGTTTTCTTCTCCTCAGCATAGGAAGCTCTGTTCCCACTGGCTTCAAAATCCAAGCTGTCATTGGCTCAAGCAAACTAATAATGATTCTAAATGGTTATGATCGCTTCAATGTTTTAAACTGATGTTATCTTTTTTATCCCTTAAGAATCATGTTTTTCATAATTACTTCTCTTTTGTCCTTTCCTTAAGACAAATGATTTTGTAATTAGTGATGAAGGAACCAGTGATCACTCCAAGACATCTGTCAAGTTGTCATGAAGTATCTGTCCCTGTAGCTATATTTAAACTTTCTGTTTAATAGCCTCTTGCTTTATTTCACCATTACATCTCTGCGGTATCATAAGCAGGATACCCTAATGATCAAGTTCTATAAAATACAGAACAATTAGATTGTAAGACATATTGCTCCCATGAAAGTCCTTCCTTCTCATAACGTAACTCCCTCTTTTCCCTTCCTTCACCATCCCCCAGCCCCACAAGTTTGCTTGCAGCATTCATTAGCTGTTATTAGACAAGATAACTGTGTCAACAGCTAGCCCGATGTTTGGCCATGTTTCTGGGTTTGAATACTTATTTCAGGAGTCTTTTGAATAAGCCTGGTGGTCTGAATAACAGCCTCATGTGTAAAATATCATAACAAAATGATTGGGGTTTAGAAGAACTGCACTACCCACTTAGAAGTACAATATTGTTTTTCTAGAATGACCTTAAACTGTTGGTGATACTCTACTTTCTTTCCCACCCATCCCCAGGGCAGAGATTGTCCCATTTTGAGTGTGTCAAGGCCTCTGGGAACCCGTCCCTGGCAGAATTCTCCAATGAGTACAGAACCATATAGAGAGATTCATAATATTACTGTAATGTACATCAAGGCAAAAGCAAGGATATTATTGTGTATTGTAATATTTATTTCACCCTGGGGTATATTTTCAAGTCTTGTATGCCTTAACATAAATCAGCTTCTTTTCCTCTTCCCCTTTTTAGACTCCAGGGTATTACTCTTTGTCTTAAAAATGATACCTTTCCAAAAATTATTCTCTAATGAGGCAGGAGAAAAATGCCTTTGAATAAACCCAAATAAAAGAGAGACATACTGGAACACAGAAATTTATTTTAAAATAAAAACAAAAATAAACCCCAAGCCCAGAAACAATGGTGTGTATACACAGTGACACCAATCAGTGTCATACTACACAGATAGATAGATAGATACATAAATCAGCTGATCATTCAGAAAAGAAAATAGTCTAAGCATATGGGCACTTCTATGCTGTGATGATAGCAGATAGGAAATTGTAGGCAGATTTGTTTTGCATACTGCTCACCCAAACTGAACTGAACTTTCCAAAACATTTCTTTTATCCTCTCTGTTCTCTTAGGGCCTCTGAATACCAAGATGGAAAATATCTTATTTTACAGTTCTTCGTTGTATACATTCAGACTTCAGTTTTTCAATGCTTCTTGCTGCTTCACCAATTCAGAATATGATACTAATGTAAATAAGACAACAAATACTTATAACACTTATGATACAAATTGAATTATTCATCCAACATTTAAAATTACATAAATGAATTTACCTCTAAGTAGCTGTTGAAAAGTAACATGAGATTAACACATATGGAGAAATTTTGCCATTGGACATTGTGACCTGGTTAAAGAAAGAGGCTGAACCTATTATTATGAGGAATATTTCAGCCAGGGAGTGGGATAGAGAACGAAGGTACAGTTACCATGTCTGTTTACTAATTAACAAGATTGTGTATGAAATGTGAGCTGCACTCCAGGTTGTCTTGTTCCACCACAATTTTTCTCCTCCTTGCAGGCATTTTTAGATAAAATCCTCAGGCTTTTTTCATGCATCAGATCAGGCAAGCTGAACATAATGGTTCCTACAGGCCTTGAATCCACGGGCCAAGTTTCAAAGTCACAAATGTAAATGAGGCATTCAACCCCCATTGATAGTCAAGGAGAACAGGGCACCTCTCTCCCCTTTGTGTCTTTGAAAATTTCCTGCTGTAATCTATGAAGTTTTCTCTATCACCGGCTAAATTTCCATAACCTTCAGCAATGAAATGCACAGACCCTCTGGGTGAATGAACTGTGTAAGCAATTTTTTCAACTTTATTTTCAAGCTCCCATGATGGATCCATTAGTTTCTTCCTGACGCTTGGTTTATTTACATAGAGATCAAACACAGGCATTATTGCAAAAAGAGAAAGGGGGTGGCAGAAGGGAGGGAGAGAATCCAGAGATAATCGAGACAAAAGCATCATGATGAAAGAAGCAAGCTCTTTGGAAACATGAGCTCTAATTTAGCCTCAACAAATCCTTTTGTCTTATCTGGAAAGGCATATATCCATGCATACGCACACTCATATGCACACTTAGACACATATATAAAATGATGCTTAGTAAAGTGCTTTATACAACTGATGCAATCAGTCACACAGCAAAAACTGTCAAAGTCAATATTTTCAAGATTTCTCCAGGGAATTCAGGCTGTGCAAGAGATGTATGTTTTTCATTAGGGTTTACACCAGCATTTGGTGTAATTAATCCTAATGTTTCAATCTTCACATAATAAGCTTATTCAGAAGAATAAAGTATTGCAGAGTAATGGAAAGAAAATCCCCAACAGAAGCTGTTGTTCATTATACATGAAGGAAGGATATATGATTTTTTTTTTATGGTTATACCTTCTACTTTCTTTTCCATAGTTTTATAGACACAATTTTAATATCTCAGAAAGGAGTCAAAGGTGTGACTATACTAGAACCTATAGAGAAGCATAGTCTGAGACACTCACCATCCAAGGAATTTGTCCATTACATGGACAAATGGTGCCCTAAGAGGTTACTAGCAATAGGCCACTATGGAGAAGGATGGGACAGCCACTGTGGAAACTGGGACATGCTCTGCCTTTCAGAAGATGTCTGCCCTTTTGTCTACAAAGATAGTACAGTCACATCACCTTTGAGCATATTTGCTGATGTGGTGCAGTTGTGTGGCCAGAGTGACAAAACCCTTCTGGGATGGAGTCCATATCCTAGAGAGATTGTAGTGAGCTGCAGGCTGCTGTGCCTGTGCTGCTATCCATACCTGAGCCAGCTGGGCTGAGGATTTCCCAGTTACACCTTTTTAGAATTAACTTCATTCTGAAGGGCTGGTTTAGTCTATCAACCTTACGGGACATTTCCTCTCCAGCAGCACAACACCACTGAAAAAATAAACTGCGCAAAATCCTGCAAACTTCGATTCTGAGTTCAAGTTTGTAATTGCTGACGCTTCCAAACATTCACAGTGATTGAAAGGAAATAATCAGTCATCTGATTAAATCTTGCTATCTGCAAGTTAATGCAGGTAATGACTTCAAGGACAGTCACAACACCTTCACCTAATTCCTGCAAACATTTCTCATTAACTCAAGGCTTCTTGTTGCCTTTTCTTCAGTTTTCCTTTCAGGGGAAAACCAGGGAAGTTTCCTGCTCCCTACATACCCACTCTAATCTGAATGAGTAAATGTGAGGTTGTTGTTCCTTAGACAAGACAGAGTGTATTTCTAAGTACAGATCTCAAAAGAGAAAAACAAATATGGACAAGAAAGAAAATAAAAAGACAACATTTTACCTTTTCTCAAATCTCAGTGGCTGGATTTAGTTTAATTCTTCATGCATTTGAGCATAGAAAAGATGAAGTCTTATACCTAAGATATTTAATTATTTATTTACTAGCGAGAACCATATAATTATTTCCTTACAAACTCAATATTTTTAGTAAAAAATAAAAAAGAAAGAAGAGAAAAATAGCTAACTAATGCTTTCGCTATAATTTAGCTAAGCAAAACAAATGTTAAAGCATGAGAATACAAACAATTTTATTTTTGGTTGGAATTGTGAATCATCTTGCTGGGTCAAAATCTTTCATTCCAGGCTAAAAAAAACCCCAAGAAACAAAATGAGAGAGAAAAAAAAAAAAAAAAAAAAAAAGAAGGAGTACATTGTTGGTTTCTTGGCCTTTGTGTTAATTAGGGTCACTTTCATCATCTTTACACGCAGTTTTCTTGTTTTGGGTTTTTTGTTGAATTTTTTTTTCTCTTTTTCTTTTCTTCCTAATTCTCTGATATGAAAGAGACTGTAGTAATGCTTCAACCAATCCCCAAAGGTCTTTACAGATAATTTCCAGTTGCATTACTGATTTATTTTTGCTTTGACCAGATGGCTCCAAGTTCATGTGACTGTAAGGGAGTGCTTTTGATTACCCTATTTATCTCTCCCAGTGCTCAATTTAAGGGTCAAACCTTGTGTAACACATTTGCTAGATAAACTATTCAGTGCTTCTGCCTTTTGGACACCATACTTCTGACATATGCTCTGTGCTTCATTAAACACAAAAGTTATTAAGTTTAATAAATGTTTTCACAAACCCTGTTTGTAACAAAAAATCTAAGTTTAAAATGTATTTATTTTATTCACATGTGGCTAGTGGATTGCTTTGGCTTTATCACCTGGAAAAATAGGTGGAATTGAAAGGCAGCATCCTGAATGAGACAGAGGAGGAGAAAGGAGAGCAGGCAGAAGCTGGGATGTTTTTTTTTGTTCCTTTTTTTTTTTTCCCCTTGATATAGGTTATAAATGAAAAGCCGAGCAGAATGTTTTTAATGAAACCAATAAAAATGCAAAGGAAGATTTAATGTTTAAAGTAACGATAAATCAAAAGTGACAACTGAAATGCAATATTGTACCATGAGATTGAGGAAATAAATTCATCCATAGGGCAGATGTGCCTGCTGTAAAAAAAAAAAGAAGAAAAAAAGGAGTTATATGGGGAAAAAAGAGAAAAAAATACTTTGAAAAGTTTTTGTCATCATTGTAACAAATTAAGTCTTATAAAATCAAAATTAAAAAAATAAACTATAAGTGTAATACTGTTGGTTCAATAGAAATACTGTGACACATCCATGAGGATGTATATTCACAGATGTATATTCATACATACATGTATATATATATGAATAAAAAAGTAAAGAAGCTGAAGTTCAAAACATTTAAGAATAAAAAGACTCATAAACATATTCATAACTTATTTCTAATGTTTTTATGGATAGCAACATGAATAATTACCCAAGACAAATAGTGGCTCTGTACCACTACCTCAGCTGAAACCTTCAAAATGAGAATTAATTACTTGGAGGAAAGACTGTCTTGTAAAAGCATTGCCTGGGACTAGGACCCCTGTGATCTGAATCCCAGCTCTGTCATAATCATGCTGCGTGACCTTGCAGGATCTGCTCTGGCCTAGATTTTTCCTAGCTAAATTTAGGCAATTAACTGAGGTGCCTAAGTTGAGAACTAAGCAGAGGTGGCTTTCTTTCCAGTCATTAGGTGGAAAGAGGTATCTTCCATAATTAATTCAGATTTTATATGGACTAAGTTGTACTTTCAGAGCTGCCTATATTTTCTAATGATTAAGGAAGAATTCTAGAGGTGATACATACTGAAACTGGCAAAAAAAAAATTCTGATCTTTGGGTACAATTCTGAAAAAATTATTCAGGCTGAATTTGACTATATTAAATAAAATAATATAATTTGAAGGAGCTGGAAAGCAGTCTGATGCTTTTCAATGTGAGTTGCCTCTCACCTAACTTCTTTTATTTAAAGTAGGAATAGTGATGAGGTAATTTGAACTCAGGGTTAAAAACTGATTTTCTTCAATATGCAGTACAAACCTTTGCAAATACTGATTGTCATGGTGCACCTCTGAAAAATATATTTCACCACTGATAAAAGCCCATATAGAGTTCTAGTCCTTTTCAAAAAATGGATTACAAGGTGAGTTGTTTTCCTCCAAGGACATAAAAGAAATTCAGAGAAGCAAAGAAAACAACAACAGGTTTTGCTTTTACCATCCTTGGGTTCTGACAAGAAAAACAACCTCACCTGGACTGTGACCTTCCCCTTGGGAAGATTGAGCCTCATAGGAAGAAAAAAGTTCTGCTTCTGAACATCTCTGATGTGAAGAAAGTGTTGGGAAGGAGGTCTGGAGATGACTGCTAGAGAGAAGAGGAAGTTGTGATTGTCTCTGTGTACACCCACAGGTGTGTGTGAGGTTTCTACAAGAGCAAAAGTCTGCAAAGGAGTTAAATAATGAGGAAATAAAGGACTGATAAACAGAGATAAAAATAAAGAGAGGGAGAAAGGGAGAAAGAATGAGAGAAAGAAAGGAAAGAAAGGAAAGGAAAAGAAAGGAAAGAAAGAAAGAGAGAAGGAAAGAGAGAAAGAGGGAGAAAGTGGGAGAAAGAAAGAAGGAAAGAAGAAAAGAAAAGAAGAAAAGAAAAGAAAAGAAAAGAAAAGAAAAGAAAAGAAAAGAAAAGAAAAGAAAAGAAAAGAAAAGAAAAGAAAAGAAAAGAAAAGAAAAGAAAAGAAAAGAAAAGAAAAAAGAAAAGAAAAGAAAAGAAAAAGAAAAGAAAAGAAAAGAAAAGAAAAGAAAAGAAAAGAAAAGAAAAGAAAAGAAAAGAAAAGAAAAGAAAAGAAAAGAAAAGAAAAGAAAAGAAAAGAAAGAAAGGTTTTACCTGGCCTTTTTTTTTTTAAAGTAACCTTGTACTCCTTTTCAATTTTCACTTCAGAACTGCTCTCCTCTCTTTTTCCCTCTCTCTTCCCCCCCTTCATTATTTTAAATGGCTACATCCTTGCTCTGATGTGTCAACGGTTGTGGAAAATCCTGTGAAGCAAGGGCTTAATGAAATGGCAGCTGGAACAGAGGGATAAAGTTCCTTTGGAGCAGCTTCAAAGGGGAGAGAGGGAGCAGTGTTAGGAAACAGAACAATGGTGCAGGGATGCTCATACACAGGCCAGGCACATCCAGCTGGCTGTTTAGACTCGGCACCCTAATGAGGCATGAAGCAAAATGGGTAAGTACATGGTAAGGGAGAGGAATAGAAAGAAAGAAAGAAAAAGAAAATTAAAAAATCAAACCAAAACAACAACAACAACAAAACAAAACAAACAAACAAACAAACAAAACCCAACAAAGCACTCCTATATATAGTAAGAAAGCATCTCGACATTAAAAAAACTGCCAAAACCCCTACTTCTCTGTTATAACAAATATGTGCTAATTTTTTGAACCAAGCCTCAAAAATCCTAGATTTAGTCTTCCCTTCCCTTCCCTTCCCTTCCCTTCCCTTCCCTTCCCTTCCCTTCCCTTCCCTTCCCTTCCCTTCCCTTCCCTTCCCTTCCCTTCCCTTCCCTTCCCTTCCCAGAATTTCCCTTCCCTCCCATTTTAGTGTATTTCCCCAACCAATTTTCGTTCATCATTTTCAGGATTCTTTTTCTTGTCATATAATTGTTATTTTTTCTGTTAGATTTATTATTGAAATGGAGATTGTGGCTACAGCAGTGAATGAAGACAAACCCCAAACGATACAAATAATGGAGATATCAGCAGTCTGAGCTATATTAAGAAAAAAAAGATGACACACAGACATACACACACATCCTAAAAGCACTTACATCAGTCCAGCTGTGAAGATGTCATTAAAAAAAGACAGAAACAGGTTTACTGTTATGCAACTAGACAGAAACCTCATCCTTCCACAATGCTGAAGGCAATGCTTCCAATCACAGAGCATCAGCCTGTGCTGAATCTCATACCTACAACACAAAATCTTTGATCCCCACCACTTGAGTTAGCTCTGCTAAGAGGAAACAGTAGCAGACTATAGTCTTCAAAACAGATTAGTCAAAGTCATTAAAATGTGGTCCTGACCTGCGCCTTACAGAGCCACTCAGTGTGCAGAAATATTTCTAAGATATTTTCCAAACCTCCATAAAAAATTTATATTTCAAGGGTTATTAACAATGCATCCAGAAATCTCAAAGGTTTCAACTATATTACATCTATAAATGAACTGGGGAGCCAATTAAATGCAGTTATTGTAAAAATATTACAGTATTGTAGAAAAGCCACAGTCCTGACATACTGATCTTACTGGTCAAAAACGTGAAATGGCAGAGTTAAATCCAAACAGAAGATAGAAATTTTATGTGCTGTTTACAGAACATTGTGTTCTGTGTTGCAGAGCAATTAACATATTCCATGAATACTTGGCAATCCCTTTAATTAAGGGATGGAGGCAGGGAACCTTTATAGCAGTCTTGTTTTAGTCTACAAGGACTGGACTTTAAAAACTTTCCGTCATCAAGTCTAACAACAGACTTGAATTATCGAGATTAATCTCTTGCTTCAAGTTTAATTGAAAGCAGGCATAAGCTTGTCTTTAGACTTATTTATTCCTAATATTGTCGCTGCCTGGACATATGCCTGGGCACAGACCAGATGTGAGCCATCACCCCAGTGGTGGCAGGGCACAGACCTGCCTGGTGGCCTGTCTGGCATTCTGGTGAGCAGGGACTAAGCCAAGACTCATCTGACATGCACATATCCAGGTCAGCTCTTCTGCAAAGACATCCTAGACTGAAGTTACTCACTTATCTTATCTGCAAGGTAGATTAATAATATAATTTATCTTCATGGTTAGCAGAGAGGGAAAGGAGATTGATCCTTCTAATTTTCCGTTGATCAGAACTATATAAATTTCTTTACAATGGACGTGGCGTATGAATGTCTGTTTCCCTTCATTGCCTTTCATGGGAACAAAGGATAACTAGCTCTAATATCTATGCTTATGTTGTTTATATTTAATTTGAAGCCTCCTGACGTTTATGCTGCTTGGGATGGGGTTTGTCTTTCCTCTCTTTGCTCAAAAGTTTAGCCTCAGCCTTAGGAAGAAGAGGTTTGTTTACCTCCATTAATTTTGGGGGCCAAGAAGTTTAGCTGCTCACTCTTACTCTCTGTGTCTTGCTGGGAGGTAGCATTTCTTTTGTGGATGCGTGTAATGTCTGGAATTGAAATTTAGTGGAAGGTTTCTTTCCTTTATTTCTTTCCCCCATCCCTCCCTCCCAGCCTTACTTTTCTTGCCTCCCTTTCATGGACAAAGGTAAGCGTGAATTTATCCTTGTCATGCGTGACAACATTTCATTTTTTACTCTGCGGGTGGTAAGGATGGAGGTTGAAATGATGATGCAGCTTCTCTTCACCTCAGTCAGGAACAGGCTGCCTGCAATCCACACATTCAACATTTCTTTCTTCATACTTTTTTTCTGAACAAGTGCTGTATTAGAGAAGAGAAACAGAGCAACAAAAAAAAAAAAAAAAACAAAGTACATATTCTCTCTCCTCCAGTGACTCTAAACATTCTTCATGGAGATCTTTTTTGTGATGGACTATTCATACCTGGTTAAAGGATATATAGATATCAGTTACAGTAGTAAACAGAATTTATTTACATATAGAGTGCATATAAAAATAATTTATAAAAGGGATAAGGACTGTTAAGTTATATAAAGAAGAGAAATTGTATTTAAGAACCTGCAGCAAGCTTTGTCTGGTTTAGATGGCTTTTATCAATTTCATAAACTGAAAGACAAAGTTATGATCAGGATGCTGGTATTTTGAAACCCTTTAGTCTTTGACATGTAGTGATTCTCTGGTAGCTTTGTTTCATGTCCACAACGGGAATGCTACTCTAAATTGAAAACTGGTCGTAGGGCCAAAATACCTGTTCTGCATTTTATAGATTCTACCCTGCTTTTAAAAATGATGATAAAAAGCAAACTTCCACTATTTTCCATACAGGAAGCTGAGGTAATCATGAACTTTAGGCCTGGATTTGTTGTAGCTGCTTTACTTGGAACCTGTGGTCTAAATCATCCCCCAAAAATACTTTTCTCTTTCTACTGACAATTTCAGGAACCTAAGAGAACTCTGATTCCTATGTCAGCATTTTATTATAGCATTTGAAAACTGTGGAAAATAAACTAGCTTGTACTAAGATTTATGCAGAGTTTGAATTAGAGGCAGGAATTTAATTGGGATTTGAGCCACAAGGACTAGTTTCCTTCCTGTTTCCATGCTGCGAAATACAATTAGGATAATTTAAAAAAAAGTCCCAAACCTAGAGGAGATGAAAACAACTAATTCACTGTCTTAGTCTTCCAATTTAAAAGCCAGACTGGATAAGGAAAGGGCTGGTTGCTTATAACTCTGTTCCTTTGGCATACTAAAATATTATGTAGTAGGGACAATGGGAGTTTGTGCCAGTTTGCTTTGGTGCCAGAATAGGGATTTTTGGCACATTCTGCTAGCATAAACATAGTGTCAGTTGATTGTTTAGAGCTCTTCCATGCTTTGAATGAAAAGCTACTATGGTATCTCTCTCCACCTGTTCCACTGCAAAGAAAAGTGACACCGTAAAAGAAAAACACAAAGCTCTTCTGTTTCTTCAGAGGAAAATAAATTATTAACTGCTCTTGAGAATATTTAAGCTATTTATTTTACCATGTTGTCTTGCTGACCTTCTAAGAGAAAATTCTAAATTCAAGATCCAATTCCTTGTCCAAATCCTTGATTATTGAGGAGAAAGATCAGCAGTGTTTAAAATCTTGACTTTAACAATCTCAGAAGGTCTCACAAACCCCTGTAGACCTGTTATCTTCAAGACTGTATGTATCTTGGATAACCTTGGTCTGTAAATTAAGGATAATTACCTCCTGCTATTCAGACTTCTCTTGTCTGCAGATGCCTGGAACTTGAGACTGACACATGCAAAACTGTTGCAAGGCCAAATTAAAATATATAGGCACATGGAAAACAACATGAGGAGGAAGGAAGCAGAGCAAGGGAAGTGAAAAATCATACAATACACCATATGAGGGAGTAAGTCTGTAATTATTATTTTAGAAGTATAAGATTGTAAGACACATCATTATTAAAGCTTTTTGTAGCCATTAAACATGAAGTGGTCAATCTGATTTTTTTTCCTCACCGAACTAAATACAGCAGTTCAGTGTTCCCCATGTACCACGAGGGAGACTAGAGAGGCTGGATTTCTGAAATTAGTTTGGAAGAATAAACACTTGAAATATACACTTAAAAGGCTGTAAAGCAGTTAATGTACAGAAAAATCAAATGTTCTGCAGTATGTCACCTTTCCTCTGATCCTCTCTACCCCCTTCTCTGCCTCTCTTATTTGTTAAAAGAAGAATTACATTCTGCTGCTCAAAAAGTCAAGTCTGAGTCCCCTCTTACTGCTCTCTGCAGCATAGTAGAGGGAAGAAGTTGAATTTTGAAAAGGCCTGAAGCCTGAGCATTATGAGACATTGCTTCCTTATTTTTGCTGTCCTCTTGATAGAGTCATTAGGGCTGCAAAAGACCTCCGAGATCATCAAGTCCAGCACTGCCAAGTCTACCACTAGGCCATGTTCCTGAGGGCCACATCTCCGTGTCTTTTGAACACCTCTAAAGATGGAGATTCTACCACAGCCCTGGACAGCCTGTTCCAATGCCTGACCATGCTTTCAGTGAAGAAATTTTTACTAACATCCAATCTAAACATCTCTGGCACAAATTGCCATCATTTCCTCTCACTCTAACATTTGTTACTTGAGAGAAGAGACCAATCCCCACCTGGCTACAACCCCTTGTCAGGGGGCTGTAGAGAGCAGGAAGGTCCCTCCTAATCCTCCTTTTGTCCAGGCTGAGCCCAAGTAGCTCCCTTAGCTGTTCCTGATCAGATTCCAGGTCAGTTTCTTTCTCTGGACATGGTCCAGGACTTCAGTGTCCTCCCTGTCATGTGTGGCCCAGGACATGTGGCCTCACCAGTGCCCCCAGCACAGAGGCACAGTCCCCGGTGCTCACACTATTGCTGACACTAGCCAGGAGAGCACTGTCACTTTGGCACACCTTTCTCATGTCCAGCTGCTGCTGACCAACATGCAGAGGTGTTTTTCTGCTGGGCAGCTTACCAGACACTGTCCCAGTCCAGAAACATTGTCTGACATGGTTGTGACCCAGGGGCAGGACCAGCCCTTGGCCTTGCTGAATCTCACACAATTTGCCTCAGCCCCTGCATCCAGGTCCCCCTGCAGAGCCTTCCTGCCCTCCAGCAGATCAACACTCACACCCAACTTGGTGTGTTCTGCGGACTGAGGGTGCACTCAATCCCCTTTTCCAGATCCTCAATAAAGATAAACTGGCCCCAATTCTGAGCCCTGGGGAACACCACAGGTGTCTGTCCACCAGCTGGACATAATTCCATTTACTAACACTCTCTGGGCCAGGCCATACAGACAGTTTGTTACCCTGCCTCCAGGGCATGTAAAAACTGAGTTGAATACATATAAATAAAGGTGTGGGATTTAATGTGATATTCAATTCAAGCTCCTGAACACTGGGAATGGTCAGAAGCAGATTTTTTTTCTATCTTATTTCTATTTCCTCTCAGCTTCATAAAACTTGGGTAGCTTTTCTGTATCTGTGAGGGATTTCACTGGCGGCATGTAAGACATTTGCTGTACACTTAGCTGTGCACTTCTCAGACTGCCACTAATATTTAATTTATGCCTTTAAAACAGTGATGACATTGTGCAACTAAGAATAGATCTCTCATATGGAGAAGTGGTTTGTCACATGTTACAAGGAAATGCCCAAAGGAACTTAATAAAATATCCTGTATAATAAAATTTAGAACACTAAAAAATAAAATTTAAAAAAACTCAACCAAACTGAATAACCTAAACACTGCACACACACCTACAAACCAGCATCAAAGTCCTGAAGACTATATTTCTGATAAATTGTTCCAAGAATGTCGGTTGAATTTTCATATTGCATTTTGATCAAGACTTCGAGGATTTTTCCCTATTCTACTGCATAACCCTCAAAGATATTTTTTCATAGAATTATTAAGTTATTTTGTTTGAAAGGGACCCTAAGTATAATCTTGTCCAAATACCTGACCATGGGCAGTGACATCTTTTATAACATTGGTTGATTTCATAAAATGACATGAAGAAAATAAAAGTGGCATCTATATTAACTTCCCAGAGTGAAGTAATCTGAAACCTAAAATATGGTTTACATGCTACTCTGTCAGTCTTACTAAGACCTTGGAGAGGCAATGCTTTCAAGGAGTTCAGGATCTGACTCTATATCCTTGGGCTTATATGACTCAGAATCTACAGTAAACATGTACATGGAACAGATTACAAAAAATTACACAGTACTGGTCAATATATAATGCACAAGATGTTTTTGAAGTTAGAACTGAAGACAGGTTGATGGTAGTGAGCTTTCTTTTATTGTTTTACACAATTTTTTTTAATGTTTTATTACTTAAATACCAAACATAAGAAAGATCCCAGAAAAATTGAGGTTGTGAAAGGTGTAGTCATGCAGATATAAGTGAAAAAATATCTTCGATTTAGGATGCTAGTAGTGAATGGTTAATTATGCAAATTTTGTTGTTTTATATGACCAGTGTTATTTTATTTACACACAGTCTTCGCTTATTCAGTTAGCATTACTTTCTACTTTAGCAACATATGAGCACACAGGCATCAGCTTTCTCTAAAAGTAAAGAGAGACAGACTTCTGTGCCTATAGAGACTGTATAGTATAATTTATAATTATGTGCATAAATTTACTGATGTCTTCACTGTTCTCCACCATCCCCCTCACTAGAAACCTCACTGCTCTAGCAACTTACAATCTTCTGCATTTTCTTTTTAGCTTAAATTTGTTCCTAGTCAACCCACTTTATTCATTCTTATGCCAACACTAGTGTTAGGCTAAATAGCTCATGTCTCTCTTTGGTGAGTTGTCCCTTCATTTATTTATAGACAACCATCATATCCTTCTAAGTCTTCATTTTTCTTGAGTAAACAAACCTTGTTTTCCCAGATTGTATCCATTGACAGGTTTTCCATCGTTTTGATCACCCTAATAGACCTGTTCCACTGTTGGGCCAACTTCAGTTAATTTTCCTTTGTAAGTGTTCTCTTTTACATTCTCTAATTAATCTTGCAGCCCTTTAAATAATTATTCACATCCTTATTTTTTCAATCCACTTCTACCTATTGTCATTATTCTTCTCACACATTTACCCCTATACTAGGGAGATAGATTCTTGATTTTTTTCAGACAACATAGCTTGAAAAAAATTCCAGAGTTGCTCTTCTTTCAAGACCCTGATCTCTTTAGTGCACTAGCTTCCCTTCATTTGTCAGAAACTATCCTACAGAAATTGAAATAAACCTTGGTTTCTTTAGGTTCTGATTTAGCTTCAGTTGAATCAGCTTGCATTCTGGTGATTCAAGTTTTATTTGTTTTTTCACCATCACATTTTTATGACTCTTATTTAATTTAAATTAAATAACTTTGCAATTTTTCCAGAGAGATGAAAAAGGGAAAATCTTAGGACAGTCTGTAAATGCTGTCTCCAAGAAGAATAAAGGTAAATTGCATTATCTTGATGACATGAATACAGTTCATTAGGAGAAAGCATTCCTCAAACAGAGTTACATGTGGTCAACCCAATCACCAGTGCCAGTTTTTCCCAAGATATTGGTAAATTATTTTTATAACTTAAAAATTGTTGCAAAATGCAAATGGTGGCAAAAAAAGCTAACTAGGTATTAATTTACTGTGTTGGCAATTGGCTAAAAAAATTTCTATTTTGATTCCTAGGGTTTGAAATGTCCAGAGTTTGCTGCAAAACTGAATTGTAGGGTCAACCTGCCTGGCAACAAAAAGAGCTCAGCACTTGCCAGAGGTGGTTATAGCTTCCCAAATGAAATATTTCATGTCTAATATGAAAATTGAATGATTCCATTCCCTGTTATCATTTTTTCCCCACTGCCACCTTCCAAGGTGCAAATGTAAAATGACTCCAGGAACTTTTTGTATTTATGCTTCCAGATTCCGTGCCACACTTAACTACTTAGGTGCAACATGAACAGACACAAGGAACAAAAATAGCAAGAAGCACATTGTCTAAATATTTATGGGCTTGACTTTCAAAATGAAACATCTGGGATTCTTTGTTTTTTTTTTTTTTTTTTTTTTTTTTTTTTGTTTTTTTTTTTTTCTCTTTGACACTACTTTTCAAAAAGAAAAAGAACAAAATAAAAATCCCGAGAAGAAAAATCTCAGATACTCCTCTGTTTAAATATAAATGCTGACTTTCTAAAGAAAGAGAAAATGCAAGAAAGAAGAGTGAGGGGCATTGACACCCTCAGGGAAAATATCATCTCAAGAGAACTGACCTTTCAGAGAAAGCAAATTAAATTATCTTTCTCATCTTTTACTAGTGCAGTGACATCATTAAAATTCACGTTATATACCAGCATGCTTTCTTTTGTATTCATAACCTTAAACTAAAATTAATCAGTTGTCACATAAAATTAACATATTTGTTAATGGTGCCCAAGCCCCAGTATGCATTGTCTCAAGATGACTACTGTAAAATAACACAAATATTGTAGGCCAATGTCTTCCTCACCTTGTATCAATCTTTGGAAAATCAATCCAGAACGTGTTGGGCTGGGGATGAAAGAGTCCCTGCATGATGGAAAAAACAGTAAGTGTGATAAATAAGTGTTTAATAAATAGGGTCCCCTGAAGTAGTGAGGTGCCACCACTTGTGCAATACTTGGAGGAGGGGAAGGGTGAGAACAGCAACCTCTGGAGACCTGCTGCCATCTTTACCAGGGGTGCTTTTATCTCTCTGCTTGGCTCATTGAATGCTCTGTTCTCCCAGCTGCTACTGCAATATTTGCTATGGACCATCTCTGTAACCCCTTTATTCAGGAGCTCAGTAGACACTGGATTTTCAAAAGAATGGGATGCTCAAGCTGGTGAAGCAACCCCAGAGCCTCAGGTTCTCAGGCTGTTCATGCAGTCAGTGGGAAAAACTGAACACCACAGCTAAAAGTGATAAAGTCTATGTGCAAATTTAGGGGGAAAACTACAAAAGGAGGAGCAACAAGAAAAGAAAAACATATTCCCCTTCAGTATAAAATTCTATAACTAGGAATTCCAGTTTTTCTCAGTATCACTCTGTTAAAAAAAAAAAAACAAAAAACAAAAAAAAAAAAAAAACAAAAACAAAAACAAAAACAAAAAACCCCCTCCCTTTTTTTGGGGAGAGAGGGTTTGTTTGTTTGTTGGTTGGTTCTTTTTCTGGATGTATATGCACATGTGAGAAAAATCTGAGCACAGAAAAACGGAAATAGGCAGATGAAGAGACCATACTATGTGTTTCAGGGAGAATTCTGCTACTGTGCGTGACCAATACAGCCTCCACATTTTGTGAAAATTATTTTATACATCCATATAGTACCTTAGTAAAAACATATTAACATTGTAGAGTTAAAATATATCACCATGGAAAAGTAATGGAAAGGAGACCTTAGAAGTTTTCCCCAGAGTAATAAAACATGTCATTGAAGAGCTCAGAAGAGGGTTAATGCACCCACATGTCCAGATGCCTTTCTTTATAACACTGCAAATAAGAAAGTAATCCTTACAATATAGACTTGACTTCTACCTGAACAAGATATTTGTTTCTGTAAAACAGTCTATGCCCATTCACATTAAGAAAATATATTTCTTTTTTGTCATAAAGTAAGGTATAATACATAGTATATGTCCTATTGAATTTATATGCCTTTTAAAAAAATAATTTCAAAGACTATATTCTTCAATTCATGCTGTATGGACTGTTTTAAGGTCAGATCTTTTCCCTCTATATATTTGCAAAAATCCTTTAACTTCAATTGGAACAAAGATTTTATTGTGGGGGAAAAAATTTAAACCCTTATACAACATGAAAAGATGTTCAAAACCAGAAAGATTCTGAAGGTATTTCATTTGAAAAAGACAACATGGTTTTTGGCATGTTCTGCACATCTTTTGAAAATCAAGGTATTTGAATCTGCCACAAAAAAGTCCACTTTCCCAAATCACTTCTCAGTAATCACTGCCATTGATTCAAAATAACTTCTAGAAACTAGGGTAGAGGAACAAAACTGAGTAAGGATGAGACTGATAACCTAGTCAGGCTATATTCAATTCCTAGAAAAAGAGAAATCATACAATATTTAGCAATTTGTAAAAGCCTGGCATTCATGGAAGTGTTACACAACCACCTGAGTGGATTTGCCAGGAACAGTTCATTTACTTCCCACCAGTACTCGTTCAATCAGTTCTGTAAGAAGAGGAATACCAGGAAAGAATGAATAGCTGACAAGTACAAGTACAGCTCAGACATCACTACTTGTGTTCATTGTGTGATAGCTCTTGTCCTGTCCCTGTGTACTGCTGGGAAGAGTCTGCCTTGTTCACTCCTTCAGATTAGATATTTATACCTACAGGTAAGATCTCCCATGACACTTCTCCAGGATGAACAGTCCCAGCTGTCTCAGACTCTCTTGATATGACAGATGTTCCAGTCCTCTCTTTGTGTCTGTCCCTTCACTGGACCCTCTGTATTAATTCCATGTCTCTCCTTACTGGGTAGCCCAGTTCTGGGTACTGAAATCTAGAAATATCACAACAGGAATATCATACCAGTGA